>NW_027206424.1:650000-1207500 GCF_024711535.1 Dipodomys merriami | reverse complement strand
AGTGGTAAGGGGATAAACCAGAGGGGGAAGAGCATACAAAAGAAACCAAGTTGCTGTTTTTAATGTACTATGTAATTACCTACTGATTTCTTTCTTAAACACATAAAAATGAGTATAAATAACTAAAATTAAATATACTGTGTATCTATTAAAACACATTTTTCTATCACCAGGGAGCATACCATACCTTTTGGCAAAATACTGTCTTTGACCTTCACTGTTTCTCTGTATTTTCCATCTTCTCTGATAGATGTTTATTGAATAAGCCCTGTGCAACTCAGATTATGGGAAAGGAGGGTCAGGATTTGATTCCCAATGTTGAAATGGCACAAACCCAGCTCAGCTGCTGAGGCTGGTGGAGCCTGGAACCAAGATACCATTCAGAGAACCTCATGGAAGAGTTTTATACGTCGTAAGGGGGAAGAACCACCGATGGAAGGTTATCCTACTTTTCTGTTGAGTTCTTTCTATATGTTCACTTCACCAAGTATTTATTGTGAAGCTGTCATGTGCCAAACCCTGTGCTGGGTGCTAGAAATGCTTTACCCGTTTAAAAGCTGCATAAAAACTAGCGATTGCATTTCAGAGCTGTTTTGCTGCTCACTCCACTCCTTCCATTGTGCAAACAGAAGGAAGAGCTGAGGGCTCTCCAGGGGGGAGGAAATTCTGTCATTGCTCCTTTGAAATCCTGCCCTTTCTTTTATAGTTCAAAACAGGACCAGTGGGGGATATAATTTTTGGTCCTGCCTGTTCAGCCCATAGGAATGTGTTTGTATTGCCAAATGATGGCTGGTCTTAGTTGTTCTTTGACATAGGCAGATCTCTAAGTGGTCTGAGAGGAATTCATGGGCTGTTTGGTAGCTGCAGTCCGCTGGGCCCCAGCCTGCTGGGGCCTGTGTCCTTGTAGGCAGGAACAGCAAGAATAGAGTTGGCCATCTTCTCCTTCCCACGTCGGCTGCTCTGGAAGTTAGGAATCCGGGTTCTCTAGAACCCTAGCCTCGCGTAGTCTTCAGGGAAATTGTTGAAGTTGCATCAAGATGGGCTCGATGGAGACCAGCAGCTGGCTTTTCCAGCCCGCTGCTCCCTGGCAGGTGTTGAGCCTCACGTGGGCCAGTCTAGAAGCCTTTCTGGGAATGCAGCTGCGGGGGGAAGCACCTGGAATGGGTGCACACGCTGGTCACCTTCAGTTGCCAGTACCAAACCTGTATTCTGGGCTCCACACCATACCCTGCAGCTGCCCCGATGGGTCGAGGAGCCACCAGTTGGGAAGGACCAGAACGCGCTCTGGAGTCAGATAGGGAACATCAAAGTGGGTCCGCGGGGTGGGTCGGGACAGACAGGAGGGTGCAGACGTGTCTTTGGCAGGGCGGGCATTGGGAGGAAAGAGCTGGCAGGCAGGGTTGGCAGGTGGGAAAGCAAGTTGGAGAAGCTTGAAAGGTCTTTTCCTATAAAATAAACGTCCAGAAGCGGTGGAAATGTATGTCTTCAGTTAAGTAAATCTGCTCAAAGACAACACATGTACATTTTTCAGTGAAACCTTACCAGTTACAACTGCCCATACTTTCAAATTCCAAGAATTTCAGCACACACACAGAATTGGCCTATTATGCTCGTTAACCTCAAAGGCAAATCCTTGCAAGCATTTCCTACAGCCATGAGAGCAAATGCTTTTCACTATTTTATCTGAAGCTGCTAAAATTGGAGCACCTTTCTCACCATTTCCTTGCTGTGTATTTCTGGTTCGGGGGTAGGGACATTGAACCAGTAAGCCCCTTACTCTCTCTGTCCACAAAGGATCTTCAGGCTCTCTGCTGTTTGTCAGTTTTCGTGTTTGCAAAAGCCTGTGCAGTTCTCGTGACAACTAAGATACTATCAGGGTTTGGAGGGCGTGGAGATAGTTCAGGTGAAGTGTGGGCATCCCAAATCCTCAACTAAAGGCCTTTGGGAACCCCTGCAGGTATTTGAGCAATCATGTAATCTTTGATGATTGAGGTTTTTAAAAAATTATTATTTTAGAGGCAGCTTGAAATTAAGAGTCATGGAAAATGTTATTATAAATAATGGGCCCCGGCCTGGTGTGGGTGGCTCATGTCTGTAATCCTAGCTTCTGGGGAGGCTGAGAGCTGAGGATTATGGTTCAAAGCCAGCCTAGGCGGGAAAGACGATGAGACTCTTCAGCCAACCAACCATCATAAAAGCAGGAAATGAAGTTGTGGCTTAAATATGCTAGCCTTGAGCAAAAAGAAAGCTCAGGGACACCACACCAACCCTAGCCGCTGCTTCTAGGCCTCCCCTGGGGCATTTGGTCTCCTGGTTTCCTTGCCAGCAGCCTGTTTTTCCCACATTGGTCAGGGGGGAAGCGGGGGGGCGGGGGGGAAGTCTGTCCTGTCCCTCTGGCTCTAACATGAGTTGTGATATCTCTACTTCCACCCAGTCCCATGTGAAGCTGTTCAGGGCCAGACAGGGATCTCATCTTCCACACAAACTTGTCTCCTCCCTTACCTCCAGAAGAGCCCGGGAACCCCATCCACAGACCCCCCCTCCAGATCTTCTCCCACCCCATCCACTGGAACTCCCTTCGTACCTCTGCCCCAGCACCTCCTCCAGGAAGCCCCTTCCTTAAGTCAGCCAGCAGGGGGCTCACCTTGTTCTTCCTTCCTTTCATTCTACCTCACCATTCTCTTTATCTGCAAAATGTCTATTTTGCCAACTGAACACTCCAAGGAGACACACATCCTCTAGCCCAGGCTTCCCCAGAGCACACAGTAGGAGCTCCTATGACATCCTCTATCCTCACCCCAGGCTTCCAGGGCACACACAGTAGGAGCTCCTGTGGGCAGTCCCAGGAGCGGTGAGTGGGAAAATAGGCAGGGTCAGCACCTCCTTGATGCAGCTGTTCTTGATACAACCTCTGTGCTCTGTCTCCCTTGTGTGTAGTCTCCTCACACCTTTGACTCTTCCTCTTCTTCACTTTTCCAGGTGAGAGGTTTTTTTCCAGTTAGCATACTTTGAATTTTCAAAGTTGAATTCAAGAGCCTTCCTTCATGGGCCTGGCTCTTCCAAACCCCCTTCCTCCATCGAGTCACGGGTCTGGGTCATCTCAAGAATAAAACGGCAGTGGGTGGGCCTGTGGTTAAGCGTGAAAGGAATCAGTCTTCTCGCTCACACTGAGCAGTAGCCAGCTGCCAGCCAGGTAGCCCGGTGGAGAACCCATGTGGACAGCTGAGCCCGGCCACCGCGGCACCAGCCTGCCAAGCGATGCGGGCACCATCCTGCAGTCCCAGAGGAGCCCTCCCGGGATGGACCTACACCAACTGCACTACCCACGAGACACCCTCACCCCTGAGCCTCTGAACTGAGCCCGCAGACTCCACAGGAGGCTGTCTTCACTCGAACAGAAGTGGCTAATTTATGCATGCAAAGGATGGAGTGTCTTGAAAACTTGAAAGAAGAAAATATGAAGTCTGCAGACTCTGAGCATCTGTGTGTGCCTGTCTACATGCAGCTAGGCATATGTGTGTATACACATGTGCACACACATGACCTGCGTGAAAAGGAGCAGGTTCGGGTCAGTCAGAAGCGCAGACCTACCAAATCAGCCAGATTTGTTGGTAGTTCTCTAAGGACAGAAGAGAATCCTGATCTCTGAAGCAGGGGCAGAGCAACCAGCACAGGCAAGCTGTGTGTAACAGAGCCAGCCACAGCCTTGGTGTCCGGCTGGTTTTAAATTTTAGGCTTAATTATAATAAATTCAGAATGAGTGGTTCAGAAGAAGTTTCTGCTTGTTTATTCTTTCCCTCTCCATGAAAGGCCCGCCACAGGCCCTCCTCGTCCCTGCAGCCTTCTCTGACCTCCCAGCTCCGCTGTTCCCCAGTCTCCACATCCGCGGGCCTGGTGGTCAGGACCACCCGGCTGCACACAGGCTTCCTCCTTCCACGTTTGCTTTGTGGAAAAGAGATACGTGCCTGAATTTGATCCCATCCATCCAGCGGCACAGTCAGGTCTCCTCTCAGGCCTTGTAATTCCGGGGTTGAGCAGAGGAACAGAGGGCAGGAAAGATCCCACCACCAGCCCACCTCGCTGGCCCACCTTGTCTCCCAGTTATGTTCTGCCAGGGCTTCCTCCCAGCCTCTACCATGTCTTCTTGTAGCCTCATCAGATACCTGCTTCCCAATGCATCAAATTTGTGTGCACGCGCGCTTGCACTCGCACACACGCGCGCGTGCACACACACACACACACACATCATGTATCTCCCAGCTCACCAAACATGGCTTCCCCCAATGCCACTCCTCTTCAGTGTGGCTGCAGGTCTGGGATCCCCCCACCACCTCCTCTTTCAGATCAGCTGCGCTGCTGGCTCCCGGAACTCGAAGGAACACATACTATGCTCGCCTCGCGGTGATAGAAGATTTGATAAAGGCTATCAAATGGGCAGCCAGATGAAGAGGAAGGGAGGGAGAACGGGGTCTGGAAGGGTCCCCATGGGGTTCAGAGTGCCTCTCCCCTGGCAGGCGATTGTGGCTCTCACATACAGGACTGTTCTTTAGGGAGTTTTGTGGCAGCTCCGTCACATGCCATCATTGGTCAGTGTTTGATCTTCAGCCCTCTTCCCTTGGGGGACAGGATCCTGCCCCTCCTCACGCCACTCCTCCATCTTCTCCCTCCCTTTCTATTCCCCGCCAACTTTCCACATGTATGCAACTCCCAGGCTCTCTTTGGTTGGGTTCCTTTTTACTGCGTTCTCTTTCTGGCCCCTCAGTGCACTCTAGGAGTCCACCTGTCCCCTCTACCGCCCTAGCGCAAAGTCCTTGCCTACCACTCCTGAGCTCTTACAAGTTCAAGTACATATTGAGACCTCTCTCACACCAGCTGGGTCAGGTATTACACCGTTTTCTCTAGCTACTGGCTTCCCAAACTGAATTTCTCTGTATCTCCTCCAAAGATGAATTGCCTATTGATGTCTGTGTTTGCTTCCTGAGACAGTCCACTCTGGCTGCACTCGGTGTGACAGGAACTCTTCAATTTTATCTCCATTGTCTGGACTGACTAAGCTCACCATCCAAGCCCTTTTCTTGGAATGGACTCAGAGACCGATGGTCCCTATGTTGAGAATTACCTAATAAATAAACTGACTCTTGATTACCAGTGAAAGAGACCTCAGCAAAGCCTGTGTGGATAAAATTGGGAATTTCTGTTTGTCCTATTCACCAAGCTGAGAATTCCTGAGACATTTGCCAGCTTCATGGATGAACAACTCTAGGAACATCACCAATGTCACCACGACTGTGACTTCATGGTGGCAAGATGGCTGCCAACAGATGTGCATCTCCTCCCCAGCAACCTCAGCTGCACACACTGATTTCAATCAAGGTTCTGAATTGAGGGCCTAAGTACCAATTTGAGGACATTGCCCACACGTTAAAGGGTTGATGTGGCCAAAGATATAGAATACAGTGACAGACCAGGCCTAGGATGTGTGCATCCACCCTTAGCACTGGGAAGAGGAGATAGCCAGGCCACGTCACAAAGATCAAGTAGAAGAGCGCCAGTCTGCCAAAGATCTGTGGATTCAGCTGCTGTCTGAGTAGAATGGAAGACGAGCAGGCGAAGGTGGCCAGCATCTACCTCGGCTGTATGAACGCATTCCCCTCCCCCCCCACCCCCGTTATCCCAGGAGATACTCACGGCTGCTGATATGGAGGTTACTCCAAGGCTGGATATGGATGAGCCCTGGCCTCCATGTGATAGACGTAAAATAGAAAGGACTTGGACGTAGATCTGCCATTGTTGTAGTCACTAGCCATGGGACCATGATGCTCCCTGTGTGACAGATGCTCAGATGTCTTTTCTTGCTAGTTCCTAGCAAGCACAAGCCCTTAGATCAATCCCTGGTTCCATCTATGTATGTATATATGTATGTGTATGTGTGTATGTATGTGTTTACCTACCTACCTTGATCAAAACATAATACCCTAAATGTTCTCCAAGAGCCAGGGTCAGGTAAGGTTTGCTTGATATCCTAGAATCAGTCTTCAAGAGAGCAGTACTCTGTGATTCTTTTCTTCTTAAAAACATGTCATGACCTGTTTTAGCAAACGGCTGCTGTGTGTGCTGTCAAATTTCTCTGACACTTTACTGTTTCTCAATGGATTTCTATGGCCTTTCATTCCTCTTCATCACAAAAGACCACCTTAGCCAGGGAAAAGACAGGTTCTCCTGGGAGAGCCCTACAAACACATTTCACACTTTCTACATGATGACCAGTGTGATGTTACGTTAGTGATTCACACACAGGGCAGCATGAGGAACTAACACCAAAGACAGACACCTCCTGGAAGCTTGGGGGTTTTACCTACCTACCTGCCGACAAGTGAAGGAGCAAGTGGTCACCCTGACCCTAAAGAAACACAGACTTCATATTTAGAAAAAGATTATAAAAAATGATTGAATAAGCACTCTTGCGCTCTGTCTCTCTGTCTGTCTCCTCACCACCACCTCATTTCCCTTGGGGATGGGCACATTCCCATGTATCCAACTTCCTACTCCGTTTCGTTCTGTTCTTGGCCTGAACTCTTCCTACCCAGTGTCCAGCCTGTCCCACAGACATGTATCTACTTCTTTCTTTGTTTTCCTCTTTTCAGTGTCAGCCTCTTGGGCTCAAGTAGTGGATCACGAAAGTCATGAGGACTTTGCTGTCTTCCGAAAGGCTCAAAGTACATACACAGTTCATTACTTAGCATTCTTCTGCACTCTTGGTTAATCGTATGTGTTGCCTTTTTCTGAGTGCTTTTCCTTTCTAAATGTTATTTTCTGGCAGTGATTTATAAGAGCGCATTGGAGTATCTGCACCATTGGTTTCCTTTGTAAAATGGATAAATTAGATGGGAGACAACTGTGCTTTGTTCTAAGTTTATAGAGGTAGTTTCAAACTGTGAAAAGCCCACTTCGCTTTCACCCTCTGTACATTGACTCTCTTCCTGTGATTCTAAGTGTCCTCATACAAGGGCTTAATTCTTTCCATGTCTGTATTCTCCCTTCTCACGATCGTTTCTGTTTGGCTGAAACCCATTTATCATGTTGAAAATATCCTACAAGGCCAATTACTTTCTAAAAACTGCTGACGTTCCACTTCCAGCCCCAAACTTCTTGAGATCACACACAAAAGAAAATAGATCCAGAAGTGCAGAGACACCCGGGAGGACCCATCTGAGCTCCCACCTTGCCGAAGGCCAGCCTGAAGGCTGAAGGTTTAACTTGCAGCATTTGGCAGAAATGCATGTAGTGAGGTTGAATTGTCAATTTGGAATGGGAGAGCCTGGGCGTGGGGTGGGGAGAGTTTGAGGAACAATGAGAGAACTAAGCCAAACGATTATTTGATGTAAGCAGCAGAATTGGATGACCCTGCGAATCCCTCTGGAGAACACACTACACAGATTGTGGCTTCTCCCGAGAATGTTGAGATTTCAGATAAGGCCAGGATGTTTTTGTACACTATTAGGACTTAAAGATTTTTTTTTAAGTGGCTCAAGCTGTGCTGTGGTTATGATACACAGGATCCCTATAGTCAAGAAAGATCAAATGATTCCACCCCAGTCATAAGGGTCGGAATGATGATTCATGAAGGCAGCGTTCACTGTGTCTTCAGATATGGGGAAAACATAAGAGAATTTGTGACTTGGATGAGAAAGAGCGGCCCAATGTGGCTTTTGTCTTTGGAGTGCTTCTCAGTGGACTCATAATAGTCCTGCCCACTCGTTGCATTCATTGCTTGGGATTAAATACAACCTTGATGATTGCCTTCAGCACTTCTTGCCAGCTTGTCACACCCTGCAAGACGTGACTCTTCTACATTCTGCCTCCCTCTAACAAGGCAGTTACATTGACCATTGCACTCCCCATCCCATATTCCATTTGGCCTAGCTCCTAGTTGTTGCACAGTTGACCCAGAAACAGGAAGTTTCTCCTTTTCTCCCACCAGCACACCCGACTCAGCCTTCAGATGAAACCTGGAGATGGAGCCCAGCACAGCTTCCCAGATTAAAAACACATTGATCTGTTTCCCAAGCAACTATCAGTTCTGAGGCTGAATAGAATTATATCACACTGACATGAGTTGAATGTACTTAGTTTTTGGCAAGTTTTTCTCCCATTCAAAGGTGGTCTTCAAAACTACAGCACACATCTGTTTGCATATCTAAATGAAACAAAACAAAACAAAACCAAAAGCAGGAGTTGCGTAAACTGGTGGGTTGTTCGTACTTACTGAGTTATAAGCCAACTGGTTCATTATAGTTATTTAAGAAGAAAAATTCAAGGCAGGCTAGTACACTGTGATGCTAATGTTTCAGGCTCAGGAGGGGGAAAGTTCTGTCTTTGCTTGTGGGACATTTTCCAGCAACACGGGTCTCCATCCCCTGAGTGCTAGAGTCAGCCCCCTCTTGCTGTGACAGCTACCACCTATCCCCAGCCATTGATGACCTCCTGAGGCTGAGACCACAGATATGAACCTGCTTATTGAAATACTTGCATGCGTTCAGTACTTGTTTCTTTAATGAAAAACACCAAGCTAGACGGACCTATTGACAGACAACGTTTGTCACTCTCTGATATTGGCCTTTAAAAAAAATTCTGGTGCTAGGCTCAAACTCAGGGCCTCAGATTCTGCCTCGGCTTTTGTGATTACAGCTGGAGCGCTACCACTTGAGCCATGCCTCCAGCTCCAGCTCCAGCTTTCTTCTGGTTAATTGGAGATAAGAGTCTCTTGAAATTGCCAGGGCTGGCTTCAACCCATGTGATCTCAGCCTCCTGAGTAGCTAGGATTACAGATGTGAGCCACCAGTGTCTAGCCCATATGGTCTTTTAAATGTTATTTTATGGTTTCTGTATAGAATTTTATTCTCCAGAAGGGTTTTTTGTTCACTATTATATTTTTTTAAAAAATGAGGCCCTATGTTAATATGTTCTGCAATAAAGAAAATTGAGCTTTTATGTTAATAATAGAAATGTTGAACCAGTCTTTCAGTATTTTAAAAATGTGTCTTGACCACACATTATACAAACATGTGATTGATTGTTGCTCTGTAGAAATCTTTTTTTTTTCCTTCCAAGTGTTTAGACTGTGATACAGAAATATGCAGACATTATTGCTGGGGCCTGGAGTTGGCAATGGAAGGGGTAAGAAGAGCACATGATGGGAGGAGCCTTGGAGGGCATCTGCATTGGCCTTCTGGCCTCTGTTTATCACTGGGTACCCGTGCAGTGGGGACTGGCAAGGGAGGTGCATGAGGCTGCAGCCTCCTTCCCCTTTCCCTGAGCACACTGAGGCTTTGTCTTTGACCCGACCCCCCAACAGTAGCTGTGTTTAATGTGGGAAGCACCTTTACCTTAAGCTCAGACTCTCCTCGCTGCAGAGTGATGCAGGCTGGCATCTGAAGACACACAAAGCTGTCATGAATCCAGATATTGTTAGTGACAAAGGCAAAAAAGAAGAACAGTTAAAGGAAGAATTTGAAAATGGCAACAGGGGTACATGGATATAAGATCAAACTCCCAAGTGGTGATGACACTGTATATCACTAGAGAGAAAGACTGCACACTGCGATGCATTCCTATGAATTACTTCTTGTTGGGAGCTGGGGATACTTAGTGCAAAGTCTGTGGCAAGGAAATCAATCCTGACTTTGGCTCTGCAAATTTCTCCCCTCCTCTTTAGTTTTTCTTGTCTACCATTCATCTCTGTGGGCCCAGGGCCCTGCATGGAGCTGGACACTTTCACGGGTGCTCAACCGACTTGTTGAATAAATGAGTACAGATGAAGAGGTGGGTGGAACCAGAGGAAATCTGGGCTGTATCTCTGGTGACTGGAGAGTAACTGGAATGCCAAGCAGGAATGACGAGGCCCAGGGTCAGGGACTCTTCTCCAGCTGAAAAATACATCACTGGAAATGAAGACACTGAACATGGATGTGCTCAGTGTCCACTGAGGTGGACATTATTTGCACTGGCTGCTACATTCTCCCTCCCTCTCTCTCTCTCTCTCTCTCTCTCTCTCTCTCTCTCTCTCTCTCTCTCTCTCTCTCTCTCTCTCTTCCCTGCCCCATTTACGCACTCTTTTGTGTGTGTGTGTGTGTGTGTGTGTGTGTGTGTGTGTGTGTGCGTGTGTGTGTGTGCTGGTACTGAGGTTTGAACTCAGAACCTGGGTGCTGTCCCTTAGCTTTATTGCTCAAGGCTGGCTCTCTGCCACTTGAGCGGCAGAACTACTTCTGGCTTGTTGACGGTTAATTAGAGATTCTCCCTTGCTGTTGGAGGTTCCCACGATGAGTCTCTTTTCTCTCCTCCACTGCTCACATAGCTGTCAGGGCAAATCCTGACCTGACTGAGTCCTTAGCGTCTCTTTAATGCTAGTGGCTGTTGATGTAGTCTCTCAGTTTTTTTCTACATGTGTCATTTTTTTCATCTTCAGTTTTGAAGACTATGCCCCGGAGTTTAGATTTCCAGTGACAGTTATTTTCTTTAACAATGTAATCCATGTGTGTGTATGGGGTGTGTGTGTGGGGGGGGTGCCAGTCCTGGGGCATGGACTCGGCATGGGTGCTGTCCCTGAGCTTTTGTGCTGAAGGCTAGTGCTTTATTAACCTCTGGAGCCACAGCTCCACTTCGAGTGGTTTTCTTTTTGGTTATTCTTTCTTTTATTTCTTCTTCTTCGTCTTCTTTTTTTCTCTTTTGTCTGTCTGTCCGTCTAGGTTGGTGTTTTTGGTGCTTAATTGGAAATAAGAGTCTCACTGACTTTCTTCCCTGGTCTGGCTTCAAACCACAGTCCTCAGATCCCAGCCTCTTAAGGAGCTAGGATTACAAGCATGAGCCACTGGCTGGCACCTGACTAAGAAATTATGTTTTGTTGTCTGTTTTTCAGCAACTTTATTATAGTTTGTCTGGCTATGGCTTTTTAAAAAATTTATAGGACTTTGGACTCGTGATAGGTTGTTAAATGTGTGGCTCATTGTCTTTAGCCAAATGTGGAAAATCTTTTGTTGTTTTCTCATAAATTGCTGCTTGCTCCTGGTTCTCGGGCCTCCCATTCACCTTTAGTGCTCATCATGTTCTGCCTGTCTCCGAAACTCTCTCCAGGACTATTTCCACTCTTCAGCTGTGTTTCAATAACTGTTGAGCCTATTCATTGAAGTGCATCTTTTAGAATTTAGAATTCAAATTCTATGTGGTCTTAGTTGTCTGCTGAAATTTCTGTTTCATACGTTCCTCAGACAGATTGAGCAAAGTATTTTAAAACCTGCTTTTGGGTCCCATTAGCTGTCTCTCCTAAAGTTCAATTTAATTGTCTATTTTTCCCCCACATTTGGGTCTTGTCTTCTTAGATCCCACTTGTGCCTGGGTGAATGGCAGACACTGTAGGACGTACTTAAAGGTGATTTGAGGCGGTGGGTGGCGGTATGGGGCCGGTGCCCATGCTGGGCACGCAGAAAGCCCTGGGCTGGTTTCAATCTCTCTGAAGTTGGCTTACTTCCGGTTGCCTTCTGGGCCCCTACATTTTATTTTATTTTATTGTATTTATTTATGTTTGGGTCCGGTCGTGGGGCCTGAGCACTGTCCCTCAGCTCTTCAGCTCAAGGCTAGCGCTCTACCACTTGAGCCACAGCACCACTTCCGGCTTTTTTATTTTCTGCTTATGTGGTGCTGAGGAATTGAACCCAGGGCCTCATGCATGCAAGGCAAGCACTCTACCACTGAGCCACCTTCCCAGCCTGGCCCCTGCATTTTAGAGCCAACCCAAGTCCACAGGAAGTTACCAGTGCCGCCTCCTGGCAGGCTCTGTCATCCAGAATCTATCCTTAGCCCCATCAGTCTGTAAAAAGTCCCACCCAGGTTCCTACCTCTCCTGGTGCACGTGGTTGCCTTGAGGAGCAAGTTAAGGTCCATTGGTGGGGTCTCACCTTGGGCTTCCTTCTCTAGCTTACGGGTTGTGATACTATCTAGGGCAGGTTTGTTTTCTCTACCACGTAAAGAACTAAAGGGCATTACAGTGTGTGGAACAAGACAGGACAAGTTTATTAGAAAGCCAAAGAGAACAGTCATAGAAACAGTGAAATAAACTCTCAGTGCAAGGAGGGGTTCCAAGGAGGGGAATCTATCTGCAGTCTCCCACTATATATAGGGCCTCTTGGTTCTGCCCCCATAGGACATGCTCTTGATCTGATAGGCCAGGGTATTGTGCTGTGGGGAGTCTTGTGATTGGTTCCCCACCTTGGAGCACAGTATGGCAGTGGCTCCTGATTGGAGGAAGGCTAGGGCAGGTAACAAAGGCCTGGCCACAGACTAGCATGCATATGTCTTTCTGCATCATTTCCCTCACCAAGTTGGAGCTGGGCCTGACTGTCATCTTCTCTTCTTCATACCGAGGCAAGGAGGCCTACCTTCCCCTCAGTTCCACGAGTCTTCATTACTGTGGAAATTCAACACTGATTCCAGTATTTTTAACATATTTTTCCAAGCGTTTCTAGTTGTTTTTAGTGGAAGGATGAGTTGAAATCACTCGTAAGGTCCTTACTAGAAGCAAAGCTCCTTGGTTCTTGTATTGTGAGCTTAGCACTGAGTGTCACATCTACAGCCCCCGTGGTTTTTGTACCGTTCCGGAGGGGGAGAGAGGGGTGTTCTTTATTTTCATTACGAGCTGGGCTGAATGTCTTGCTGCTTGTGTCTGTGCATACTTTTCTGGTTATTTCCTGTAGATGAATTCTTGGGAATGGAATTGTTGAATCAAAGCTCTGCACATTTTCAAGGCGTATGATAACTGTTTCCAGATTGCCTCACGGAAGGCTGCACCAATGTACACTTTTACCAGCTGTGCCTGGGAATGCCCATTTCTTGGCATCATACCAATACCAGAGTTTCATACTTTCATAAACCTGGCAGTGCCCTGGGCAGCTACCAGATTGGCGGGAAGAGTCGAGGCTTTAGAAGCTGCCGGTCATTTGGACCTGTAGTTCAGAACACATAGGTAGGCAGGGAGAATGACAAGAATGGCAGCTTGATAAACAGCTAGTGGTAAAGGTTGAAGATGGGAAATCTGGAATAATGGAAGTCCCCATAAAATACAGCCTGGGTTCGCAGAGGTGAGCTCATGTACTGTTGGGCTGAACTTATAAACCTGGATGGTGCCGATGAAAGAGAAGAGGGGTTTCCCTGGACCCTAAATGAGGTGGTTCATATCTGGATGATTCTAAGCAGGTTCCATTTGATGAAGAGCCTGGCACACCTGCTGGGTCACAGAGCAGGGACAAAACACAAAGATGGAGCAGAGAAGGAATGAGATCTCTGCACTGGTTTGCTTCCTAGCTACATTTTAAAATACTTTAAAAGAAGAAAAAAACAGGAAATTGCATGCCAAATACTTTCAAAAATGTTTAGTCACACATTTTCTGAGGATTCTGATACAGAGGTGCATATGAGTCCACTGTCCTTGCTAACAATGCCCCTCCTGACCTTCACCTGCTGGAACTTAGTGAGGTATGTGCAGAAGTAGATGCAGGATCGAGCCATGGGTGAGTTTGCATTTCTCAGTTATTCAGCTCTCCATTTCTCGCTTTCTCAAAAGAATAAAAATGAGTTTGCCTTCGGTCCACTCCCTGTCCCATTGTTTCATTTGCTTTGTTTTTTTCATAAACAGCATTCTCCAAGATGGGCAAAACAATACAAAAGCAAGCAACCAACCACACAGAAATGTTTTGGTGGAATGAAAACAGGACAATGTGCGGGATCTTATGGTAGAGGGATCAAGTTCTCTCCACTTCAGGGACTTCTTAGTCTTCTTATTCTAGTAACTGTGATTGGTAGTTTGGATAAAGTCATTAGGAATGAGTATTCTTTTCAATTGTAATAGGTGAACAGTTATAGATTTATGCACTTCTGTGATAAGGTGTCATGGTCTGCAACAAACCAGAAACTAGAAGGGAAGAGCAGATGGGTAGGAATGCTATATTGAAGGACAAAATTATTCCTAGACAAAAGGGACAGATATATGACCAATGCAAATTGTAGTGTGGCATAACTGTCAGTTCACTGCCAGTCACAGCATTTCCTCTATCGGCCCTAAGTAGTCTCATAAATTGTGCGACTTCATCCTCTTAACTGGTATATCATGTTTATAGATGCAATAACCAGAAGGCAGAGGGTCTAATGATGACTGATTCACAGTGGTAGTAAGTAGTAGAGCTTGGCTTGATCTCTGAGTGGTCCTGATTCAATTGGGAGAAGATGAGAGAGCTATTGTGAAAAAGTGAGGTTTACTGTCCTGTGAAGCTACTGATGAGTTTTATTGACCACTAAGCCTGCACTATATTTCCTTTCGTTCTCCCCCTCCCTCCCTCCTTCCCTCTCTCTTCCCTCTCTTCCTTCCCACTCTCTGCCCATGTCTGTATTCATTACAATATGAGGGCTTAAACTCACATTGGCTAAGTAGGTGTTCTGTGACCTGAGCTATGACCCCAGCCTGTTCTGTTTTGTGTTTTGTTTTTGAGATAGGATCTCACTAACTTTTCCTGGGCTGGCCTTGAACTACAATCCACCTAACTTCTCCTCCCAAGTATCTGAGATTATAAGTATATGCCACCAAGCCTGGCACAAGTCTAACTTTGCTATTGAAAATAGAAAAAGGCCATACAATAGTTCTTATATATCCTTATTCCAAGCATACTTTAGGATAGAACCTCTCTTACATTTAAGGAATACACACACACACACACACACACACACACACACACACACACACACACACACACAATGTTGTTTCTACAAAACGTTTTCTAATTACTTATTCACCTGAATTTTTCTGAATTTTATTTGAAATTATTAACAACGAAAGGTTTTTTTAATAGAGTTTTCTCAGGAATCCCTCGAAGATGTTCTAGCTCTAAAAACATAACAGAATTTCAGATTATGTTGTTTAGAAGTCTTGTTGGTCAATTATAAATTATAAAGTATGTGTACTCAGGTGCTTTATCTACTAGCTGTCTTGTCTCTTCTTCTGCTTCTCATTTTGTCCATCAGTGCAGCATTACTTATTACATCACCATCTGATTATTATTATCCAATTATATCACTTGTTACTTATTATATCACCATCCAATTAAGTTGATTATTTGCCTAATTTTGCATCATCTTTGGGAGAGGCCAGCAAGGGACTCTGCTATCCTTCCCAAAGCTAAGCCTTGGACAGTACCTGGGGAAAGGAAGGCACAGCCATGTCTGGGACCTTTGTTTCTGATGTTCTTCTCAAGCCACATGACCCTGACCTGTAGAAATCCTGCTGTCTCCCATTGACCTCTTCAGAGCTATCATGTTTTTGTTCTTATGCTCTAGTTGCAAATGGGCCAATGCAGGAGGACTTGGAAGATGCTAAGGACTTAGTACCTGCCTATGCGTGTATGACCATTCCAGCCTCAGTTTTGACAATGACTAGACTTTCTATTTCAATCAGAAATTTCTCTGTGTTAAACATAAATTTAGCTCAGCATCCATGGCTCACACCTGTAATCCTAGAGAACAGGAGACTGAGATCTGAGGATTGCAGTTTAAAGCCAGCCTAGGCAAGAAAGTTTGTGAGACTCTTATCTCCAATTAACCAGCAACAAGCCAGAAGTGGAGCTGTGGCTCAAGTGGTAGAGCATTAGAAAAGTAAGCTCAGGGACAGTGCCCAAGCATTGAGTTCAAGCTTCAGTGCCAACACACACACACACACACACACACACACACACACACACACAAATACCTTGCTTGTCAATACAATATCAACCTCCAACTAGCTAGTATACCTATTTGTTCAGTGTCAGATGTTTTAATCATTGTGAACTTTGTAGCAAAGCTAAGGTTGGTTATTAAGGCAGACAGCCTGTATTTAACAGAGTATCAGGATCTGCCATGTAAATATTTGATGGGATTAGAGAACATTTCATCACACACCGATGACACAAATCTGAAAAGCACTGGTTCTGTGCCTCTGATATACAAGAAAGCAGAACCCCAGCCTCCTGGATGGGTTCCTGTCATTGGCTAAGACATCAGAGGGCTTATAGCCCAGTGAGACTGCAGCCAGGAGCAGAAGAAAACACATTCCAGGAAGAGTGTGGGGTGCCGCTGAGAGACAGAGACTGATATTGATACCAGGGGTGGGGATTGAAAGGTCAGGAGCATCGAGGGGTTCAGGAGTGAGGCAGCCAATTCAGGAAGTCAAAGGGAAGGTCTGAGAAGGAATGGGCACTCCTTTCTTCTCTACCATGCACTTACAACATGTGTGATCCTGTTTGATCTTAGAAATCTATTTTATTAGAGAACAATCGCACATGTTTATGGATACAGTGTGATACTTCAGTCAGTTACATTAGGTAACGGTCAACTCAAGACCCAAGGCCTATCCATCATATCAAGTGCGTAGCATTGCTTTGTGATGAGAACATTCAAATCTTCTCTTCTAACCTTTTGATTTATATGACGACATATTGTTTGACTTTAAAGCAGGGATTGCAAACTCAAATTCCTTTAAAGGCCAGACCGGTTTTACAAACAAGTAACTGAGGCCAGGCCTAGGCTAGGAGATAACCTTTGCCCCTTGGGTGCCGTAGGAACATCCAGGGGGGCAGACAGAAGGGCCTGGAAGAATTTCCAGCCTCTCTTTAGTTTTAGCCCATTGTTACCGCCTGAAAGGAAAAGTCCAGGAGAGACACGTTTCTGATATTTTTCCTTTCTAAGAAATTGTATGCCCAGATCTGTCCGAGAGTTCCCCAGACTCAGATAATAGCAACTGAATCAAACAGACACCAGCAGATGGTTCTCCTTCTGGGGCCCGAACAGTGATGGTTCTGGGTGACTGAGCCTCACAGTCACCAGCCTATGAAGGTGACTGAGGGTGGGGCACGCAGGTCCGTGAACACACAGCCCCTGGCCCACAGCTCCAGCATTGCCTGAGATCCTGTTAGAAACACAGGTGCTAGCTCAAGTAAGGCCTGCCTGGCCCAGCTGAACCAGGAAGTTAAGGAAGGTGCTACAGAGTGAGCTTTTTCAAATCTGAATTTTTTTTCTTATGTTTGTGAATGACTGGGAGCAGGGTAGGGGGGGCGGTTGTCAGTTGTGGGGCTTGAACTCTGGGCCAGGGCACTGTCCCTCAGCTCTTCAGCTGAAGGCAAACTTTTACCACTTGAGCCATATGGCCATTTCCGGTTTTCTGGTGCTTTATTAGAGAGGAAGAGTCTCACAGACTTTCCTGCCCGGGCTGGCTTTGAACCGTGATCCTCAGATCTCAGTCTCCTCAGTAGCTAGGATTACGGGTGTGAGCCACTGGTGCTCGGTGGGAATTTATTTTTTAAGAACGGAAGTTCATGACACAGAATTATATGAAACCAGTGGCTCTTACCTATAATCCTAGCTACTTCTCAGGCTGAAATCTGAGAATCATGATTCAAAGCTGCCTGCAGATAAGTCTGAGAGATACTTCTCTGCAAATGACTAGCAAAAAGCTGGAGTAGAGAGATATGGCTCAACTAGTAGAGTGCCAGCCATGAGCAAAAAGGCCAGCAAAAGCATGAGGCCCTGATTTCATGTGCATGTGCGCACGCACACATATAATTATATAGTTCACATTTTCTTGCCCACAAAGAATGCTTTATTAGAACTTTATTGTCTATGTAATGGAATAATTAAATGACTTTCCTGCAGGTCATGGCCCGTTGTGGCTGCAGTTTCCTAAACAAGGGAAATAGATGTTTTAAGATGAAACAAAGCTGCTCTTTGCTCTTGCAGTTTTTCTGTGGCAGAGGTGGAAGAAGTGTTCCATGATGGTAAACTTGCAGTCTAGGCAGCTCCAGAAATCAATTGGGAGTCCAGCTACCTTCCTCCAGTCTGGCAGGCGGGGGGGGGGGGGGGGGTTGCTTTTCCTAAAGCTATCTGGATTATGGCAAGTGATCTGCAGTAGGTAAGGCCTACATCATGAAAGCCCCCCTACCCAGAGGTGCTAGTGTGCTGACTCACAGCCTCCACAGGAGGCCAGGCCCTCATGTGTGCAGGATGCAGGGCGCATGGTGCTAGGGCTGCAGGGGTCCTCATGACCCCGTCAGGGCAGGGCCAAAGGGAAGCTGCATTGAAGCCTGCCTTAGCCTCCCGATGTTTAGAAGCCAGCAGGCAGCTACTCGGAGGCTCACAGAGACTTCATGACAGCTGCTGACAGAGGAGCTAGGTCCTTCACTTGTTCTCATCCTTAAGATGGAATGAGGACAACAGCAGCCCCCATGTCCCCAGTCCTGCTCTTTCTACTCCAGTCTTCCAATCCAGGACAATGCCACTCTACCAGCCCTGGCCTTCACCCCAGCTCTTCTTCCCATTCCTTCTCTCCTCTGATTTTGAGGCTCCACCACCCCAAGAAACAGCACGCTAGGGAGCGAAGAGAAAGCTGCTAGTCCCAGGTCAGTTTTCGTCTGAACGCTGTGAAATGTGAACTCTCCTTGAAAGGTCTTCGTGAGGCTTTGAGCGTGAGTTTTCACGGTGCAGTGAGAATGAGTTTTTACACAAAGTTAGCAATTAGTGTAATTCTGTGTGTAACAGAAGAAAATGTTTGCACTTGGCTTTGGTTGATCCACAACAACTTGGCAGTGTTGCTGTGATCGATAGCAGGACTGCTCTTTCCAGGGCTTAGAATATTCTGCTAATGTTTATTTGAAAGAGATTATAGTGATGCTTTATAAATGGCTCTTGGTCAACATTGAGCCAGGCACTCTTAAGAAGACAGCTTGCATGCAAACACGCTAGCAACTTAAGCTATTAACTGCCTCTGACAGACAGTTCTGAAATGGTGCTGCAGGAAAAAAAAGTTCCACGAATGTATCCAGACATCAAATTAGCTAGATAAAGGAACCACACTTTCTGGGCAATAAACACTGCTGACCATGTATTGGAAAGACAGGCGAGTCACCCCGGAAAGCAATGGCTCGTACTATTTCATGTTTTAATATCCAGACTATCAGTAGACACAGAGCAAGAATTGCCTTTAAAGCATTTCACAACGTCTATTTTGTGTTGCATCCACCCAGGTTTTCTTAGAACTTTCTGTCCACTTCTATAACACTGATCACATGCATATCACATAAAATCATTTTTGTGTAGAGATGAAGGGAGGGAAGCTAACTTATTCTCATCAAATCCCAGAACTATCTCAGTGCCTGGCTCATAAATAGACTGTCAATTAATAAACATATAACGTTCCTTTGTGAAAACTTCAAGAAATAAATTTATTATGCCCACTTAGATCTAAACACAAAAAAGCTTAGAAAACAAGTGTATCCTGGGTAATAGAAATAAATCACAAAGGAAATGGCATCATGTCACTGTTGTTTTGTCAAGTCAAAGCTTCGCTTGTGATGGGATTCCTGCCACAAGAATGCACTGTCAGGGGCTGGGGGTTTAGCCCAGCGGAAGGGCGCCCGCCCAGTGCGCGCAAGGCCCTGGGTTCGGTCCTCAGTCCTGGAAAAGAAAAAAGAAAAAAAAAAGAATGCACTGTCAGTCTGTCTTGATGGATGGCTTTCAAACAGACTTTGCACCATTCCAATCTCATAGCCTCACAGCTGTCTTTGTACTTATGTATGGTTTTGACTGTGGCTGTAACAAATTACCATGACTCTGGTATCTTAAAACACAACAATACCCATTCAGTTCATTGTCTTGGGGGGGGGGGATACTGAAACTTGAACTCGAGGCTTTAGCACTGTCCCTTAGCTTTTTCAGTGAAGGTTGGAGCTCTACCACTTGAACCACAGTTCCTTTCCAACGTTTTGCTGGTTAATTAGAAGTAAGACTCTTATGGACCTTCCTGTCTGGGCTGACTTTGAATTCTGATCCTTAGATCTCAGCTTCCTCCTATATAGCTAAGATTATAGGTATGAGCCACTGGTACCCAGCAATCCCTCAGTTCTTAAGGTCTGAAGGCCAGTGGGCACCAGGCTGAGAGATGGGCTCTCTGCCTCAACCACACCAGCTTCGAGAAGGCAGGGCCTCTTTTGGGTAGATTCACCGGGGGAAGATCCATTTCTGCTCCCTAAACCTGTGGTGGGATCCGGTTCTTGCAGGCTGTAGGACCTGTTTTCTTACTGGCTATGCAGGCAGGCTGTTCCTGGGCTCAGAAGTTCCTCCCTTCACCTTTAGTGAGCCAAGTGTGTCAGGTCCTTCTCCTGTCTCTGCTACCAGTGATGAAGTGGACCCTTGTTACTACTTTGGACATATTCAAATACTCAGGGAAAGAATCTTCATTCAGAGACCTTAGCCTTCATCCTACCTTCAGACCCCTTTTAACCAGGTCAGATCCCACAGTAACGAGGTGTGGGGGCAGCAGGTGGGTGCTTGAGGGCTCCTAATTGTGATGTGAACAGGAAAAGTACTGTTAGTCCCATATCCCTCACGAAAGCCCCACCAGCATTAAAGGTCTGGCCTGCAGGCCACGCCCATGACAGCCATCTGTGAGCAGAGTTTCTACGCTCCTGGGGGGTGCAGGGGGGAGAAACAAGACCATAATTAAGAAAAATAAAAGCTAGAATAAACCACCGGAAAAACGGAGGTGGTGCTGTGGCTCAAGTGGTAGAGAACTACCTTGAGCTGAAGAGCTAAGGGACAGCACCTAGGCCCAGAATTCAAGTCTCAGGAGGGACAAAAAAGAAAAGAAAGAAAGAAAAATTATTGAATGACCACAGAGGATACAACATGCTAGGTAGAGGCAGGACTGGGCGGGGGACAGTGCACAAGGGCGAGCAAGCCCCCCTGGATGGCCCGGGGTCCTCTAGGACAGCAGTGTCCATCCAGGAGGATATTGGGGCAGAGACAGGTGGACAACAGGTGCAGAAGCCTCAAAGCTCGGCCAATTCAGCAGGTTGGGAGCTTGGTGAGTCCCCACAAGCGAGCTGTGAGGAGCAGCCCGGCCCTCCTGCCCTCCCAGAGAGCCACGTGTTTTAGTCTAAATATTAAGAGTCACCAGCCAAGGGTTTTAAGAAAGAGGATGAGTGAGCTGGGAAATTCCTGTGGGAAAGTAATAGTGGAATTTCCCCAGGCTCCCCTTTGTAATGCATGGAAAGAGGGCCCTAGAATGGAAACTGAACTTTTGATGGGTGGAGATGGAGAAATACTCCTCAGATTTCCAGGTCGTCTTCACAATGTCATGTTGTCACCCATCTCCCACCACGTCCGAGAGGGGACAGATGAGGGAGGTTTCCTTCACATCTGGGCCCCGTGAGCACTGGTGAGCCGGGTCCACACAGCACTCCCTCACAGAGGAGGAAGGTGGGCTACTTCAGGGAATTCACAAGCCTTCAGATCTTCTGGCCATCGCTACGAAAATCTAAATGAAAATGTCACTATTCGCACTTGCACTAGTAGCTGCAGGTGGACCACGGGAGTCAGTGAGTACATCTTTTCCTGGTGTGAAGGAGAGAGAAACTGAAAAACTGTGTTATTGCATGCTGTGCCACAGAAAACAGTGAGCAGATCCCATGCTACAAATAAGCCAGCTTTGTCTTACACACACACACACACACACACACACACACACACACACACACAAATGAGAACTTCACCATCATCTTTTTTGTCAGCACCTTTGGGCATGCTAGACAAGTGCTCTACCACTGAGCCCCAGCTCTTTAGGTATCCTTCAGAAACATCTTTTAGCCAGGCATGGTAGGGCACACCTATAATCCTACCTTCTTAGGACGTAGAGGTTGAGAACCACAGTCTGATACCAGCTCAGGCAAAAAGCCACCAGTTGAGGTGGTTCAAATGGTAGCAAAAGTATCAGGTCTTGAATTAAATCCCTAATACTAATCCTCTTCCCCGCCCCCTCCACCCCCGCGCCCAGCCCTCTCCCCTGCCAACAAAACAGCTTGTAGCTTAGGAGAATATTTACTCTACTATATGTTTTGACAAATTGCTTGATAATATCAATTTTCCACCAGAAAAAAAAGATCTCTAATTCATGGATTTAAAAAACCATCACTTATGTAGCAACTCACTGGGCCCTCCTGTGATGGTACCACTGAGTTGTAATTCCTCATCACGCCTTTGCTCAGTGAGTCAGCTTCGTCCTCTAAAGCCTGTGATGGGAAGATCTTGCTGGCTGTGGAACTCATGCACTAATATTAAAGTGGTAATCAAGATACCTCTAAATATTCATGGCAATAAACGTTTCCCTCGGGTCCCATGAGTGCCAGGCCTGCAGTCTGAAGCATTTATTTAGTGCTGGAGAGGGACCTAGTTATTTCAGAGTTCTCTTGAATGCAATATTTTAATATCGTTGTTCTGCCTGAAACATTAGATCCCTCTGAGCTCCCAGCATCGACGGGGAAGATGAATGAGTTTGGTTCAGTCACTCATTCATTCGCTTGTTGGGCCGCAGTCTTGGCAAGGGTGACCTAGAGGCTGGGGTGCGAGTGGACGTGGCCATTGAGGTCCATTCTCTCCTGCCTGCCGACCCACTGCTGTATGGTCAAGGTCATGGAGGTGACAGACAGCAAAGAGGGGATCCCGGTGCCCATTCCAGAAGCATGCCAGCAGCTGTGCAACGCTGAGCTTGCAGACTCCAGAAACTGGACAGGTTACAGGTGAAATGATTCCAGCTCAAGGTTGAGTGAGTCCTTAGTTATGCAAATTAAAGATGAGAGGCACCACCTTCGATATAGAGGAGAGCAAGAAGCAGCACTGGCTGACCAATACATCGCCTTGCACGCATCTGTTTACATAGTGCATGATGTCCTGGCTCATTGCACTGATAAAGACCACCTAGCGAGCACAGGCCGCAGAAGGCCTGGGAAGGGGCAGACAACCCTAACTGCCCCATTCTTTGCAGACTTGCTGCCAGAGGAAGCCTGCTGGAAACATTCTCGGAGGAAGTCGTGTGCCTCTGGGGACCCAGGGTGGATCGTCCAATCGGTGTGACCCAACAACAAGACTTCTGTCTCCCAGTTCATACACACCAACAAGGGGACCCAAGTCTGGTTCTAGATAGAATCATGAGTAGAATACAGGTAGAAAAAAATAGCCAGAGCTATTTCATGAAAATGCCTTCTGCAAAAGAAAAATATATTGATACACTTGTTCTCCAAAAGTACAAGAGTCTTTCTAATACCTTCGGAGGGAGTCAGAAGTTGTTGAGCGAACTGGGCCCCTGGGTCCCAGGATTCTCTCTGTGTAACTTTCTCCTGCTCAGCATCTCATAGCAGATAGCTGTGTTCTCTCCAGGGTGGCCATGTCCCAGGCCCTGCCCAGGTCTCTGTCTGGCCATCTTTTGGTTAGCGCCTGCTAGCTGCTCCAACTAACTCAGCCTCCTGATACCCTCGCTAGTATGCCCGCATCCTCTTCTGGGCTTTATCCCTTCCTGCTGCACGGTCTCTATCCCCGGTTCCTCCCTGCCTATGTTATCTGCCCTGCTGCACAAGACAGGTATGAGTGAATGAGTGAGACACAAGCCTGAGAAAAGGAAAAGCTCTGTTCTCCCAAAGAGGACCAGCAAAATGCAAACAAACAGAAACTCATGTCCAGGCACTGGTGGCTCACACCTATGATCCTAGCTACTCAGGAGGCTGAGATCTGAGGATCATGGTTTGAAGCCAGCCCTGGCAGGAAAGGCCTTGAGATTCTTATCTTCAATTAACCACCAGAAATCCAGAAGTGAATTGTGGCTCAATGTAGTAGAGCACAAGCCTTGAGCAAAAAGCTCAGGGACAATGCCCAGGCTCTGAGTTCAAGCCCCATGACTGACAGAGAAGGAAGGGAGGAAAGAAAGGAGGGAAAAAAGGAAGGAGAGAACGAAAGAAGGATGTAAAGAGAGAGAGAGAGAAATGTGCCTAGACATATTATAGTGACACTGACAAACACAAAAAGAAAAGGAAAATCATGACAGCAGTCAGATAAGAGTTGGGTCCTGCTGAGATGCCCGAGGACAGCTTCTCCAAGACAGCAGAGTGATGGCTGGTGCCGTGCGGGAGAGGACCTGCCCAACCAATAGTCAGTTGTGATGGAGCTGCAGTAATTAATCCAGGGCTCATGGGACCTGGACAGAGGGTGAGGCTTGTCTCTCAGAAGCAGGACTCCCCATGCTGGGACAGAGGGCAAGACAGACTTTGCAGTGTGTGGGCTAACCACATGGGTTTTATTTTCTGGTTTCAGGGCTTGGACTTAGTGCCTCATGCTCTTTCTTGGCTCTCTTGCTAGGCTGGCATTCTTCCACTTGAGCCACACCTCTAGCCTAGCTTTTTGCTGACTAATTGGAGCTGGTGTCTCACCGACATTTTTTCTTCCAGGGCTGGTTTTGAACCACAGTCTTCCAATCTCAGCCTCTTGAGTAGCTAAGATTACAGGCATGAGCCTTTTGTGTTCAACTTGGTTTAACTGTATTTTTAAAGTGAAGTCAAGCCTGGGTAGGATAAAGGAGTTAAATATGAGCTTGGCTGTAATTGATTGTGAGGTCCCAATTTTCAAACTCCAGTACTGCCAAAAGTTAAAAAAGCAAGCATCCTGTCCATGTAATTGTAACCCCTCTGTACAGTATGTTCACAAAAAAATAATAATATAAAAAAAAAGCAAGCAAGCAAAAAAAATTAAAAAGGAAAGCAAAGAATAAAACATTTAGAAGACAACATCAGCTGTTTTTTTGACCTTGGAGTAGGGAAGGGTTTCTCAAATGAGGCACAAAAATGTGTAAACCACAAAGGACTTTATTAAAACAAAACATGACATAGTGAAGGGAGTAGAGAGACAAGCCACAATGAGGAGAAAATGTCTTTGTGACACATATAACTGGCAAAGGAATGGAATCACAAATACAGATAGGAAGGAAGGAAGGAAGAAGGAAGGAAGGAAGGGAGGGAGGAAGGAAGGAAGGAAGGAAGGAAGGAAGGAAGGAAGGAAGGAAGGAAGGAAAGAAGGAAGGAAGGAAGAAAGGGAGGGAGGGAGGGAGGGAGGGAGGGAGGGAAAGAGAGAAAGAAAAGAGAGAAAGAGAGAGAGAAAGAAAGAAAGAAAGAATTGCTACGAGCAAGACCAAAAGAGAAGAGGGAGGACAGGCCCCCCAAATGCCTGCTCAGGAGTTTCACAGACGAAGAAAATCAAGTGTCCTGTGAACAGGAGACGCTCTGCCTATTCTAATGGGGGAGGGGTTAATAGAAAGCGATGATCACTAAATCCTCAATTAGGTACAATTTTATACTCAGCAGATCTGTTTGCCTGCCTGAACATGTCAGACAGATAGGCGTCAGCACGTGGAGGCGAAGGAACACCTGTCTGCTCACAGAGGGCTTGTTGTCATCTCTTGGTACTTTGGGAAACAGCTGGAAGAGTGCTAGCCAAGCATCCAGGCACTGCCCCACCCCGCTTCATCCCAGGTGGAAATCCACATCTGGAGGTGCACATGAGAACCAGTGGAGCCGTGGGCGGGGAGGGGCAATGGGGAAAACCCACGAGCATCTGTCTAGCGTAGAACACTATCAAGTGTTCATCTGATAGAATATGCAAACAGTGAAAAGAAATGGCTAGCAGCCACATGCAGCCACAGGTGCGAATGCACAAATATATGAGAGTGGATAAGCCAACTCAGCCATAGAAAAGAGAACCAAGGACCAAAAGGAACAAGAGAGGACACTCAAAACTGGATAAAACTGAAGAGTATATTGTTTAAAATTCCATATGCATATACATATATATAAATGAACACACACATATGCACATACAGACAGACAGACACATTCACACACATATATGCATGCATTCATGTGTAGATGCATTCATACATACAGGCATACATACATCCATTCATACATAGACACAGTCATACATACTGGGAATAAATTAAGAAAGGAAGATCGACTGGGGGGGGCTCATGCCTATAATCCTAGCTACTTCAGAGGCTGAGATTTGGAGGATGGGTTTTCAAAGCCAGCACACCCACAGGGATATGCTGATGAGACCCCATCTCATCCAATAAAAAGTGGGTGAGGCAGTATGTGCCTGTCATGCTAGCTATGTGTGAAGTGAAACAAGAAGAGCTCAACCCAGGCTGATCTAGACAAAAAAGCGAGACCCTTTTTTGAAAAATAACTAAAGCATAAAGGACTGGAGACATGGTTCACAAGATAGAGCAAGCTCAAGATTCTAAGTTCAAACTCCAGTTAAAAAAAGAAAGAAACTGCCTGGTGCCGGTGGCTCATGCCTGTAATCCTAGCTACTCAGGAGGCTGAGATCTGAGGATCATGGTTCAAAGCCAGCCCAGGCAGGAAAGTCTGTGAGACTCTTATCTCCAATAAACCACTAGAAAACTGGAAGTGGGGCTGTGACTCAAGTGATAGAGCATTCGCCTTGAGCTGAAGAGCTGAGGGATAGCACCCAAGCCCAGAGTTCAATCCCCATGACCAACAAAATCGAAAGAAAGAAAGAAAGAAAGAAAGAAAGAAAGAAAGAAAGAAAGAAAGAAAGAAAGAAAGAAAGAAAGAAAGAAAGAAAGAAAGAAAGAGAGAAAGAGAAAACCTATAAGGGAAATCAAGATCATGATTCATAAGAAAGGCAGGGTCTGAGTTAGCTCTGTGAGGAGCCAGGCATGGAAGAGTCAATCCAACACAAGGAGTGTTATGGTCTGACCCTGCCAATCCATACATTGAGACCTAACCCCCACTGGGTTAGGGTGGGACTGTGTTTGGAGACAGGGACCTGTAGAGAGGTAGTTAGCTGAGCTGAGCTGATTTGTCAGGCTGGTGTCCTCACAGAGAAAGATTAGGACGTGCAAATGACTGCGGAGACATACAGCAAGAAGGTCATCTTTGGAAAGCAGACCTCAAAATCTTGATCTTAAGACTTGTAATCTCCAGAAGATTGAGGAAGTCTGTTGCTGTTGAATGAGTCACCTGGACTGTGTCCTTTTCTTCTAACAGCCCAACGAACCGACACAGGAGATTCTAAGGTTCTGATGATAATTTTACAGATTCGGCCAGTGACAAGTAGCCTGGTGATTATCTTATTATAGTTTCCTTTTAAAAAATCATACTGATGCATTTTATATATCCTTTTAGATGTACTTCCCCTAATTTAAGAGATGAAATTATGATTACTGCCTAAATATTTCTGGCCTATTGATTAGCATTTAATGGATTCATTCAGCAATTGCAGTTCTTTAAGCATTCAACAAAGGACCAAGTTCCATTAGGGTAATCAATATATCATTTTTTGAGAAAAAGTGGTGCTGTGTTCCATTAAGGCTGGTTCATCATTATCTCCCGTGGATTACAATCAAAAGAAAAGGGAATAAAAATACATTTAAAAATGAAAATGGCTACTGGAAGTAGTAATGGGTTTGAATTAAAATAGTTGTCTATTCTCCCTGTCCAATAGATTTCTCCTGTACAGCTCTACCTCCACTAAAATATACACATAGATATCCTCTTCCCCCTTAACCCAAGACAGAAGTTGTATTCTTTTGAAAGATGTTGATGTTGAACTGTTATAAAGTTCTTAAAGGGGCTTTCTGGAGAGCTGGTACCAATGTTAATATTTAAATTACATTAATTATTTTGGGCAAAGAGGTACGACAGATTTGTTTCATTGTTTATTGGTGATGTGAAATACCAAACACAGAGCATTGTGCATACTAAGCATACACTCTACCACAGCCCTAGCTTTTTGTTTTTCTCACAAATAGACTTGTCAGGATTTTTCCTTATGATGGTAATAGGTGTGTATCAGTATCTTAGGCAAACATAATTGGTAACAAAAGGAACTAAGATCTATGTTGAAACATATGTAAAACAACCAGGGTACATGCAAAGATCCAGGTGCATGTGGTATAGTTATACATGCAAAGATAACATACATGTGGTGTCTGGGTGCATCTTGATAGGATATGAAGACATTTCTCTTTTATTATTTTATTGTAAACATGATTAATCTTCTTGTCTTTCTAAGATAGAACTAATGAGTACATAGTGAGAACCCTGCAGAGAACAATGTACAAATATTTGCCTTTAAATCGTCTAAGATTCAGAAATAGAAGCAAATATAAGCAGAAGTCCTTGAACAGAACTAAAAGCACACCCTGTATTACAAAGAAATGATGCATTTGATGTTACATCAGATTGATCAGAAATGCTCATTTTTAAAATTCAGCTAACACTCAGAAATTCATGCAGTTCTTACAAAAACAAGACATTGTCAAACTATGTGGATTAAGAACTGTGTTAGTTTAGTCTTTTACTAGAATGACTTCATAAGAAACAAAACCTGCTTAAACCCAGAACATTCACAGGAGCTCTCTATGTGTATAGAAATTCACCAGTTAATCCTTAAGCTTTAGTTAAATATTATTTTAAAATATTTAATTTTAAAATAATTTTAAAATATTTAAAATAATATCTATCCATTAAAATTGAGACATCATCCTTTTAAGACACACAGTAAAAGTCTTGGGTTTGCATTTGATGTTACCCTCAAAGGCACCAGTGTTGATAATATCTGTTACTTGGTCAGCAGTTGGAAAATGAAGTTTGGGACTTTATCCTTCCTCCCCCTTACATTTCCCTCTCCCCTCCTTTTCTCCTTCCCCTCTCCCTTTCTCCTCTTCTCCATCCCATTTCCCTTCCCTCCCACTCCCTTCCCTCCCACCTCCCCAGCCTGTCCCTCATCAGCAACCCATAGTGCTTTGCTTACATACCCTTGTGCATATGCACGTGTTGCTGCTCCTTGCATCAAGAGCATTTGGAGATCTAAGTTTTCAATTTTATTTTGTTTTAACTAGTTTAATTTTAAATAGCTCTGCATGGCTAACCCCTACCAGATTAGACATAAAAAGGCTACTGGATGTCAGAGCATTGTCCTAAAAAAATAACAACAACAACAAAAAAAAAAGTGGGTTTTTTTTGGGGGGAGGGGGTCCAGTCATGGGGCCTGAACTCGGCCTGGGCGCTGTCCCTCAGCTCTTCAGCTCAAGGCTAGCACTCTACCACTTGAGCCACAACACCACTTCCAGCTTTTTTCTTTTTGCTTATGTGGTGCTGAGGAATCGAACCCAGGGCCTCATGCATGCAAGGCAAGCACTCTACCACTGAGCCACCTTCCCAGCCCCAAAAAACAAACAAAAAAAACCCGTTTTTGAGCCTTTAGTGTAATGTGTCCTTCCTTAAATGCTTTGTTATTTCCTCAAAGCTCATGTGACTTCAGCTATTGTGGGTTTGAAAAAGAATTGCTTCATTTTAACTAATTATTTTAATGTTCAGTATTTTGCATTTCTGATCTGTTTTGTCTGGAATTATAACACGTGGCTAGTTCATTCACAATACAGCTCAAACAGTATATTGTGAAAGCATCTTGTGCTCTGGAGTAATAACAGCATATTTCAAACAATGCAATCTTAGAAAATCGCGTATAAGTATCTTGTCCCGTTTGCTCTTACCCAACATAAACGCAAAGGCAGACAAAGCCATGATAGCCGCAGCCCCCTCCGATTGAATGTGGGGCCACCATGATGTCTCCACTGGACAGTGGCGAAGGCCTGTGAAGCAGATCCAGGAGCCTGCGAGGCTGTGGTGCTGGGTCCATGGAGTGGCCCGAAGTCTCCTCGAAGCACCGGGATCTGAACCCCAGGAACTAATGCTCAGATGCTCTTCCACCAGAGCCATGCCCCCACTTCCTGCTTGTGCTTCTCTCAGGCTGCTGAGTAGGATGGGGCTGGAGCAAAGACTAGGAACTCCAAGGATGGTAAGGGACTTCTCATGCAATCCATAGGACAGGTGATGGAGTAGGAGGTCCCAGGAGTGACCTCATGGTTCAGGCATGGGCAATGCCTTTTAGTAGGGTCAGAGACAGAGGAAAGCATGGATGGAGTGTACTGAGACCAAGGTGACTGGAGGATGTATGGTTAAAGGCAAAGAGCCTAAAGTTTACAGGGTCAGATGTCTCCTTTCTAGCTCCTGCCCTGGACTGCTAGACTTAGAGTCTCAGAATGGTCCCGAGAAGAAATGTATTTTTCTCTCACTCTGTGGACGCTGTCTGCAATATTGGCAAGCCAAAGCCAAATGTTTTTCAGCTGGCTCTTCTGGTTTATCTTTCAGGATCATCCAGAATCATTGAGCATTCGACTACAACTGGAAAGCAGAGAACTGATAATACACCTGGAAAGAAATGAGTAAGTCAAGTTCATTCTTGTTTTTGTTGTACCATAGGAGCAAGGTGCAGTATATGTCAACATGCAGAGAAACAGAACTGAATGCTTAGATTTGTAATCCAGATTCACATCGGATGCTGAAATTAAATCTGGAGAAATAAAGTCTTGTGTCACTCTAAAACAAAACTAAACTAAAAAGAACTTGAAAACCCAGTAGCGTTTTTGATAGTTTCCAAGTTTCTTTTTCTCAAGAAGAGAATTTAAAGCATTTTCTGTTTATTCATAATTAGTTGACTTTTGGCAATTCCTGACATAATCAGAGAGGGTAGCTTCAAATACATAGAAACTCTTTTCTCTTGGGAAACATTGAGTTTCTTTTGTCTTTCAAAGTTTGCCTCCAGTGATACAAACTTCATTTTTACCTTTGTATTTAGAAGTTTAATCCCTTTCTGAAAGAATATATAAATTTATAGAAAATGAGGTTACATTTTTTTTCTCAAATGTGTGGATATTATTGCGTAGTAGAAATGGTATCCGCCTCAAGGTACAAATGAAAACATCTTCCACGAGTGCCATTCTTTATACTGGCTCTCCCAACGGTACCACTGTTCTCAGGATCCTTCATCACCAGCTGTTTAGTACTAGAGGTAACAAAGACTCCCACAAAGGAGTGGTGTTAGAGTGAATCAGTCAATACAGGTGCTGGTGGCTCATATCTGTAATTCTGGCTTCTCGGGAGATGAGGTCAGGAGGATCATAATTTGAGGCCATCCTAGGCAGAAAGTTTATGAGACCTGCCCCATTGCAACAGAAAAAAAATGCTAGGCATGGTGGCATATTGCTGTGTGATAAGTGAAAATAGGATCACCATCCATGCTAGCTTGGCCAAAACCTTATCAATAATAGTAATAATAATCAGAGCAAAAGGGGGTGGAGGCATGGATCACATGGTAGAGTAGTTGCCTGCCAAACACAAAATCCTGAGTTCAAACCCCATTTTCATACAGAAAAGAATAAAGATGTAGTTTTCCTCTTTAAGTAGTATGGCTCTCTTCGTCACACACTGGTGAAAAGCTGAATTTTGCTGAATTGACAGCATAGCAGGAAAGTCTTCTCGGAAAGTGGCCTCCCAGGCATATGGTCACAAAACCAGAGTCTCCATAGAAAGAAGTGGGATCACTTCTTGGCATCAAGGTGTGATTTGAGGCTACAAAGCAAGTCAAACCGAAGAGGCAGTTGACAGCCATTGCTGACATTCCGGATGGAATATCACAGTGTATTTTAAATCAATGTGTGTAATATTCCGTGGCCTTCTGCTGGTGATCTGCAACCTGCCTCTTCATATTTCTTCTTATAGCCATACCCTTTCCCATAAAATGGATCAAAAGCTTTGTAAACAGCAAATAAGCGATGTGCTTTAGCTTTGACAGGATAATATTTGCATAGAGATTTGGCCACATGTGTTGAATAATTTGAAATCCAAACAGAAAATGGTGTATTGCTTTTGACATGCCTCTCTTAGGAAAGCACGTATTTTTATGGTCTTTCTCTACTTCTTTCATATAAGAATATTATGGGACATTGGTGTTTTTGTACATTGCTGTTGGTTTTGAAAGTAGCTCAGTGGAGGGACTAGGTAGGTGTTCTCTGAAAGAACAAAAGGAGGACTTCCAGCCATGCTACTTGTCTGTTGTTAGGATTGGGTCACAAGTTTTAGTCTGGCAAGTACTTCCACTGTTTGGCTTTTAGGTGAAGTGCTGCCCAGAGCTGGGAAGGCAGGTCCTAAGCTCCACAGATAGTGTTATGACCAGAGAGCAGACATAGACTTAATAAAATCCTTATTTCTTTTTTACTGTAATGTGAATACATGCCCCAGCCAAAAATTAAATACTACAGGGGAGAGAGGAGCAAAAAAAAAAATAAAGTGTTATCCTGGCTAGTATCGCTGATTGTTTTGTGGTAAACCAGGCTGTAGTTGTTGGTCTTTTGAGTGGATGTTGCAGTCAGGCCCTGAGCAGTCTCCTCTCCTAGTCCCTCACCTCCACGTTGAGTGGGCTTGTCTTTCTGTAGGGACATGACTACTTGGAGCCCCGCTGGCTCTCCTGAGAGCATACAGCAGCTTCAATATCTGTCACGGTCCCCCTGCAGGTGAGTTACCTTCTACTGCTGCAGAGTTTAATGCATGCTGTGGACTGAACAATGACTAATTTTTTGGGGGGGTGTGGTCGTGGGGCCTGAACTCTGGGCCTGGGCGCTGTCCCTCAGCTCTTCAGCTCAAGGCTAACGCTCTACCACTTGAGCCACAGAACCACTTCCGGCTTTTTTCTTTTTGCTTATGTGGTGCTGAGGAATAGAACCCAGGGCCTCAGGCATGCAAGGCAAGCGCTCTACCACTGAGCCAACTTCCCAGCTGGACAATGACTAATTTTTTAAAAATAGCATTTTAACAGGTTCCCTTCCAATCCTGGGCCTTTTCTAAGATAATCTGAAAACTAGAAAAGTTGAAAACATATAACTATCTCTTCTCCATTTATTTCAACCTTCTCAACCTCTCTGTCAGCCTAAATTGTAAAAATAGATGCAGAGTATTGAATGTGTTCCTAAGATGTTCTGTTGCTTTATTTGACATATGCAGCTTGTACTAATTTTTTATTCCTTGCTGGGGATCACACCCAGAGCCTTGTGTGTGCTATGAAAACACTCTACCCTTCAGCTACATCCCATCTCTCCTTGTACCAAGTTTTAAGTCTCTATTCTGTTAATAGTAAGGTTTTCAAAATGAGAGTGTGCCAGTATTACTATTTAAAAAATGAAAATTTCCAAATACTTTGGTATAAGATGTTTCATTTTCATAAGTATTTGTATGAAGAGCTTTCAATCCAGCACGCCAGTATGTGAGTACAAAGCATCTAGGTCAATGTCACCCTTTTATCATTCTCTCCTATTCATCCTAAACCCATTCATCCCCTCAATTTACCTAGCATAACAACTTTTTAAAAATGATTTAATGCTGGGTGTTGGTGCTCACACCTGTAATATTAGCTACTCAGGCAGCAGAACTCTGAGGATCATGGTTCAAAGCCAGCCTGGACAGGGAAATCTATGAGACTCGTAACTCCAATAAACTACTCAAAAAAGCTGGAAGTGGCTTAAGTGGTAGAGTGCTCACCTTGAGCAAATGAAGCTCAGGGACAGTACCCAGGCCCAGAGTTCAAGCCCCAGGAGTGGCAAAAAAAATCATGTCTATTATGAATAGTGATATCTTGGAGATAATGAAATTTCTATAATTATATAAGTACAGTAAAATGTTTATCTACTATCAGAATAATAATATACTAATAGGAAGATGTTGGTTTAAAAACTATGGCTCTGCTGTAAGACAGAATGCTATGCAGTAATTGAAAATGACATTGTAAAACAAAACGGGTACAATCAACCTGAACATCGTATTAGAAAATAATTTACATGGTGCTCAGTTTTTATTTTACAATTAGACACATGATACATGTCTCTGCTATATGTTTGTTGTCCTAATGTTTGACAACAAAAATGGATTACTTTTCAAATTAAGAAGAAATCTTTTTATTTTGAAGGGGAAAAAATTATGGTGAAAACTTGATAATGATTGAAAAGAGAAGTCAAAGTAGTCACTATTTATAAAAGAGAAAAATACACTGGCAGGCCTTCAGAAAGCCTCCAATCACTTACAAAGACAAGAAAGTGAGTTCTTGAATACCCAGAAATCTGTTTTAATTGAAAATCTGCTTAGAAATTAAAACCCAAACAAAAGTGTCCCCGTCCCTAAAAATCACATCTGTAATCTAGAACTAATACGGAAAGAGAGTCTCCTGACCATTCCTTCTCAGAACCTGTAAACCAGTTCTTCAAGGAGCAGAGCTGAATTTTCATTCAATCTCTATTTCAGATCATCTATTTTATTTATCTTCTAGCACGCATAATTTGTGCAGAGATCTGCTGTTCACTTAAAACCTGTGTTTGTGGAGCCATAATTGAATGTTTAAAGAAGCAAAAGCTCCCCCAGAGAAGCATCTTTCACAGCCCTGCCTTCTGCCTGTGGGGCTGCAGAGATGAGCTTTATAACTTCCATACGTCCCCTGGATCCCCGTGGACACCCCAGTCATTCTTCAGACAGGTGCTCTGTGAGGCAACATCTTTGATCAAAATGCTTTATGGGACAGGCTGGCCAGCTGAGACATTCGTTTTCCCAGTTTAGGATAATTAAAAGTGAGGGCAGTAGATCACAGTGCCCATATCCCTCAACCCAGTGAGCATTGTGCGTGTAAGCCCCATTCCCAGCACTGATCGAAGGCGGTTGCCAGGGGAAACACACAGCCCACTGAGTTTCTATTTGGGGTATCTCTGGCCTCGAATAGCTTCGGCAGTGACTCTCTGTCTGGAACAATTCCAGACATTACTTAAGGGACAGCGTCAATTACTATTCACTTTAAATCAACAGCAACACATTTAAAATTGCCAAACATTAGGCATAAATATCTGAGAAGGTGTTGGTTTTAGATCATCTCTCAGTCTGTGCAGAATGGAGAAACACAGCTGGGCACATTGTGCCGGGTAGCTTAGGAGCTGGATAAATGACTGTCCCGAGGATGATATTAATCTGTTGTTCGTAGTGACCTGGTAGTCAGCTGGCTGGAGATTGCTGCTGGTGGCCTTGGGGCTGTGTTCAGGCCTTGTCCTGGCATGTGGCTTTGTCAACCATCACTATGAGGATATAAAGAGCTGCCCTGATCTCCTCTCCTGGCCATGCAAACGATGGATTAGAGACATTCGGGCACTTTCCACCAATGAGCCAAAACTAACAAGATGAGATTTAATAGGCATACATGGAAAGTCTTACGCTGTGCTTAAAAACAATTTTTTTAAAAAAGTGTTGTGAATTCAGAAGACAAGGAGCTAGTATGTGTTTGTGAATGGGACCCACAAACTGGACAGGGGCCCTAGAGGCCACATGGCTGCTAAGAAAGTGACTGGCACCGGAGTGTGGCACTTGGTGATGACCCTGGCCAGGCCACAATTAAACCCAGTAACTTGTGCAGCACCATTGTTGGACATGCCCTCCCTCTCCCACCAAACAGGACTGTCCTTCAAGCTAAGGCAGGGTCCACCCAGCCACTTCCCTCAGCGAGCCCCCATCCTGGGACCAGTGTCAGAAATGGGACATTCTGGAGTGAGTAGAACAGGAGTCACTGGGAAGCTGGCCGAGTGTCTCGCGGGTGTGGATGACTTCCAGGAGAGGAACTGTGAGACTCAGCAGTGCTTTACCAGCACCATCCCTGGGGTTCCTGCTCTGCCGAATGGAATTCAGTTCTATGAAGAACATGTGCATTAAGACTAGACATCATGTTACGTTTGATGTTCACAGTTTACCCAGCATTAGTCACAGGTGACTATTTAAAATTAATGTAAAAAAAAATGAAAGCTGCTGGGCGCTGGTGGCTCATGACTGTAATCCTAGCTACTCAGGAGGCTGAGATCTGAGGATTGCGGTTTAAAGCCAGCCCAGGCAGGAACGTCTGTGAGACTCTTGTCTCCAATGAACCACCAGAAAACTAGAAATGGCACTGGGGCTCAAGTGGTAGAGCACTGACCTTGATTTGAAGAGCTCAGGGACGGTGCCTAGACCCAGAGTTCAATTCGCACAACTAACAGAAAGAAGGAAGGAAGGAAGGAAGGAAGGAAAGAAGGAAGGAAGGAAAGAAGGAAAGAAGGAAGGAAGGAGGGAGGGAGGGAGAGAGAGAAGGGGGAAGGAGGGAGGGAGGGAGGGAAGGAGGAAAGGAAGCAAGCAAGCAAGCAAGTAAGCAAGCAAGCTTCATTCCCTTGGTCATTCTACCTTAGTCTATGTGCTTGGGAGGCCCACAGACGGAAATCCCATCATAGAACATCTGCTGGACAGTGGTGGGATTGGCAAGGAAATGTCCTCACATCACATCCTCCTAGTTTGGGGTTCCCATTAGCCAATGCGCACTGCTCAAGGAAATGAACTTTCTACAGGAAATGGCCTTCTTCCCTCAACATTCAGCCTACACTGTGTGTTGTCAGAACTCCATGGGATACTGAGCCCTCCTCTGTGTGTTTGAGAGTCAGGATGCCCCAGGGCTCCCTTCTGCACTGGGATGAGTGGGTGGAGCACAGGTGGGCTGCAGCGCCTCCTTTGATTAAGCAGGCCACAGGAAGATGGCAGGCAAGGTGGGGAGGGAGGTCACGTCTAATCAAAGCTCTTTGTCCATAGATGGATCTCTAGCAGTAGCAATGGCCACAGACCATGGCCTAATAGCACTGTTTGCTGCCCAGGCTGGACTCTCAGACTGCACAGCACTGCCATCTTCATTCTGTCCACAGGCTCATATCTGTCCATCAGTACAGCCTCTGCACCCAGCAGGAGCTGAACACATCCTGTCCAGTGGCAGCACACTGTCCTACAGTCCACCACTCCACAGCCCCATGCTTCAGTTTATAGCCTCTCTAGACAGAAGGGTCATCTGGCTGAGGCTGACCACACAAGGTCATGCACACACACCAGGCTTAAGGTGACATGCAGGGTCACCTCAGGTTACACATGCATAGGGGACTCGAGGTTCCACGGATGTGCTGAACCTGTGAAACTCTACCCTCGGAGGCATGGGCCCAAGCCCTCCGAGGCTACAGTGGGAAAAGCCCGACATGCTTCATTCATGCTAGGGCCCGAGAAAGTTCTCTGAGTGTGATGGTGGGCCACGCAATTGACTAAAGCTACATGGACTCGCGTTCACATTAGACCAAGCGCCTTCAGATTCCGGCTGTAGCATTTCAGGTCTTTTTAATTGTGACCAACTTTGTTTCCTGAATATGTAGAGAACCATCTGGAACATCTCCTCACCTTTCACTGTCTGGAACTGTGGACATGGGGAAAGGTCAGAGCACCACTTTTTGAGGGTTGTGTGTAACTTGAAGGTACCTGAATGGGTTAAGATGAACCTTTTCAAAGCAGTGTCCTCTTGTTCCAGGCTGAGATTGTGTCTCTTGGTGGACTCCACTTTGGGAAGAATCTGGGAGGGGCGCTGACTAGGAATGTGAATCTCCATACCTGCCTTCCTTCTTCACAGACCTACACCTGTCAGACCATGGGTTTATGGTTTTCTGGTCAAAGTCCCAGTGGGTCTGGATCTCTCTGCACACTCCCGGCAGCGCGCAAGAAGGCCACGCTTCCCCTTGCCAGTATCTCTGGCTGTGGAAGCGCGCCAGTGTTGCCTGGTTGTCACCGCGCTGTCCCCACCCCTCAGAGTGGCCAGGTTATGCCCAGGGGCTGCTTGGGCTGATGTGCGTGTGTGCACAGTCTCTTCTTGACTATTTCTAGTTATTGTGTTCTCAGTGGAAAGACCGTGTGACACCTCTGTTTGTATGTCACACTGAGATTCTTCATCACTTATGGCAGCGAAACAAGCCCTCAGAAAACTTGAACAATTTAAGTTTATAAACAGATTAGACTAGATACTTGCAGTACACCGACACGGGAACCTAAAAGTCTAGGTTATTATCTTCAGAAATGTTTACTTCAACCTCATTATCCCTGTGAAACTGAACCCTGGGCTATCATTGGCCAGGCTTTATAATGTGCTTGGACAGACTTCAACTTGGCAACAGAGAGTTCTGTTTCCTGGATTTCTCCTCATTTCTTTCCTATTTATCCTGAGCATTCATACTTAATTAGTAGTGATAAGGAGCTATGACAATGAAAATCACCAAAAGCTCACTTGTTATGCACAAATTATACAAGTCTTCTTTTGTTTCTCATAATAAATAAGGTCTTCATTATAAAGTTAACCATTTATGACTTAAACAGATATCCATATACCAGCATTCATAGCAACATTATTTATAATGGCCCCAACATGGAAACAATCCAGATGTCCATCAACAGATGAGTACATTTTTTAATGTGACTATGCATTCAGTGAAATATTATTTGACTTTAAAAAAGAATGAGGATCTAGCACATGGTGCATCACGGGAGATGTTAAAGACATTATGCTGAGTGCTGAAAGACACGCGTGGTGTGATTCCACTTACAGATGGCACCTAGGAGAGACAAATTCACAGAGACGGAAAGTAGAATGGGGGCTTCCAGGGATGTGGCGAGGGAGAAGAGTGAGTTATCATTTCATTAGAATTTCTATTTGGGAGGAGGAAGTAAAAGTTCTGGAAGCAAACAAGATGATGGGTGTACAATACTGTGGCGTGTCTGGGAACTGAGAACAAATGAATTAAACTGTATGTTTTATGTTCTATCTATCTTAAGGCATATTTTTATTATGGGGGGGGGGAAGAAAGGTCTAGTCCTTGTCCTCATGCACATATGTAATGTAGAGTGGATGGCAGACAGTGTATTCAGTATGTTCCTTTTCAGCTCTAGGAAAAATCAAGCATTCTGTTCAGTGAAGCCACTCTTCCAGCCAATGAGTAAGGGTATACCTGTGACGTGGCTTACTCATCTGGTATCTTCTAGAGCTGCTTCTAGATCTCTGCTGTCAAAGAGGTCTGGCAGTGCTGGCTTCGGGTTCTGGGACATCAGGTCCTCCATTCTACATGGAGAGCATAATGCCTTCCGATTGCTGGAGAGCTAAAGGACGTGGGCCTCCGAGGGCTTGGCACCGTGGTTCTTCTTTTACCATCCTCATTTCTTGGACTCTTCTCACTCTTGAGTCTCATCCAAGCCTCCCTTTCAGATCCTCATGACTTCCACCATTCCCAGGCCCTGGCCTGGTTCCCTATCTCCTCCTCCTCCCTGTCCTGTTAATCCAGGTCAATCCAGTGTCTCACCTGCCCTTTCCAAACTTACTGCTCTTGTCAGCTGAAAGTGGAAACCCCCACTCTCTGTGCTATGTGAGCATCGTCGTGAGAGAGCTGCTAGTTAGCTGTGGGCTGTGTGTTGATGGGCCAGGAGGGGCAGGGGCTCTTGTTTGGCTAGCCAGGGGACCGGTTAGGCAGAGTGGATGTGAAATTAACTCCCCCAACTGTGGGCGCCTACACATCCCATCATTGTATCAAGAAATGCTTACATGTCCCTCATGAAGCATAGTTTTTATTGTACCTCAAATTAACAGCAATTCCTTCATATTGTGAAAAATCCAGCCAGCATTAGTATTTCCCTGATATTCTTGTATCTCTGTCTCTCTAGCTCTGTCTTTTTCTCTGTCAGTTACATTGCTTAAATCAGGAGATAAATATTTGCTTATTTGCATTGTTTTCACTCTCAGACATAATAATGGATTCTCTTTTCTTTTTTTTTCTCTTGTGCCTAGCCTGAGGCTTGAACTCAAAGCCTGAGTGCTGTTCCTGAGCTTTTCTGCTCAAGGCTCACATTCTACCTCTTGAGGCACAGTTCTATTTTTGACTTTTTTTGAATTTAATTGGAGGTAAGACTCTCACAGACTTTCCTGCCCAGTCTGGCTTTGAACCAAGGTCCTTAGCTCTCAGTCTTCTGAATAGCCAGGGTTAGGTGTGAGCCATAGGTGCCCAGCTCTGTCTCCTTCTTTTAATTCTTGGAAGTGAAATGTTAGAGTCTGCGCCAATGAGACCAAATTGTTTGCAAATGAAGCCAGATTATTCATAGAGTTGCATTTCCCGCAGTTGGGCTAGCTGATTTCTTCTCCTGGAGCTGCTGATCCCATTCTGCTCTTCTCTGTGATTTCTGCTACTTGGTAATCAGAGCTACTACCCCCTGAAGCCTAAAGGCCTCATTTGGGGGTGGACTCCATTGCCAATAGTGTCTTGTCCTTCTGCACAGGGTCAGTAGTTCTGTGATCTCTGATTACTCCTCTGTGAGGCTTCCGTTAGAAAGCTCTACCTGAGCCTTTACCTACCAGGTTTAACACCCATTTGTGATCAACCTTAGATCTGTGTCTTTTGAGTCCTTGGAAAGGGTGATGTCCTGTCATTCTCTCATTTATTAGCTGGTATTCATCTACAGAGGACTTTGCCTGATGTAGGATTGGCCAGCATGAAGCATGAGATAGCAAGCAAGCTCATTGCCACGGACTCCTCTAGTCATTGCTCTACCTCTGCCTGATGGGTAGTTCTATGACCTCAACACTGGGGTTATGCCCTACCAGTTAATGGTGGCTCACTCGTGACCCCTGTCGAGTGCCCTCATTTGTGACAGGGTCTCTGAGGATGTGGAACTGCAGTATCACCTTCCCCACATCACCAGCAGAGTACTGGGTCCAAGAGTGAAATGGCTCCGCAGAGGCTTTAATGATCTTGTCCTTTTAAAGGACAAAGCAAAAGTTCCCTGTACACCCTGCAGAGATACAGCTGTTGAGGGGAGGAACCCAGGGGCCCGAGGTGGAGGCCCAGCCCAGCCTGGTCCAGCCCTGCCAGCTGCTCCCAAGCAAACAAAAAAGACCAAGTAAAGACCCTGTTCCATTCAGAGGACAAAGGCAATCAGTGCCTCAGACATCAAGAAAACAAGGAGGTAACCTTCGTAGTCAGGTGCCGTGAGAGAAATAAAATGAGAGTGTTTATCTAACACTGTTGTGAAATGTTCACGTGTTTCTTCCCAGCGTGCGGGAGGGTTTCACTGTGGGATCAGGTGGGCTTTCCAAACGTGCAGAACAAGAGCCTCTTTATGTGTTTATGATTTTCTTCCTTATGGAAACCATGTGGGCAGATAGAAGATGAGACAGGACTAACCCCTCCAGCGGGAGGGTTATTTGGAGAGACGATTTATTTACACAGAATTATTTTTACAGCCCTTCTATGACCGCTCCTTCAGCTCCAACCAGGCTAGAGGATTGTGCTGGCCAGATTCATGGTTGTCTTTGAAAATAGGACAGGCTCTGGAGATCTCTTGAGTGCTGGGTTAGCAGCCGAGCATCACCCCTCTAACAGATAGTCACAGACGTGCCCTGGGGATGTGGGATGTGGGTTTCATGTGCAGACTTAACTGTTGTCAGCAAAGCCCTGATGGCACTGTGCCTTCTAGCGACAAAATTTATAGGATGTTAGCCGTTGTTTCAATAAAGACTATAACATGACATTGAAAATTTACAAGTACCAGTCCTATAAGGTAGTATGTTTAAAATGCACCTTCATGTTGAATTGCATTGATCACCTTTCCCAATTAGGTAATTAATAATTGTGACTCGATTCCACAGATCCTTCCATCATATCACAAGCCCTAGTTCCTCTCAAGGCTTTTACAAATTGGACTGTAAAATTACCTACAGAGATGCTACAGAAGTCTCCTTTTGTTTAGAAATTCAGTTATTCTAGATTACTACTTTTCTGAAAATACTTTTGCCTCTGAGCTCTATGGCCTCAGGAAGTAGGTGCTCACTTTACCAGGAAGAATGCATGAACTGGTCACCCTGGCCCAAACTGGACTTAAAGCCTGGACTTACAGCACATGCTCCACTCAAGACCAATTGAACAGTTCCCATGAGAACCAGTTTCATGAGCCTTACTCAGTAGGATTCTAGCAAGCCAGGAAACCCCGAATGAGCAGCTACTCACTCTGTCCCCTCAGTGTTGAACTCACTAGACAGCTAAGAATCCTAGGACTGGTCTCCAGACCCCAAGCAGTGGAGACTTGTACATACAGAATGAGGTGCTGAGGGGAAGAATGTGCTCCAGGCCAGCCAGGGGGTATGGGAGCCCTAGTCTAAGAGATGGGGATGGGGTAGGAAGCATCCAGGGGAGGACCAGATCCCGACATGGAGACTAACTTCTCCCCCACCCCATGAGTCCTTAGGAGAGGTGCATGGCAGAAATGCAGGTGCGGATTGAGGGAGGTGGGCCCGGGCATCACACGAGCTACCTCACAGGCTGTTGTCTGAGGAGGTCACCCCCCATTTGTGATTCTATAAATGATTCTGAAAACTCACATGATCTATTCAAGCATTCTGACCCCCAATGACCAGACTCACACACAATGCTCCCCTGATTCCAGGACTTGCTTTCAGAGGCCAGAGGGACCCAACTCCATGATCAAGAGGATGATGGGAGACTGCAGGGCACCCTCGGGCCCTAGAGTGATACCTCGGTCTTTTGCTTCTTTGTCCTCAGAAGCTGACTATAGTATATTCCTTATTTTTCTATCACTGCCCATGAGTCAACACCATTTCTTTCAGTAAAAAAAATATATTAGGAAAGGGAAAAAACTGGAAGAAAATGAGAGAAGAGGTGATTCTGTTCAAAAAGAAATGTACTCATTGCCTGACTTAAGTAACTGCAACCCCTCTGTATATCACCTTTACAATAAAAATTAAAATTACAAAAAAATTAGATGTTTGTCCCTTAAACCGTATCATGAGAGCTTAGAGACTCTTTTTCTAGAAGTAGAGCTGGGCCAATTGAGTGGATTGTCTTGGTTTACTTCTCAGAGGGTAACTTTATTCCTCATGGGCAGGGAAGGGAACCAACTGACCTCTGTGCAGATGATATTTGATAGTTCCAGGCCTTTTGTAATGGAGAACACAGATGATATTTGATAGTTCCAGGCCTTTGTAATGGAGAACAAAAGAAATCAGGACATCAAGCTTCCATCCAAGTCTCAAGTCATGGCATTGCATTTTCCCATAGTAAACTATTTTGCTATCTCAGGCCAGATCGGGTTCCTGAGAACAGTTAAATGACTAACAACAGCAAAAGAGTAGCTGTTTCCATTGCTCAGGAGAGCAGGGGATGCTTCTTCTCAGAAAACAAACTACAGAAATCTTGGAAAAGGACTTTTGGAATCATAAGGGCCCAAACTCATTTTATAAACTGTGTGTTCCACTTTATGGGGCTGGACCTGTCTTCTTAGAGCTTCTCAAAGCTTTTTGAAGGAATTCTCCTCCAATTCACATTTGCTTTGACATCTAAGAAGTTCATTCATTAGATCACCAGGCTATGAATCCACTAATGTGAGATATAACCCAGACCCTGCTGAGTCAGGTTAGGAGCTGAGCTCTGAGCCTCTGTCTGATGTCTGTCTAATGGAGACCACCAAGACTATTTTGTTGTTTTAAGAATTAAATGTAGTAATCCCTGAAAGCACTTAGCAGAGAGTCTCAGGCATAGTAAATGTCATTAAAAAAAAAACACGTTAGCTGGGCTGCTGTTAATCACTCATCCAATGTTTCTCAGTTCCTGCTCTGTGCTGTGCATGGTACAACGTGCTGGATACAGAGGAAACAGAGGAGCAGCAGGCCGTGGCCCTAAAATCTTGCAGGCTGTAGGGCGGCAAGATGCCACACATATCCTAGGAGTGCTGATGCCATGTTCATGAGTAATAGATGTGCCCCTGGAGCAGTGAGTGGAAGGAGGGAGCCTTGGTCTGCAGCCGGGGGAGGCCCATAGGTAGGAGTCCAGTGTGGTGAAGATAGGGATTCAAAGGCTTACCCAACAAGGCACATGAAGACCCAGGGGGTTGGAGCTTGTGGTGCGGAGGCACTGTCAGAGAGCTGGAGTCAAGGCTGAGTTACCTAGGACAAGGAATAGAATAGCGACAAAGACCTGGGCCCCTTTGAGCCTTTCCCCATGGGTCTCAGACCCTGCATATCCCAGCAGCCACTGAAGGTTGTTAGGCAGGACAGTGACAAGATCCAACTTGTGCTTTTAAAATGATCATCTCAGGCTGGGAAGGTGGCTTAGTGGTAGAGTGCTTGTCTAGCATGCGTGAAGCCCTGAGTTTGATACCTCAGTACCACATACACAGAAAAAGCCAGAAGTGGCTCTGTGGTCAAATGATAGAGTTCTAGCCTTGAGCAAAAGAAATTCAGTGACAGTGCCTAGGCCTTGAGTTCAAGTCCCAGGACTGGAACCAAAAAAATTTTTTTTCTCAGCATGTGACCCTGGGTTCAAAGCCTGGTACTTGCCAAAGTTACTTCAATAACTGAATTGTATATCATTCTTTTTATATATGTAGATGGTTTTCTATACTCACACTTTACCCTGCATGTGTGCTCCTCAACTGATTCTTAGTCCCTTTCCACTTCTACCTTTTGTTCTCACCAAATTAATACTATCCCTATCCTCACTAACCTTAAGCCTGTTAGGACTAAATCTAAAGCTGTTGAGCATGACTTAAACACTAGTAATAGACTGGGTACAATCATCTAATTGCTCCCTGAAGGTTTTAGTACTCAATGCAATGAATTAGACATTTGGAGAAGTAGGTTATTTCATACAACAGCCATGGAACACCCAAGAAATAAAAAGTCTATTATTGAAAAACCTGTATATCTATATAGAAGTAGATAGATAGATAGATAGATAGATAGATAGATAGATAGATAGATCTCCATGAAGTCCACAGCATCAAGACTGATATCAGAGGCCTCTTGAAAGACTGTGGCCAAAGTTCATGAAGGAAAGGAGGGAGTAGGGAATAGAGATGGAGAGGGGAATGGTTGGGTGAATACAGTGATAGTATTCAATGTATACTTGTGAACATGGAATCAGGTAACTTGATCGTATGGGTGGGATAGATAAGAGGAAGAAAATAATGCCAGGTGACATCAACCAATCAATACATTATACTTATAAACTGGCTTGTTAACTTGAAACCCCTTTGTATAACTCCTTAAAGAAGAGAAAGAAGGAGGAAGAAGAAGGGAAGAAAGGGGGAAGAAAGGAAAACAAAGGAAAAGAAAGAGGAAAGAAAGAAAGGAAGAAAGGAAGAAAGAGAGAAAGAGAAAGAAAGAAAAAGTTATTAGGATGGGTCAAACATAGAGCTGGAAGAATGTAAGGAATAATTAGAGATGCAAGTCCTGAATCCCACTTAGATGAAAGTGAAGATTATGGTCTAAAATACTGTTAGATCAGGCAAAAACACTTTAATGAGGACAAAGTTGTTCTTTTTTAAAATGTTTTGTGAGATGCGAAGATGGAGAAAGCAATCTTAATTAGCTTGTGCAACACATCCTTCTAAATATACAGCTTAATTAACAAAGTCAGTATTTCCAAATGATGTGTATATTTCTCTATAAATCCAATACAAATACAGAGATATTGCTATGGCCTAGTCTCATCTTCCCGTGTGAGTGCCCTCACATCTGGAAAGTACAGAAGATGCCATGCTTTCTAGCAGCCCCTAAGCGGAGTTCTCAGAAGGACTTTGTCAGGAAATCCATGACCTCTGGTTGAAAGCTCACCTAGACCCATTTCTTCTGTGAGTCCATGGCAGGATGGACACCTTTTTAATATTAACCTCTGCATTTATGTCTTTATCTTTATCTTTGTTCTTACCTCCATAAAAGCAAGACCATTATATTTCCTTGCCCATCTTCACAGTTGATAGATGAACGTTATTTCATGAAGCGACTACGGTATTTTATATGCAATGTAATTCTTACACGATTGTAACGACAAGTCATATTTTCCCATTTCTCTTTTATTGTTATGGATTGAGTTTTATTTAAAGGGTCAATAAAGTGTGTGTGTGCACCTGTGTTAATACAGCCTAGCAATGCATATACCTGAGAAAGTTGGGAATAATAGATTCTCACGTGCTTGAGAAGTTCTGAAGTTGTAGTTCCAGAATCGGCTCATCTTCTCTCAGCAGTGAAGAGACCATCTCATGTGCCTGATAGCACAGCTGCAGATGACCTTGGAGACTAAGCCTCCCTACTGAAGGATTTGGTCAGAAGCTGAAGTGGTCAGAAGGAGCTCTTCTGGGGGGTGTCTGATGTCACAGTAGCTTTAAGTTGGGTCTTTTTTGGATGTCATTCTTTCCTGGTCCTGCCTTTGGAAAGTGACTTGGTACATCATTGTGTTCTTCAGAGCAGAGTTAGAAGGAGGTAGGGAGCAGGTAAGGTTTGCAGGAGAAGAATGGGATCAGTGCCTTGGGCATGGACCAGGAGGAGATAAGCCACAAATACACACCAGATCTTTCATGATCATTTTTATTGTTATCATCCATAGTCATAGAATGGAACTTGTTAGAAAGTGAGTATTAGAAGACTAGCCTTTGCAATGTTGCTGAAAGAAGTTTCTAAATAAATCTATTTCCCCATCCCCTCTACCTTTTACCTAACCTCATCTCTATCGTTCTGAGACCCTCCAGAGTGACTTACAGATTTTTCCTCCCTTCACTTCACTTTTTCGCTGATAAAAGTGTCTGCTTCATTAACCCAGACATTGTCCATGTCAGCTCCCAGGCTTGCAGCTGTTCAACATGGAGGTGGGCAGTAGGGAGGGGCCTACTGACTTGTGTGCTCATTCTCCACAGTTACCAGTGCAGGTCCGGCCCATGGCCTTCCCCAGGACAGAGCGGGGCCCACCTGGAACACAGGCACAGGTCTGGCCCCAGCTACATCCGGGGAAGAGCTGGACACATGGATGTGTGGAGTGATGGATGCTGGAAGGCAGGGACCACAGTAACCGCTGTGTCCCCATTCCCTTTATAAATGGAGACCTGGAGGTCAAGGGGCCAATCGCCAAAGTTCACACAATGGATGGAAATCAAGCCAAGGGCTGCGGATTATCAACACAGAGTTGCTATCACAAATGCAGTAAAACTGATTCTCTGCCCATTCAGAGCAGAACAACTCTGCTTTTGTGCTTGTCTAGTCGTTCATGAAATAAGCACTCATTCATATGCTGTGCTAGCCAGCCCTGCCTTCACCTGCTAGTTTCTCTGAGCAACAGTCCCCTGGAAAACTTCGGGGGGAAAAAAACAAGTCCATAGGTAGAGAGGCCATGATTTACCTTTCTTTGGACCTCCATATTTCCCTGGAGCCCCCCAGTGCCTTCAGCTGATCTGAAGAAGTGGTGGGCAGGTGACATAAGCTGCAAAGGAGCAATGTGGCGTTAGGGGAGAGGGGGCTGCTCTGCCTGGGTGGGCGGGTGTGCCAGAGGGGGGCGAGGGGCACCTACCTCGTCCCCATGCTCAGGAGGCCCTCCTCAGGAGGCCCTCAGCAGCTCACACTAACCGCCACACTTGGCTCCGGGTAGCAGAGGGGGAAGCGGCAGCCTGGATGTTGTTTGCCTCGGTGCAGGTTCTCTCTCGGGCCAGCTTTGGTCTGGCTGATCACCTTTGTCATCTTGTCTTCACATTGTTGCTTGGTTGTCTTGGAGACAGTGTCATGGAGCCAGGTGCTGAGTTGGAGATTCAGAGAAAAAGAAAACAAAGCCTCTGGTGTTGTGGGTCTTACTTGAGTGAGAGAAAGTCATGGTTTGCTCTTTCTTAAGACAAAGTCAAGGAGCACATTTCGCCTTCTTTCCTGCTGGCATTCAAGAGTAAGTCTTCCTGGAAGCCTTTGCGCCCTGTTTTTGTTAAGCCCCATGGCCATGGCTGCCTCATTGACACTTGAAAGAGCCTCGTTGGTTCTGCGAGGCCCTCCCTGCATGAAGGACCAGTGTGGAGGGTGACTGACATCTGGGGTCAGGAAGGGCGCGAGGACCGGAAGCCAGTGTGATCGGGATTCAGGACACATTCTGAGGTGGTTGTCATCCTTTGACTATTTCTTGATAAAAAGGATCGATTCAGCTGGGCACTGGTAGCTCAGGACTATAATCCTAGCTACTCAGGAGGCTGAGATCTTAGGACTGTGGTTCAAAGCCAGCCTGGGCAGGAAAGTCTGTGAGACCCTCATCTCTGATAAAAACTATTGGCTCAAGTGGTAGAACACTAGCCTTGAGCAAAAAGAAGCTCAGGGACCCAGGACTAGCATGTGCACACACACGTGCGCATGCACACGCGCGCGCGCGCACACACACACACACACACACACACAGAGCATCAATTCCTTACTTCCAGTTAATTCAGAGCCACCTTCCATTCCATTCACTAGCTGTTGTCAGGAGTAGCAAAAGCAAGAGCAAAGAAGACACATGTCCCCAGCCTGATGGTGCCGAGTGTCACCATCCCAGGGAGGCTATGCCGAGGGGTCCCTGGTTTTGATCCAAGGCAGGAAAAGTTGGCACAGGAGCTCAGGAAGAGAATGCCTAATGCTGGCCAGGGGACCCTCGCTTCAGGTGCAGAGAGCTGTGCGCAGAGTATGGCTTTCCGTCCCTGTGCCGGGACCACGGAGACTGTGACTAGAGCCAGGGGTGCTGGAATGTAGGTCTCCCTGCCTGTGGGTGCATAATGTCAGGGAGCACGGAGGTGCATGATGTCAGGGAGCACAGAGGTGCATGATGTCTGGGAACACGGAGGTGCATGATGTCAGGGATCACGGAGGTGCATGATGTCAGGGAGCACGGAGGTGCATGATGTCAGGGAGCACAGCAGTGCATGATGTCAGGGAGCACAGCAGTGCATGATGTCAGGAAGCATGGAGGTGCATGATGTCAGGGAGCACAGCAGTGCATGATGTCAGGGAGCACGGAGGTGCATGATGTCAGGGAGCACGGAGGGGCATGATGTCAGGGAGCACAGCAGTGCATGATGTCAGGGAGCACGGAGGGGCATGATGTCAGGGAGCACAGCAGTGCATGATGTCAGGGAGCACAGCAGTGCATGATGTCAGGGAGCACGGAGGTGCATGATGTCAGGGAGCACAGCAGTGCATGATGTCAGGGAGCACAGCAGTGCATGATGTCAGGGAGCACAGCAGTGCATGATGTCAGGGAGCATAGCAGTGCATGATGTCAGGAAGCACGGAGGTGCATGATGTCAGGGAGCACGGAGGTGCATGATGTCAGGGAGCACGGAGAGGCATGATGTCAGGGAGCACAGCAGTGCATGATGTCAGGGAGCACAGCAGTGCATGATGTCAGGGAGCACGGAGGTGCATGATGTCAGGGAGCACAGCAGTGCATGATGTCAGGGAGCACGGAGGGGCATGATGTCAGGGAGCACGGAGGGGCATGATGTCAGGGAGCACAGCAGGGCATGATGTCAGGGAGCACAGAGGGGCATGTTGTCAGGGAGCACAGAGGGCATCTCATTCCAGTTTTCACCCCATTGGCTCATAGGGTTGAATCAATGTCTGAACATGTGGAGAAGTCTCTGTGAAAAGGGAGGGTGCTCCCTGGATAGGGCAGCTGTGGAGCAGCTGGGAGGAGGCCTGGGGATGACTGCAGAGCCTCTGGTTACCTTCAGTCCCAGGAGGACAGCAGCTGTGGTGGGCATGTTCCTGAAATCCCAGGGGAGGATGGGCTTTGGCCCTGCAGGAAAGCGAGAGGCGCTCCCAGTGGGTGCTGAGTGGAGGTGGATGCTGCCTAGCAAACCTGCCATGCTCAGGGTAAGGAGAGGGCAGGAGGCAAGAAGAGCACCCCTTGGGGACAGGCCGGAGTGCCCATCTGGAGGACAGTGCATTGGCTAGGCCAGTCGCTATGTGGACAGCAGTTTAGGTCTGGAGCCAGTGCTCATGGAGACATGACATGGACGGAGCACATGCTGGTGCTTAATTGTTACCCACAATATGTTTTTCCCTTCTGTTAACCCCGTGAGGTCCTTGCTGCTGTGGACCTTGTTTCATGAACAAGGAAGCAGAGGCGGCATATTATCCAACGATTCCCACTAGGCCTGCCTGCAGAGGCCCCCCAGCAGGCTGCCTGCAGAGGCCAGGCTGCTGGCCGGTCCTCAAGGCTGAAGCCTCCAACAAGGAGGCACAGGCTGGGAGCTGGGCAGTGCTGTTCACGAGCCTGGGGAGGCGCCGTGGGCAGGGAGACAGTGCTCCTGGGAGAACAACAGAATGGTTTGCAGGAGCACAGCCTGAGCTCAGCAGGTGGGAAGAGCTGGGACTCCACCTCCCTGGGACTCAGCCCTCCTACATCCTGCTGGACCCCGTCTGGGGAGAGAAGATAAATGGGGGAAGCTTAGGACATGCCCCGGTTGTACATGGCTTCTGTCACCGAGCCATATCTTATCACTGTGTATCCTAGCCCTCCCTTCTTCTCCCACTGCCCTGGACCTGAGGGGCTCCCAGAGCAGGAGTGGGGGGGCCTGTGAGGAGATTCCTTGCTCCCCCCCTCCCCGTCCCTAAGGATATTGTCGTGCCAAGCGAGTGCGAGAGCTTGCAGAGAACCTGGAGCTTTCTCTTGGGGTGGGCGTTCCCCCATCGCATCCCCACTCCTCGCCATACAAGAAGCAGATGTGTGATTCTCATGTTCCCCGGGGCTCACTCAGCGACAGGGCCATTAGCTGGTTTTCTTAACACCAAGGGACGGCTGGTTAGTGGTTATTCCTGCATGGCTGAGCTCACTCGGTAGAGCAGCTCCCCCCCTGGAGAACAAGAAAATGATAAGCTAGCATAAATCATGCTGCAAGGAACGCGTCCCCTTCATGAGTCATGAGGACAGATGACACTTTGGCGAGCAGATGAAAAACCTTTGATGAAGACCAGTTGTAAAAGCACAAGCTAATGCTGAAGAAATGCCGAGTGGTGACTCAAGGCAGAATCTATGCATTTCTCTCTCTCTCTCTCTCTCTCTCTCTCTCTCTCTCTCTCTCTCTCTCTCTCTCTCTCTCTCTCTCTCTCTCTCTCTCTCTCTCTATCTCTCTCTCTCTGTCTTTTTAAAAAAGGTTTTGTAGTAAATGTCAGAAGTTGGCAAACATTTCCCGGGCTGGGCCTGGGGAATGGTTTGGGGAGGGGTGAGTGTGGAAGGATTTCTTTTTCATCAGACAATGTGAAAGGTAGCTCTGCATGATAATTTGGGAATGACATAGGAAATATGACCCAGAGTTCTTAACAGGGCCATCCTGCCACATGGTGATGGACAGGACATTCAAGTCTGGCAAGAGGAAGAGGCTTGCAAGTTTGCAGAAGCCTCTTAGATAGTTCAAGCATGGATATAAGTTACACTGCAGGAACTCCAAATGCAAGTTCAAATTCATGGCTTGACTTTTCTTTTGAGTCTGTCTACTGTTTTACTCATGCATGCAACACGCAGATCCACTGTCTGGACTGGGGCTTTATTACCCAGCGATGTCCCAAGAACAGCCATGCTTTGTGGTGAGTATCTGCATCAGTGATTCTCACAGCAGCAGGCTTCAGGATGGGCAGGGACCAGGTCCCACGGGAGTGGTGGACACTGGACAGTCCACTCAGTTCTGATAAGGACCACCCTCATGTCTTGTCCAGATTATAGTCCAAAGAAAACAACTGATAGGCTCATCGTGTTATAACTTCATCTGTTGGCCAGAGAACAAACCACCTTGACTCTGGCCAGAGCTCCAGGAAGCAAGAACGTTACATAATCGGTGAACATCATGGTGTAAAGTGCTTACTTAGCAACATGGTGAGCTTACCATAGGAGCTGAAAAATCAACAGTTGTGCATTAGCAGCTATAAATTAGAATGTTTGGTAGCAGATAAATAATACAAACAATTGTGTATGGAAAGCTAATGATGCGTACATACAAATCATTGTAATTAAATGGGAGACTTGAATGAGATGATTGGATTGGATCTGGGTCAATATTCTTGTTGTGCTGTTGTATCAGAAAGTGTTTGCACTTGGGGGAAACTGGACAGAGGATACAGATTTCCTCTGAATCATTTTGTGACAACTACATAGGAAACTACAATTGTCTCGATCCAAATTTGATCCCAAGAGGCCTGTGTTGACTTCAAAACCTAGTATAGTTTCTGCCTCATTGGACATCAGCACTGTAATTCCCTAAGCCACAAAAAAAGCCACTTAATAGTAAGAGTCTTAATGGATGAAAAACTCTTTAAATACTTGAGGAAAGACTTAAGGCTTACGTAAAAGAACAAAGCCAGATTAGAATATTGCCTTCATAAAAATACTGATTATTGAACATTTGATTAACTTGACCTACAGACACACACACACACACACACACACACACACACACACAAACACACACATACACACACACACACACACACACACTCCCAGTGAACACGAGAATATGTGAATAAAATGTCCGCCTGCTTTGTCCCTGGTGGTTTATTTTACGGAGAGCTGTTTGTCCTCACTTTTATCTCTCAAGTGTCAGTTTCCTCGAGGGAAGGTGGCCCCCGGGAGCCTCAGCTCCCAGGAGATGCTAACGAGACATCTTCCGTCCTTGTCCGTGCCTCTGTGTTTATGCGTTCAGGGATTACTCTGAGGAAAAGCAGGCTCAAGAGATCTTGACAGCCCTCTGCCCAGCATGCCAGAGCCCTGCCCTGGTGGAAGGCTGACTCAGCCACGCACCAGCTTTTCTTTCACTCATTCTTCCTTTTCTAGTACTAATACTTCATTGTTGGTTGCTGACCACTGTGAATATCAAACTCCGCTTTTGTGCTATACACGACGTAGGACCCAGTAATGACCCAGTCAAGACCGCGGTGGATGTGTCTGTTTTGGGTACTAGCAAAGTGGTCAGGGATTCAGAGGAAAAAGCAAACTCAATCATGAATGTTCAATGGTAGGTAGCATTCCTGCAGTTAAAATCCCATTGAAGTTAAGGGTTCCAGGCTGGCTTTCAAAGGCACTTCTACAAACTTGCCCCTCCAGACTCAAAGGCATGCTAGCTTCACCATTCACCGCCATCGTCAGGCTTCCGGTCAGATAATTCTCTTTCAGGCCCAAAGTCATGGAGACAGAGTGCTTGTATTCGGCCCTTTTTTCCAGGGAATGTGGCTAGATTTCAGGAGGAAGAATTACTTGCATAGTAGAAAATGTCTTCTCGTGCTAATTGGAAGAAGAGGCTGGGAACATTTTAGCCTAGCAAAGGAAAGAGTTGTGAGAAACCCAAGCTCGTGACACTTGATTTCTTTGTGACTCCCTTTCCTCCAGCTGCAACATAGGAATTGTGTTATACTCCACAGGTGGTTCTAGAAATAAAATAGACAACCACTTAGACACCTGGGTGGTAACTGCTAAGTGTCTTTACATGTTGGCAAGCCTGTCAGAGGGCAGAGATTCTTCTGATTGGCTACAGGAGATAGAAAGGGACCAATAAGATGGAAGAGGTAGTATGTGTGTGTGTGGTGGGGGAAATGAGGGAAGGATGAGGGATCACAGAACTGTGTACATGAGTTTAGCTGCTTCAGGAAGGGTAAGGCATGCCTCAATCATGGAGGACCCTTGGAGAAATAGCCCATGACTCAGTGGCACACACATGCCCTGGTGAAGAGTCAGAGCATGGAGAGAGAACAGACTTGATGATAGTCATGTGGAGAGGGGGCTTGTTCATTTCCAAGCTCATTTGTTCAGGCCCACTTTCTAGTCAAGTACCTGGCACAGAAGTGGGCACTATCACGGAGAGATGTGAATTACAGTCATTGTGTCTTCCCCCACAACCCGGTGACACTTTCTTCCCCCCACAACCTGGTGACACTTTCTTCCCCCCACAACCCGGTGACACTTTCTTCCCCCCACAACCCGGTGACACTTTCTTCATGCAGCAGGTGAAGAGACAGAAGCCTAGAGAGAACACATGTCTATGTACATCAGCCGGGTACCTGAAGCCACGAGCACTGTTCCGGTTTTGGAGTCAAAGAAATTTGGAAGTTCAGAGAGCATGCTGCTGAGTCGTGGACTCATCGACCCAGGAAGTGGGCTCTGTTCTTATTCATGATGATTCAGAGAATGGCTAGACAGTGAGAGAGTCTAAGCTATGGCTGCAGTGTGCTGAGAGTCTTATCTGCTTGCGGCCATCAGTTGAGTTGTGAGACATGTTAGAGTCACGTGTTCATTGCTCAGGGTTGACGTTTTTACTAGTCATGAAAACTAGATAACAGCAAGGAATTCCTGGTTGGTGACTTATTGTCAGGGTTGGCGCCAGGCCCTGTCTTAAGTGATTCACTTTCTTCTTTTGGCTGTGGAAGGCCAGAGTTCTTCGTGACACAAGGCCAGAAAGCAGACACGTTTCTCAGGACTAAGAGCAGCTCTGGCAAGACCCATACATCACAGATGTCTAGTGGGTGGAGCGTCCCAAGTTTTTGGGAAAACTGAGATCAATGGGTGAATTTGGTCAGCAATTCAGGTGCTGCAAAATTTTTCTTATCATTTGGTTTGTTGACATTGCACTTGCCTGGAATTAAAGCTGTTTTGTCTAGCAAGAGGAACACGAAGAGTTAATGTTATATACTGACAATGTGTACAGTAATATTTTCAAGCTCTCTGCAGAAGCAATGACGGATGCTTCAATAAAACACTCACTGGGTCCCTGTCAACTTTCTAAAGACTGACTTAATATATTAGCAAAGTTGAGTTTGATGAGTTGAAGTTAACAGAGAAAAGGTGTTCTCACAAATCACTTTCAGATCCTTTAAAGAATAATTGGAGTTCTTCTCCAACAAGAAATGATTTTATAGAATTGCAAAACCCATTTTCATTTAAATACCAAGTGTCATTTCTTCTTTACTAGAAAAATAAAAATAAAAATGTAAATATGTACCTGTGGATGGCTGGATATTGAAAGTTTACCTTGGGTTCTCTATGACCATTTTTCTTGAGATTTAAACTGAAACCTGAGGTATTTTACAAGCGGTTCAAAACAAATGTGGAATGAGTGACTTCCTGTAACTTTACATCTGCTGGTCGCCGTATGTATGTATATCTCCAACAAAGCTGCTCACAGGTTCTGAGAAAGGAGGTAGCTTCCTGTCCCAGGATCCAGGCTTTCCATCTCTGTCTCAGGTCCTTAGGTCTTCTCAGGCCCCTCTTCTCCATGCAGATGTCTTTGTCTTCACTAGATTTCCTCAGCTTTTATCATCTACTCCTCCTTTATACTGATAAAAAAATCTGTGATATCTCCATTGTTGAAATCTGTCTTTATCTGCCTACCTTACTCTTTTCCTTCCCATCCCTCTATCAATGGATTCATGCACGCACCCTTGCCTCCATCCATCCATCCATCTATCCATCCACTCAGCCATCCATCCATCCACCCATCCATCTACCCATCCATCCATCTGTCCATCCACCCATCCATTCATAAATCCATCTACCTACCCATCCATCCATCCATCCATCCATCCATCCATCCATCCATCCATCCCTTGTCAATGTTTTTACCTTTATCTGGTAGCCAAACCACACCCACCTATGGCTATGTTTCCTTTGTTCCCCCCACCCATCCTTTTCTCATACTGTCCCTTCCTCCCACCACCCCCTCTTTCAGAGATCCCATTGTCATACCCAGTGCTCTCTTCTCCATCCATGCTGTCCTTCCTCCTCTGGAGAAACCCACACCCTGACTTCCATAGTGGTCTCCTATGTAGTGTCTCTCACCTGCCCAGGTTTCTCTTCCTCTTTCTTGTGTATGTAGATGGCCACAAGCCTTCTGATCCTAAGTCTTTGGATCCTAAATTGTAGATTCTTTTCAAAGATCGGTCTCCCACTGCCTCAGGATCCAAAAGCAATGCCTCTAGTCACAACCTGAAGCTTAGTGTCCAGTCCTATTTGGAAATCCCACTGTCTACCAAAGCCAGTCTCTCTGCTATGAAATCCTGCCCCCCCCATCTCTCAGTAGGTGGCTGTAATTCCCAACATCTCATGTTCCCTTCTTGGGCCATCAGGAACTTCTATCACTGTCTCCATTCAGTCCAAGTCACCACATTTTTTCCTTAGTGTCTCTCAGATATATCCCTCTTCCTCCCAGTCTTCTCCGGGTTCTCACTGGTACACCTGGGTTGTTTTAATAGCCACCTCAATAATCTCAGTTTCTTGCTACCAGTTCAGCTTATGAAGATGCTGGGTTCCCAGACTTATCACATTCTTCTACCTTCCTTCCCAATGCCAGCTGGGTGCTCTTTCTAAAGCCCAGAGAAAGCATGTCCCAGTGGTAATCGCTCACCCTTGATGGCTCTCTGGGGTTAGGGAGGGGACACCCTGTGCCTTTGAGTGACTTCTCAGTTTTCTATGTCAGGTACCCACCTTCCTGTCTGTATTCACCCCTCCTTACCATCTTTCCTTTCCCCATCTGAACCCTAGGCTTCACCTCTACTACACAATTCCTTGTCTTTAGACCTCCATGTTTCCAAACATGCAGTTCTCTTGTCTGGGAGCCATCCATGCCATCATCAATGTGGCCAAAATGCCCATGAAAAGCAGTTTAAAGGAAGAAAGATTTGTGTGGGTTCATGCTTTCAGAGGAGTCCGTTTTTAGGCCGTTATGAGGTGGAATATTATAGAGGAGAGTCAAGGAAGAATAGTTTACCACCTCATGGTGGCCGGGGAAACAGAAGAAGCAGGAGGGGCGGGGTACCCCCTTCTACAATTCTACCACCTCCCAGTAGTCTCTTCAAAGTTCAGATCCATCAATAGATTAAACTGGTCAGAGCATTCACCGACACCCAAGAGCTGTATTTACTAATCTCTTACGTGTCTCTCGATTCAATCAAGTTCACAGTCAAAGTTAACCTTGATACCGTCATACCTTCACTTGGTGAACTGACATCTGTTCCTTTTCTCATGTACAACCCAATGTTATCCTATCTTAGGGCTTTTCCTATTCAATTCAAATTCCTACCCTGTCCTGTTTCCAGTGGCGTTTTCCTTCCTTTCACACAATTTTATACCCCTCTTTATCCCAGCATGTATATTTTATTGAATCTAATACTTGGTCTCCATTTACTAATGGAATATGAGCTACTTAGGATCGACAAACCTCCAACCTATACATTCACAAATGTCAGTGAAGTCTGATTGAATTAAACTGTAAGTGGTACTTTCCTACTGAAGGAACGGGATTGAGTTCTCTACTAATTAATTTAGATGATGTAAACTTTCCACCATATTTACCATGGCTCTCCTGCATATATCCAAAGCTTTCCAGAATATTCTCAGGCCCATTCCTGCAACCTTTCTCCTCTCTCCCTCTCCAGGGTCTGTCTCGCCCTCTCTCATTATCTGTACCTCCTCCTCTCCACCCAGCAGTCTTCCCATCGGTACAGGCAGTACATGGCACAGTCAAGGCTTGTGTTTGCTCTCCAGCTGTCTTTTGCTATTTGTCTTATCTCCCAGAATTTTGTGTGAGCTAGCTGAAGGCAGAGGCTGCACTTTGCACTCCCCTTGACTACCACCAGTGCAGGACTCGTGGCATGCAGAAAGCTGTGCATCAAAGACTTGATGAGTTGTTTAGATATCTTATACTTTATTTCCAAGTACTCAAGACAATCAAACCCACAGTTTTATGGCTGAACCCTTGTGTTCTAATCACAGAGCTGCCAAAACATGAGTAGGCAGTCTGGAAATGACTAGAATTTGAGCAACAGAAACCTTCTGCCCCCAGCCTGCTCCAGTTGGTACGGTTCCCTCCACCAGACTTGAAGAGCACTGCAAATCTTTTTTAAACCAGTTACAGTCAACTTTGAGCAAGTTTCTTGAGGTCAGTCACTGAGGCATCAATGTCTGTACAATCCCAGAGCTGTCAGAAGGCCTCTGAATCTCTAAACTGCAAGCCAAGACAAAAGACACAAGAGAAGCCTTTTGATAATCGAGATATTTGTGTGGAAGTGTCTAAAAAACAGAGTATAATATGTTCATTCTTGTATTCTCAAAGCCGACTATAAGATTATCACTTTTATTATCCTCTCCCCCAAAACAACAGATGTTAAAAAATATATTCATCTTGAAAGAAAAGTGCATCCTATGAATGTTTTTGGTCTAGATGACCTCCACATCTCTCTCTCTCTCTCTCTCTCTCTCTCTCTCTCTCTCTCTCTCTCTCTCTCTCTCTCTCTCTCTCTCTCTCTCTCACACACACACACACACACACACACACACACAGAGAAGCAGCTGTTCCTCACTTGTCTCTACTGAGGATAACACATAACCCTGCTTCCTAAGGTTCCATGAGAAGACCTGTGAGCAGAACTGAATACAAAGAAGAAAATCAGCAAGTGTTGAATCTGGTTGTAATTACATACTCAAATTTGCTGTCTATGATTATGATCAGTTTACTTTTATGCTGCTGAAACATCTAAGAGGTAGCCCAAGACGAACAAGAATTCGATGGCTGGTCCCATCAGCAGCTCAGGACAGAGACCTCCAGCCAGGCTCCCTGCCACTGGGGCAGGGGCAGCCTCATGTCATGCCCTTGGGGCCTTGTCCAGGCCATAGCACTGTGGCAGCCTCCCTGGGGTGTCACAGTGCACCCACAGCTGCTGTGGATGCAGACGAGGCGTGTGTGTCTAGAGGAGAGAAAGGAAGAAGATAAAGTCCTGCGCATGAGTGGACAGGGCCACAGCTTGGCGTGGGTCTCCCCCTTTGCAGGGACAGCTTTGCATGAGGTCATGAAAATCTGCTCTACTTTGTGATGTCAAAACAAGACATGTAAAGGAGCTAACAAAGGGTATTCCGTGCTTCACCTCAAGCTGGAGAAGATCTGTGTCCACCTCTTTCTTGACATCCCAAGGAGCCCGGGACCCCAGCCACAGCTTTGTTTGTTATTTGTGTAGCACACTCAGCATGCTCCTGCGCCTATTCCAACTAAAATAAAGCCAAATCAGCCTTCACTAAAACAGGTTTGCACAGCTTGTGTCCAAGCTCTGCTGAGCATCCACGGCAGACAGACAGGGAGCTGCGCCTCACAAACTGCTGTGTCCACAGGATTGCAATGGAGGGGAGAGGTTCCCCACCCCACCCTGCCCCACCCACCCCACCCCACGCCATGCCACGCTACACCACGCCATGCCAGGACTGCTTACATTGTGCTTAACTCTGCATCGTTTTGCTTTGATTTTGAAAGTCTTTGGGGAATTTCAATGGAAAATGAGCAAGATCGTTTAGTGTTCACTGCTGACCCAGAAATACAACTCCATCCCCTACTTTGCAGAAAAGCCTCCAGAGTCAAAGGCTGATTTTACAAAGTAGGGGTTCCTGCAAATGTCAAGAGTGTTTTAAAGTATGTTTTTTACAAGTTGACAAAGTCTGGGGGAAAAGGAAAAGGCCTGAAACTAAAGCGTTAGGAGCTACTGCCAATTGAAAATGAATCGCAAATGAAGAGAAATCACCCCTGAGCATATAATGTGAAACAATGGGAAAATATTATCAGAATTGTAAAAATCTGATTTGCATGCAACTTTTCAGAACCAGAGCTCTGCAAGCGTAAATTGAAACAAGCAGACCGACTCATGTAATGGGGGGAAAAGCAGTGTAAGATTCCAAACATGTATGTCAGGAGATGGTTATTGGATTTGCAAAACAAAACCAAACCTTGATTTACCACACGAACTCTCTCTCTGCCAGGGAGAATCTGAGGGGCACTTACGAAATCCTCTCCATGCCAAGGCCCTTAGAGCACACAAATAAGTAAGATCTCTTGTTTATGTTTATTCCTTCTATTATCTCATACTACAGCCATGTTGTTGCACACATTCCTGTCTCTGTGTCATAGATGAGATCAACTGTGTAGAACGTTCAAAAAGCTTTCCCCAGCTCAGATCACACAGCTGCCTTTCCATGGCCTCTTTGTGGGCCTCCTATGCAGCCAGGAACAGGAAGAGCAACTTCCTTTCCTGACCTTAACATGTCTTTGAGACGGGAGACTGAATGTTGGCCTGATATGTATGTACATCATCCTGCTGTGGAAGATAAATAAAGATTTGGCCTAATGTAGAGACTCTTACCAATTTGTGACTTATACTTGAGTACAAGTCATGGTTTCTCAGAGAATGGAGAAACTGATTACTATTTTCAGAATATTTTAATCAATCCCAAAGGAAACCCCATGTTTATTAAAGTCCCTTTCCATTCCCCACTTTCTCTCTCCCAGCTTCCAGCAAGCCCCCCTCTTTCTGTGTCTGAGTTTGCCTCTTTTCGACATTTTATATAAACAGAAGCATGTAGTATGTGTCCTTGCGGATCTGGCTTATTTTCCTTGGCATGTTTTCAAGGTCATCCATGTTGTACAACATCTTAGAATTTTATCCATTTTTATAAGTGCAGTAATATTTTGTTCATCTGTTTATCAGTTACTAAATGACAGTCAGGCCACTCAATTTCATTTCAGGGAGTTTGGCATGATCTCTAGCAAATGGGGAAAGGAAGGGCTAGTACTTCAAAGTGGATCCCAGGTGGTCTTCTACTAGCAATAGCAGCAGGCGAAGCTCACCAGTGGCTTCCTGCTGCCCTCAGAGCACCATGGAAATTCCTGATGTGATCTTGCAGGACTGCATGCCTTACTAGTAGCTTGCATCTCCTACCTCTGTAGGCCCCTCAGACACAGTTCCAGCAAGGATTCCAGTTTGAGATGTGTCACCTTTTCCATTTTTGAGACTTACATGCACTGTTCCCTGCCTAGAAAATTCTGCCACTACTGGCTGCTCTACCTCAGCCTTTAGGTCTCAGCCTGTCTGAAAGAGCTCCAGTGATCACCTATCTGAAATAGGTTCACCAATGCCTTATTCTCTCTCTGTCTCTCTCTGTCTCTGTCTCTCTCCATCTCTCTCTGTCTCTGTCTCTCTCCTGTCTCTGTCTCTCTCTGTCTCTCTCCCTGTGCACTCTTATCTCTCCCATCTGAGCTCATTTCATAACATGATTGTGAACTTAACCTGTGCTTACTCACTTTCTGTTGGTCTCCTCCATTACTCAGAATTGCTATTTACAGGCTGTCTGGTTTTACTATTGTGTCCGTAGGACCCTGCTGAGTCAACATACATAGGATGACTCCTTATCTGTTTGGTTACCTTAATACTCCTGGCCAGCCTGTATTTTCTTTGTGGCAAGAACAGTGGATTTCCAGATCAGTAGCACCTGCAGCTCCTGTGAACGTCCGAGGAGAGCCAATGCTTGGACCTTGCATAAGAACTCTGAAGTTAGAGGTCAGCAATAGTTTTAACAAACCCTCTAAGGGATTCTATTCCTTGGTAAAACTTACCTATGCTGTTAGAACCTCCTTCATCAGGTAAAGTCCTCTAATCCCCAATCACCCAGGCAAGTCAAAAGAGGTTCAGAAGTCACACAGCAACAGTGTAAACAGCAATGGTGACACCTTAGAATGAGAGAATTAAGTTATGATACGATCCAGAATCCCATTTCTTGGGTATATAGTTGAAGGAGATAAAGGCGGGAGCTTGGAGGCATGATTGCGTGCCTACCTCCTTACAGCATCCCTCACGAGAGTAAGGTATAGAAACCACCGAGGTGTCCATCAGCAGATGAACTGATTTAAAAATATATAGGCCCAGTATTATTTGGCCTCCAAAAAGAAGAGAAGCTATCACGTTTGCTTGCATGAACGAACCTGACACATGTTATGCTAAATGAAATAGGATAGGCAGTAACAGACAAATGATGATTTTTGTCCAGCATCATAGACACAGACAGGAATCATGGTTGTCAAAGCTAGGTGTGGGGTGGTGGGAGGAAAATATGGAGGTGTTGCTCAGAGGGTATCATGTCAATAAGGAGGAATTTGTCCAGAGATCTATTGTGCAGTATGATGACCATGTAATCACATGGCTGTTTATGTTAGAAAAGTAGTTTGTTCCTTGTGAGGAAGAGCTACCTGTTGATGTAGATATTCCCAAGTATCCCAGCAAACTGAGAGAAATCCAAGAGCAGGTTTCACATGTGAGACTGTGGGCTCTGAGCAAATGACATTTTCAGCAGAAATTCACTGTCATGTCAGTCATGCCATGTCATGTAGGACCAGCAGTCTTCGCACATCTCTTGATACTCTATGCTTTGGTTTCATCCTCTTGGGTGCTGGTTATTTATCACTGCTTCATGGAAACAATGGAATATGTTTCCCTCTATGATTTTATTTGTGTAGTTTCTATGTCTTACCTGTCAAAAACAGTTAAATTGTGTGCATACATAATGGTATTTTCATCATTGAAAATTAATCTTCAATGCTAACAGTATTGCTAGAAATGGTTCTTGCCTAACAAGTTTTGTTGACATGATTTCTACTTCAGTGTGATCAAACTTACAGAATCTTAGCCTTCACTACTCTAGCCATTTGTCTGCATAGGAGAAATGCATAGGACATAGGCTCTTATTAAAAGATGGAGGCGATAACATTGCAGAATAAGTGCTGTAGCCTCTCAGATCTGGTCTCGGGATCAAGCTGATATGATAAAGGAGCAGAGGAGTCTGTTTCTTATAAACTTGAGCAAACAGATAACTGTCCATTAATTTAAGGGACTATTGCAGGAAGAAGTAGTAACATGGATATTTAAGCATAGGAACATGCTGTTTCCTGTCCCAAGCCATTATCTTTCATCTCTGTGGGTCCAGGGGAAGTAGTTACATTATAGCTATTTTGAAGGGCAGAAGATATCACCAATACAGAGGGATCATTATCATCATATCCTTAGGAATGTCTTGGCACATATTTGTTTCTACTGAGATTCTACTTATAGCCAATATTATCTGAGGTGGTGCAGCCAAAGTAATAATGATAATGGTCCAGTATAAAGGTGTGACATGAGCATGAACAGAAAATGGAGGAAAGAGGGTGAAAATACACTAAGAAATTGTAGATAGAGAGTATTTTCAGCAGAGTGTAGTGGCTCAAACTGCAATCATAGCTCCTTTGGAGGCCAGGTTCTGGCTCAAGGCTAGAAAAGGGAGGAGGGCATTGTGGGAGTACAACTCAACCAGTGACTGGGCCTGGTGGTCCATTATCTAGCCACTGGGAAGGCATGATGGCTGGGCTCAATGGCACCTGGCTGTCAACCCAGTGACAACAGGAAGCACAAGTAGGAGGCTTACAGCCCAGGCTGCTCTAGGCATAAAGCCTAGAAGGAAACGATGCAAAAAGAGCTGGGATGTGACCCAAGTGGTAGCGTGCCCACCTAGTAAGTGTGAGACCCCAGTTCCAATCCCCAGTAGAAAAGAATATTTCAAAAGCAGAACTTGGCTGAAGTGGTTCCAGTAAAGGCATCTGGGATTTGCTTCAACACAATCATTGAGGGGAAGAGGGAGAGGAGCTGGTAGAGATGGAATGAGGTCAAGTCTCATGAGCTGAAAGTTGTTTTTGGGTGATGAGTCTCTGGGGAGTTACCGTGGTTGTCTGAAGGCAATGGGTATGTAGGGGGTCTCTCTTGTCTTTATGTGTAATTGGAATTTTCCAAAATGGTTGGTCTGGCAAGCAAACAAAAATTTCCACAGAGGTCTACTAGCTAAAATCAAGGAATAAAATCGTGTGTATGTCTTTCTTATAAAAAGGAAGTGTATCCATTTTGAAGAAAATCTTCCTATTAAATACTGTCATGTTTGGAGAGCTGGGAAACATGTTAATAAAGGCAGAAGAGAATAGGGGAACTGGTGGGGGTTGCTGGTAAGATAATGTTATTAGTGATGTAGTTTCAGATCGCCAACGTGGGTGATCATAGCAGCGCACTGCCCGTGGTGAGGTTCATGTTTCAGATTCTCCATCCTGTGCTAGGGCAGCAGAGCTGCTCTCACTGCTCTGGAAGAGACTCCCCATGCACCCCAGGTTTCTTCCCTCCCCAAGCCTCTTCCCTTAGAGCTCCTCCAGCCACCACTGCTAGCTTTCCTCCTCCTCTTCACCCCTCACACCCCCTCACGGTTTTTGTTTCCAGCTCTGCAATCTCACAGGTTTGCTGTCACTACCCTGGGGCTCCTCTTCCCAGGCCCTGGCATCTCCTCCCTCCTCCCCTCTTCCCTGCCCCCCTCCCATATCCCTGAGCTGGATGCTGGAACCCAGCAGGTCTGCTCTGTGTCTGATCTGCAGGCACCAGGCCTATGGGTGGTTCTCTGTACATCTCTTCATTCTCTTTTCCTTTCCTTGTCTCGTTGCTATCCCTAAGACCCTGTGGTATCTCTCCAGGAGCGCAGCAGGCTCAGCCCCCTGGGACAGGGAATCCTTTCTCAGTCACAAGTGTGTTCTCCTAGAGGATGCCTGTCCCCATCAACTTGAAATCTGAACCCTGTCCAGTGCTCAGAGCCTACCAGAGCCCCTTGCTAGTACCCCCAACTCACTCCTATCATCCGAGCCCCAGGCTGGGGCATTCACATACTCCCATCACATCTTAACAGGAAATCAAAACACATGTTCCTCTTGTCTCACTGTGCGATCCCTTCCCGTCCTGAGATGCAATCCTTCCTGTTGGACCAAGCCCTGAGCAGTGAGATGCCATCAGCCATATAGTGACTTGGGAGGGGTGAGGGTGCCCAGGACCCTTGCCAGGGCTGGCACCATGCTGGCTAGATGCCATCTCCCAGACTGGGACCTAAATCAGCCCATTTTCGTATAACCTATGCATCCATAGGCTTTTCATGATCGAAATAGATGAAGACTAGTGAGAATACTTTTCTCAGGTGGGTAGATAGAAGCTGCTGTTTATGAGAACTCCAAATCTTGCCGTTAGCCCTCAGTATACATTTTCAGAACAGCCCTCTCCAAGCCAGAGAATGTGTTTTGGAATCTCATAAGCTTACGTCCAATTCTCTGTCCCACCTGGGCCCCTCCCACAGCCGCGCCCCTCCCACAGCCGCGCCCCTCCCACAGCCCACGCCCCTCCCACAGCCGTGCCCCTCCCACAGCCCACGCCCCTCCCACAGCCCGCACCCCTCCCACAGCCGCGCCCCTCCCACAGCCCACGCCCCTCCCACAGCCCGCTGCCCCTCCCACAGCCCGCACCCCTCCCACAGCCGCGCCCCTCCCACAGCCCGCACCCCTCCCACAGCCCGCACCCCTCCCACAGCCGCGCCCCTCCCACAGCCCACGCCCCTCCCACAGCCCGCACCCCTCCCACAGCCCGCTGCCCCTCCCACAGCCCACGCCCCTCCCACAGCCCACGCCCCTCCCACAGCCGCGCCCCTCCCACAGCCCACGCCCCTCCCACAGCCGTGCCCCTCCCACAGCTGTGCCCCTCCCACAGCCGCGCCCCTCCCACAGCCCACGCCCCTCCCACAGCCCACGCCCCTCCCACAGCCGCACCCCTCCCACAGCCGCACCCCTCCCACAGCCCACGCCCCTCCCACAGCCCACGCCCCTCCCACAGCCCACACCCCTCCCACAGCCCGCGCCCCTCCCACAGCCCACGCCCCTCCCACAGCCCACGCCCCTCCCACAGCCCACGCCCCTCCCACAGCCGCGCCCCTCCCACAGCCCACGCCCCTCCCACAGCCCACGCCCCTCCCACAGCCACGCCCCTCCCACAGCCCACGCCCCTCCCACAGCCCACGCCCCTCCCACAGCCCGCGCCCCTCCCACAGCCCACGCCCCTCCCACAGCCCACGCCCCTCCCACAGCCCTGCCCCTCCCACAGCCCACGCCCCTCCCACAGCCCACGCCCCTCCCACAGCCCACGCCCCTCCCACAGCCCACGCCCCTCCCACAGCCCACACCCCTCCCACAGCCGTGCCCCTCCCACAGCCGTGCCCCTCCCACAGCCGCGCCCCTCCCACAGCCCACGCCCCTCCCACAGCCCACGCCCCTCCCACAGTCGCACCCCTCCCACAGCCGCACCCCTCCCACAGCCCACGCCCCTCCCACAGCCCACGCCCCTCCCACAGCCCACACCCCTCCCACAGCCGCGCCCCTCCCACAGCCCACGCCCCTCCCACAGCCCACGCCCCTCCCACAGCCACGCCCCTCCCACAGCCCACGCCCCTCCCACAGCCCACGCCCCTCCCACAGCCCACGCCCCTCCCACAGCCGCGCCCCTCCCACAGCCCGCGCCCCTCCCACAGCCCACGCCCCTCCCACAGCCCACGCCCCTCCCACAGCCCACGCCCCTCCCACAGCCGCGCCCCTCCCACAGCCGCGCCCCTCCCACAGCCGCGCCCCTCCCACAGCCGCGCCCCTCCCACAGCCCACGCCCCTCCCACAGCCGCGCCCCTCCCACAGCCCACGCCCCTCCCACAGCCGTGCCCCTCCCACAGCCACGCCCCTCCCACAGCCCACGCCCCTCCCACAGCCGCGCCCCTCCCACAGCCCGCGCCCCTCCCACAGCTGCGCCCCTCCCACAGCCCACGCCCCTCCCACAGCCGCGCCCCTCCCACAGCCGCGCCCCTCCCACAGCCCGCGCCCCTCCCACAGCCGCGCCCCTCCCACAGCCCACGCCCCTCCCACAGCCCACGCCCCTCCCACAGCCCGCGCCCCTCCCACAGCCCGCGCCCCTCCCACAGCCGCGCCCCTCCCACAGCCCACGCCCCTCCCACAGCCTAGAGCCTGGAGCCTGGATGTAGTGGGGGGGCGGGTGAGGATGTGTGGTAGAGTGCTGGGATCTCTTTCTGGATGTGTGGGTGCAATGTTGAGGTCTCTGTGGATGTGCAGATGCAGTGCTGGGGTCTCTGTCTGGATGTGTGGGTGCAGTGTAGGAGGCGTCCATGGCATCTCCCATGCAATGGGAACTTATCCAGGCTCCACATCTGTCTCCACTAACTTCTCAACCTCCCGCCCTTCCTCCCTCCTCCTCAGATTCCACCTATGGCCCAATCACAGGCTGACTCCTCTTTGTCTCGTCGTGTGTGTGTGTGTGTGTGTGTGTGTGTGTGTGTGTGTGTATGTGTGTGTGTGTGCATGCGTGTGCACACACACGTGCGCATATGCACCCATCCTAGGGCTAGAACTCAGGACCTGGGTGCTGTCCCTTAACTTTTTTGCTCTAGGCTAGTGCTCTACCCACTTGATACACACCTCCCCTTCTGGCTTTTTGGCGATTAACTGGAGATAAGAGTGTCATAGACTGGGGCTGGGAAGTTGGCTCAGTGGTAGAGCGCTTGCCTTGCATGCCTGAGGCCCTGGGTTTGATTCCTCAGCACCACATAAGAAAAAAGCCGGAAGTGATGCTGTAGCTCAAGTGGTAGAGTGCTAGCCTTGAACTGAAGAGCTGAAGGACAGCACCCAGGCCCAGAGTTCAGGCCCCACAACCGGACCCAAAAAAAAAAAAAAAAAAAGAATGTCATAGACTTCCCTGCCCAAGCTGGCTTCAAACTGTGATCTCAAATCATGAGTAGCTAGTATTACAGGCATGAGCCTTGGGCACCCGTGCAAAATCCTTTTCACATTTTCTTCCCCCTCAGGCTCGCCATGTTATTTTAGTTCTAACCACAGTGTTGGTTACCTGGCTCTGGCAACAGTGCCCTCACAACAGAATATCAATCCTCCCTGTGACTTGCTCATTTATCCTCAAGGAGACAGACCAATGACTTAGGAGACATGCGATCTAAGAGAGGAAGAGGGCGAAAGGGGCCTCCTAGGTGGGGGCTGTGCACCAGAGGGCTGTGTACAGGTATTGAAAAAAGAGGAAAATAAAGAGACAGTTCACATAGATGGCCTGGTTTGAGGATGTTGAATGGGGCTGGTGCGTGTGAGTTTCCAGGTGGCCACAGACTGTTGTGAACACAACGCAAATGGATTATCTCACAGTTCTGGAGGCCATCGGTCACCAGTCCATCTCACTGGGCTGAAATCAGGGTGTCAGCGGGCCTCGGCTCCCTGGAGGATTCTTGGCTATGTCCATTATCTGCAGCCCTAGACTAACGTTCTTTTTCCTCAACCTCATCCCCGCTTTTCAGTGCCAGCACTGAGCAGCGTCTCATCTCTGTCTCTGATTCTGCCCGCCTGTGCTGTGTGTTGAGTACTGCAGTTACCTCGAGGTACCCTGAGCCCACCTGTGTACTGAGGAGAATCTTTCTCTTCTCAAGATTCGTTCTTTGCCAGAAAAGTCACACCGGCTCAGTTTCTAGGGGTTAGGATGAGGTGTTTTTGGGAGATACCAGGATCAGCCTGCTACCAAGGAGCACAGAGTGCAAGGACCGAAATATCCAGAGTTCTTCCCGCCAAAGGAAGCTGGCAGTGTCTGCTGACATTTCCGTGTGAAGAAAAGAGCTAGTGATGAGCCTGGAGTCCAGGACTGAATAAAGAAAGAACAAAAGCTATGAATGGAAGCAAGATAGAGTTTCCCAAAGAGAGAGCACAAAAGATGGTCAAGGACCGATCCCTTTGAATCCTCTGTGTCCCCAGCATGGTGAGGAGGTGGGAGATGCAGACCCACAGCTGTGCTGGGGGGGGGGGGCCTGAAGGGAGGGCACTGGGCAGGAGGAAATCTGCTGCTCCTTCTGGTTGACCAGAGGGGCGATGGTGACCCTGACAGGAGCCAGCTGTGGAGACAGGAGTTATCCACTGCAGGCTGAGGGGAGAAAAGAGAAGCTGTGGTGACAACAGTCCAGACAGTGGAGACTTGCCGTAGAGGACAGAACCCAGAACAGGATTCCTTGGATTCCCCGGTGTTATATCCCGGTAAACCCAATGCTGGGACAAAACTATAGTTGAAAATGGAGTGAATACTCCCAACTCCAGAGCTCCAGGGCGCAGGCCCAGCCCCCCGGGGAGGGCGGGCTGTCCCACCCGTGCCCTTGGGTAGTGGCCAGCTGCCACTGCCACGTACCAGCATGGTGGGGGTGTCACCAGGTACTGCTGGCCAGAAAATGACCAGAACTCCAAACTCTCCCTAAGATTCAGACAGTACACATCACTTTTGTACCACCAGTGGTTTGGGGACTGGGAGGTTACTCAGGGAAGATGCTTGCCTGGTGCGGTGACCCAGGAGTGAGATGTGTCCAGAAAAGGCTTCTGGGGAAAATAGCAGCCAACATGAAAGGGTAGTCCCTCCAGAAAGCCTCCCGGCTCAAGCAGGGTTTTATCCTAGGCAAAGAGAAGGATCACAAAATGGGACTGGATCTTCTTTTATCACCTGACAACCCTTTGTGTGCATTTCTAGGGAGACCTTTGATCTAACAATAGTGTGTAAAATCCCCTTTCTCATTATCACTGGATTCATATTTGGTTGATAAAGTATTTGCAAAGAAAACAAGGAAGGAGAAGGCCTGACAGAGTGGAAATTGGGCCGTGCAGGTGGGAGGGCTTGACTGGGTTTACTGTAGATGGTGATTTACAGACAGAAAAACAGAGAGGAAGTCCAGCCCTTCCTCCAGAGAATCAGAACTTGCTGTGAGGAAATACGGTTAATCTGCTTCATTTAGTAAGGAAGTGGGTATTGCATTTGTTGAGTAGAAAAATACCATACTAGAAACATGATTTCTAATTGTCTGGTTTCACTGTAGTATGAAATAGACTTATGGGTAGGATGTTTTCCATTTAAGTTATTTCAAAAACATATGTTTAAAAATAGGCCTAAACCTTCTTAAGGCTTTATAAAACTTAAATCCTATCTGAGGGATATTCGAAGTTTCTTCTTGAAAACCTGTTTTGCTTCTGTTTCTTTAGCTGTTGGGTCTTAGTGTTGTATGGTGTGATCTCTTGGAACTGTGCCTTTATTAGAAATTGAATGGAAAATATAAAACCTTAAGAAATGCTTTAACGGGTCAAAAATTGCAAATTACGTTCTGGTTGTTTACTGGCCTTCTTAGGGCTTGTGAATGTTTGGAATATACCTGTGTTGACAGGATTTGGTTTCCACTAGGGAATCTGGGCAGTGTTGGAGGTCAGGGGTCCCAGGCAGGCAGGTGGTGTGAGTCCTTCTCTCTGCATTTCAAGTCAGGATCTGGATCACTTGGATGTTCCTTGGCCTGCCATCAGATCACAGGCTTGCTCTTGCCATCCCAGCATGCCTCACTCACTCCTCCCCCTGGGACTCCGTAGCAGTAATGATGGTGGTGGTGATGATAATGGTGATAGTGGAGATAATAATGGTAACGATGTTGATGATGAAGGTGGGTGGTGATGGTGGTGGTGGTGTGTTGACGATGGTGATAATAGGAGTAGAGCTAATGATGATGATGTGTCAATTATGACGGTGGTGGTCATGGTAGTGGTGGTATAGTAACAGTGGCAGTGATGGTGATTGTGATGATGAAGTTATGGTCATGGTAATGGTGGTAATGATGGTGATGGTGGTAAGCAGGCAATTATGGTGATGATGATGATGATAGGAGATAATGGCGGTTATGACGAAGGTGGTGATGATAGTGGTAGTGGTGGTGATGGTGGTGATGATAGTATTGGTGAGGATGATGATAGTGATGACAGTGGTGGAGATGATGGGGGGGATGGTGATCATAGGAAGGATACTGTTAAGCCTACTATAAGATAAGGGATTATTTTGGGGGGTCAAGCATCAAGAATGGACCATAAAGCAGGACTCGGTTCACTTGAGCCCATTAGAGGCTGTGATCAGGGAATGTGGCTCGCTTGCAAACCACCCTTTGTCCTTCAGGCATGAGCTCTAGAAGGCAGCAACAGAATTGGTCCTCATTATCTTTCTGTCTTGGCACCTAGCAGAATACCCGAACACCATCACCCCTCAACCAGTGCAGGCCACAGTGCCTGTTTTCGGAGCACCTATTGAATGCCAAGCACAGTAATTTTGACAGCGTTCTCTGGCAGAGCTGTCACTACTCATGTCAACTTCAAGATGCAGACGCTGTCAGGCCAAAGTCATTTAGCAGGTTGAACCACAGCTGAAATCTCAGATCCATCCATTCCATAGCCCAGATTCTTAGGCCCAGCCCCATGCTGGCCCTCCCACGAGGACCTGTTGTGGATAAATGGCCTTCACTCTTGACGAAGGGCCGTGAGCTGGAGGACTCAGAGGGAACGGCCCTGGGCCCTCCCCTGCACTCATCCTGCAGCGTGAATATGTGCTTGCTTTCAAGTTCTGTGCATTAAGCATGCATACTTCCTGCAGTCACTTAAGCAGGGGGCTCTGGCTTCCAGCTGAAAAGTCGAAGCAGAGTGGTTTTCCAAATGATTAGGTAAGATCAGACACAGATCACAGCAATTCTTGTCTTGATCTCACACACATTTGCTGTGTGACCTTGTGCAGGTTTCTTTGACTGTCTGGGCTTGATGCCTTGCCTTTGTGAAATGAAATGATGACTAGCAATGACAAGGAGATCCCTCAGCTTGAAAACTCTGAATGTAGTGACAGTGACATCTTTGTAAATAAATTTGTTTCTCATTATTCCTCTTCAGCCCTTTGCTTCGTGACACACTGCTTTAGCAAATCAAAGTGCCTCTTGGGCACCTTTCCCAAGGAGCTTGGCAAGCATGAGTGTGTCAGGAAGGTCAGGTGTACTCCTCATCCCTGGGGAAGCATCTGTGCCTCAGCCACCGGATGTCGCCACCCTGGGTCACCAGAGACCCGCTTAGGAGTAGCCCCTCCTACACTTCCCCAGGGCCCTGGTGTTCAGAGCCCCTCGTCCTTGAATCAGGCCTGGGGCAGTCATCTGACCTCTGTTTCTCACGTGTCACTCTGAGTGCTGCCCCTAGAGGATGCCATGAGGCTCTGCGTGGTGAAATCCCAGGGCAGAAATGTCCAGATGGGCTTTATACAATGCCCAGGTGCCCACTCAAAAGCAGCCGCATCCCAGGCTCCTGTCCCTCCCTCCAGCGATTGAATTCCTACTGCCGAGGCTTAGTTGTTTGGACCAGAGGCCTGGGGAAATCCCTGGCAAGCCACAGAGCTTCTACTTTCCTTTTGTGTGCCTAGTCTGGTGTCAGACCATCTCTTTATTGCAAAGACGCATGCTGGCATCTCCGCTGGCTGGCAGGCACATGCTGTGTGGAGTTGCTGGGAAAATCCTCCGACCTTTGCTTGTTTTCACTATTGTGCTCACATTTGAGCTGTGGCCTTTTTAAACTTCTACAAAGAAACTCAATGGGTTCTCAGCCCATTTAAGACAGAAGGTTGTTATTCATGTTATTGCATGTGACATGTATAACAACAGGAGAACCTCTGTGGAGCAATAGGGCCCATCCCCAATTGGTGTTCCTGTTCTCAGCACTTCCTCGGGCCAAGCTGAGTGAACAGGAGAATATGACAGGCAGTAGCTGAAGGAGGAGAAATGTTCCCTTGGAATCGAATTTGAATCTATGTCAGAACATTAGACTTTGGACTTATTAAAGAAGGGAGAACAGGGCTGGGAAGGTGGCTCTGTGGAAGACCGCTTGCCTTGCATGCATGAGGCCCTGGGCTCGATTCCTCAGCACCACATAAGCAAAAAGAAAAAAGCCGGAAGTGGTGCTGTGGCTCAAGTGGTAGAGTGCTAGCCTTGAGCTGAAGAGCTGAGGGACAGCGCCCAGGCCCAGAGTTCAGGCCCCACGACTGGACCCCCCCCCCAAAAAAAAGGAAGGGAGGACTGCCAGATTAAGATATGCAAGGTGGGCTGGGAAGGTGGCTCAGTGGTAGAGTGCTTGCCTTGCATGCATGAGGCCCTGGGTTCAATTCCTCAGTACCATATTAGCAGAAAAAGCCAGAAGTGGCACTGAGTTCAGGCCCAGAGTTCAGGCCCTGACCAAAAAAAAAAGAGATACATATGGTTATTTAAAATTTTGCTTGTTATAAGCAAAATATCTTCCCACAAATTGCATCCTATCTGAAGGGAAGAATTTGGGAAGGAAATATAAGACATAAATTGATAGGGAAAACAACAGTGCAAAAAAAAAAAACAGAATATTTTCTTTCTGAATAAAGCATTTGTGGCAGATCTGGAAGGGCTGTGCTTTCTAAATCTCCAAGGAATGGAGGAACAATTAGTAAGGATGATGAACCAGCCAACAAAGGCATTTTTCTCTTCATCCTGTGAGAAATAATGGCCAATTTCCTATTGCGAGTCTAATTTCCCAAGGAATTGTTGGGCGTTCAGAATAAAGACAAAAGTTCTCTGAGGAAAAGCAGAAAGGAGCAGGTGATGGGGAAGGACACAAAGACAGAAAGACTCCATGCTTCTTCAGGACTGACTTGGGTGCCAGGAAAGCATGAGGCTGCAGCTCACGGTCAGATCTACCAAGGAGCCCTGAGTACTGCCATGCCCACCTGCCAGGTTCCATGGCTGCCGGGAACCCAGGAATGCTGCTCCGGAGAACAGCCTAATGCTGGTGCCTGAGATCATGGAATCAAAGGTTAGGTTAGATTCCATCTTCCTCCTGGGGGCTAAGGCCCAGAACTTGTCCCATTTCTCAGATTATGCAACTAACTCACCAAAAGACTTAAGCGATGTGTCCAAAGAACCACAGCTAGGAACAGTCATTGCTGACGAGCCTGCCTACTCTATTCATGCACGGCCCCTCCAAAAGCCAGTTACCCTGAACAACATGCCTTTCTGCACGAGAGAAGGCCATGCCGCAGTGATGCCCAAGCCTGGCCTCTGCAAGTACAGAAACCCCAAACCAGCCCTCAGTGAACCTGGGCACCAAGAACCTAGAAACAGGGTGAATCGCTGAAGCTTTCCCCTTTGATAGAGTCCTGTGCCCACAGTTCCTTGCGATGTCTGCACCTCCTCAGGTGTGTGCATGTCCTTTGAATGTTAGACCTGCGTCCCTGGCCCCCTGCATCCCTGGCCCCTGCCCCTTCTCCACAGCAGGTCTCAGCACCGCCCCTTCTGGCCTGGATGCAGATAGTAACAACTTACTGGCTGCAGTCTGCTTTCCTCCGGTGAGAGAGGCAATACGTGGCCAAGAGTTTATTTGAAGCATCTGAATCTTGTCCATATGCTGTGATGTTACCAAATGAGTAAGAACTGGTGCAGATTAAAATCGTCCCTATCTAATGATCTGGGCAGAGTCCTATCCCACTACCCAAGCCAGGCAAGGCTTCCTCAGCCACTTTAAAAACAATGAGTGGTGACTTTGTCCAGTTATCTGATAATAGCAACAAGAAAAGCAGCCAATCAAAAAATAAATAAATTGAAGAAATTAATGAATGCACTGGCAGTAGTGTTAAACTGGTATCGACAGCGAAATGGTGATTTCCAAATAACCATCACGCCTCCACCTGAAGTGGCTCTTAGAGGATTTGCGCCAGACCCTTTCAGTTGTGAAAATATGATATCATAGTAACACAGTTGGATTTATAAGCACCCCTCACCCCCACAAATGTGGACACTTTATAACTCTACCAATCTTTTAAAAGCAAGACAAAAAAAAAAGCCAGGCACAAGTGTTTCACACCTGTAATCCTGTCAGTTAGGAGGCTGAGATCTGAGGATCATGGTTAAAAACTAGCTCAGGCAGGAAAGTCCATGAGACTCTTATCTCCCCAATTAACTGGAAAGAAGGCTTAAAGTGAAACTATGGCTCAAGTGGGAGAGCGCTAGCTTTGAGCACAAAAGCTCAGGGACAGCATCCAGGCCTGGTAGCCAACCTGTGTGCTGCTCATGCGGAGGAGAGGCCCAGGGACAGGAGATGGCGTGGCTGCTGTGGGAACAGACCAGATCCCAGGCAGGTCCCAAGATGCCCCTGCAATGTGTGAAGGACAGCCCCAACAGGCTCTGATCTCAAGAGTTAGAGGTGCCCTGCCATGACCTCCCGGGTAGCAGATCCTCAGAGGCCTGTAGCATGAGGTTGGTTTTGTTTCTTTTTTTTTTTTTTCATTCAAGAACAGTTTCCCAGTAGCCCAAACCACATGGACTATCCAGCTAGAAATCCAAGGGCACCAGTGGGAAGACTCCATCCCCACATCTGCCTACCTACAACCCCTGTATCTCATTCTTCTCACCCTACTTTGCTGGATTGGAGGATTAGCAAACATTTCTGTAAAGCATCCAACACAGAGCCAGGCACGAAGCAGACGTGCAGTGGATGAGAGGTATTGATACCAAAGTCTATTGGAAATATCTAACTTATCTTGCTCATCACTGCCAAACACCTCCACGGATTCTAATTCCACAGATGCCATTCTTGTCTTCAGGCTCTGTGAGAGGAAGGGCATTTTGCTTTGGAAGGGTTTCTTTCTGACCTTCAAATGCTGGATAAGAAAGGATCTTTTCACCACAGATAAAATAAAGCAGATACAGCTCCGACTTGGTGGATGAATGAGAGCAGAGCAAGGCAACCCTGCTTTTTCCCCTGCACTTTTAGAATGGGAGAGTTTCTGCCCTGGTTTGTCCTGGCCCTTCTCACAGACCCTGTAGGGGGGAAGATCTGAGGTGCCCAAGCCTGTTTGTGATTGGGTGTGAGTCTGCCCAGAAAAGTAAATGCTTTGTGAACAGTTCTAAGCATAGCACCTCTATTTGGTAGTGATGACGGAGCCTCCATTTCCTCCTCTGTAAAACAGGAGTAATAATACCTGCCTTGTTGGAGAGAGAGTGAGCTAGGTGACAGAAGTAGGCTCTGTGTCCAGGTTTTCCTGTGTTGCTCTGTTTATGCTACTGGCAGGATATTCTTTATGATGGTGACCATTTTCACCCTCAAAACTGTCCCTCTTTGGGTAATTTCACCTTAGACTATATAAATACCAAGTAATTGTATTTTCTTTGATTGTCCATCATGAACATAATCACAGTAATGTCATTTTCCCAAGCAATTCATTGAGACTGAAGCACATAAAGCCAAACATGTTTTAAATCATATTTTATATTATGCTTCTGTTCGATTGACATTTCATTCTCAGCTGGGCATGGTGACTCATGCCTGTAATCCTAGTCATCCAGGAGGGCGAAAGAGGGAAGACCATTGCTCAAAGCCAGTCCAGACAAAAAGTGTACAAGATCTCATCTTATTTAATAGCGAGGTGAGATGATGTGTGCCTGTCATCCTAACTAGCCAGGAAGGGAAAACAGGAGGATCACAGTCCAGTCTGGCCTGCCTGGGTAAAAAGCAAGACTCTCATTGAAAACTAATGAGAAGACAAGTGTGGAAAGGGCTGAGGGTGTATCTGAAGGGGTAGATCTTGCCTTGAATTGTCATAAACAATTTCATGTTTCTATTAGAAAATATTGTGATTTATAAGGATTAAAAGTGAAATATACACGCTTCTATTTTCTTATGGTAGTTTCACAGATTTGGGATACTCATTGTTCTTTGTAGGAACCTATAGGAGTCTACTCAGGGCTTCTGCCCAAATGACCCTGGAGGCCTGGAGGCGGTCCGGGCAGGAGAGAGGCCACCTCCCAGACCTATCAGGCCCTCTTGGCTTTTGATACACATTCAGTGAGTCTCCTGTAATAAAGGATGGGTCTGAAGGAACACTGGAAGTGATGTGGTACCTTTCACAGGCAGGAGAAAGGGAAGATTTATAGTCTTGGAAGATCCTCTTCTTCCTGGAGTTACTCAGGCCCAACAGCTTCTTGAGACTGAAACAAAAGGTCTATCAGGAACATGATTTATGGAGAAAGCGCTGATGGAATACATCTTGTTAGAGGTGAAATTGAGAGCTTTCCAGCTTGGTAACCGTTGGGAAACAAATGGCCAAACCCTGCAAGCTGTCTCCTGCTTGCCTTGAGCTGGCTTTTTAATCTTTATGTGAATTCTTTAACTCTAGCTGGGGTTGCATGATGTAGTGGAGGCTGTGGCTCTTCCTCACTGAGCAAGCCAAACCTTATCTCCCCCAGGCCATCACAATGGAGGCCCTCCAACACTAGAGGCTGAGCGAAGGCTGGGTGGCTGAGCAGGAGCAATGCACACATGCCCAGGTCCAAGATGGTGTGTGATCTGGAGTCTCACCATCTTATTATGAATCATGCCCACTTTTCTTTTTCTTTGTCAGTCATGGGCTTGAAGGCTGGGCCTGATGCTGTCCCTCAGTTCCTCAGCTCAAGGCGAGCACTCTACCATTCTAGCCACAGCGCCACTTCCAGTTTTCTGGCAGTTTACTGGAGATAAGAGTCTCATGGACTTTCCTGCCGGGGCTGGCTTTAAACCATGATCCTTAGATCTCAGCCTCCTACATAGCTAGGATTATAGGTGTGAGCCACCCACGCCTGGCACAAATGTTTTTAACAATACCAAATGCCAAAGCAAGCATTCTAAAAGCAGAAAACCAAAGTCCAAATTCAGATGACTTGTGGATGGGACTGTGGCCGTCCCCCCTTGGTGGAGTCATGCCTGACAATAGCGCAGATGTCTTCAGATCCCACACACGGAGACTTCAGCCAGAAACTGAAGATGACCCATAGCCTGTCATGAATTCCCCTGAATTTCCACAATGTCAACCCCTTAGTGACCCTGCTGTGTGCGGAGATTTCAGGGATCCTCAGCTGACCTGCAGACTCCTCCGGGGCCAAGACGACCCTGGGGTCTCCTCCATGCTGAAATCCACCTCATTGGGAGAGAAGAGGAAGGGCAAGCAGAGGCAGGGAAGAGACGTGCCACATGGGGCTGGCCCTGTGTCCAGAGCATACCTACCTCCCTCACCCCACTTCCGCCTGTGTAGAAAGGGACAGTATACTCTAGGTAGACATTATGTGGATGTAAGTGGCCTGGATGCAGAGCTCCATACCACGTGGACCCTTCCAGAAATCACAGGCATGTGGGAAGAACACAGGGCATGGGAGAGGATGGCCTGTACAGACAGATGTGCTCAGACACGTGCTCAGAGTTGAGGCTAGGTGTCTAACGGGGTGTCAGAGAAGATTTGGGGCAGGGAAACATACCGATGGGTTCCAGGCTGCCTTTCACAGGTAGGGAGGACTTGTCAAGAGAAAGAGCCAGAGTAAGTGGAGACCTGGGAGGCTAGCAGGACTGCAGAGAACCAATCTAGGCAGCCATCATAGTAAGGGGCTCATGGCCTTGCAGTTGGGTATTCCAGGACTAGATATGGTCTGTGTGTGGTGACACACCATGAGCTTAGAGATAGAGTTCAGAGTTCAGCTGGCTAAGGAGGGGTCACTATGAACAGTGGCTGACATTCATCTCCAGAATATTTGCTTTTGCCAGTGGCCCTATTCCTTTATTTTCTTTTTAAAGTAACAACAGCACATAGAGACTCTCTGTCTATGGAAGTGTACCAGGAGTAAGTGAATCTTTCAGACCCCAGAAACTTTTCTCAGAAGCTTCCAATCTCTTCTACATATTTCCATGTAGATATATACGTCTGTGTTTTACTACCACTTATGATTGTGTTGGTGGTAGATGATAACAAATATTTATATCATATTTAGTTCTAATTTCTCTACAGATAATACTTGTCCCCTTTCTACTCACCTCACTCAGGAAAGGAAGTGCTGGGAGGGGACTTCCTGATGCTTGTCTGTCTGCATAGTTTGCTCTGCACACATTGCTGGCAGCCACACACATCCCCCAGCCATGGCTGACCGAAGGCCACATGCAGAATGAACTCTAAAGGTCTAACCAGCTTCTCACTGATGAACATTCTGGTTGTTTTCAGTCTTCTGACTTTAGCCATATTATTTTTATGTGACTCTGAATTGCATCACAAAGTTGGGCTCCTATAACCGCTTCACTATTTTCCTAAGAGCCTGACAGAGATTGAGCTTCAGACTCACCTTGGTTCTGAAAGCTAATTTTGAAGAGAAGGAACCCACTTTAACTTGCTTCTCTGTGTCTGCGACAGGTCAGGGAACAAATGGGCCATGCTTTCAGGGGTGAGCCACCCTCCCCCATCCCGAGAGTTCATGCTAGAGCTTTGGCAAAGAAACTCTCAAAGGCATGGTACATTCACTTGCCTAGTTGCTCTGTTTCTATCAGAAAGCTTTGAGCATTCCTGGAAGCCTTTTTCCTAAAATATGGATTATTAATCGCAATAATACTACCTTTAGCCATGTGGAGATTTAGAGATAGGAATAGTGTACAGTTTTATGTTGGTGGATAATTTAGCCTGTATATATATTTACACCCAGCAGTTAATCTGCAACCACCTAGAGAAAATGTTTGAGAGTGGCAGCAGGTGACTTATTGATTTCAATGACCTGGTAAAAATCCATCATGTCACCTTGCAAATTCCATTTGAAACAAATGTTCGATTGATTATTGGCTTGTTTTTTCTGCCTGACTCTTGAAGATGCTCATCTCAGAAGTGACCATGTTCAATACATCTCCATGAGCTCCAAGCCTGGACAGCCTCTCTGAAATGGACCAGTATGGTACTGGATAAAAGAAGTATGTTCTCTAAAGAACAAAGCCTACACATGGCGTATCATTAAGCGAGTACTATCAGCTAAAACATATTCCCTATAGCATTGTATTATTCATAGAATCCTAGCTTACAGTACCTTCACCAATGTCTCCATAGTTAGTAGATCTCCAGGTTTAGTTTTCTACAATAATAGATACTTCTTCTATACATGGTTTTTAAGAAGCGACTATCTACCCCATGCTATACCAGACAGAGCAAGAAAAAAGAAAAAAAAACACAGTGAGCAAAGTGTGAATCTTGAGGAACTTTGTGGGGCTTTGAAAAGTGGAAAAGAGACCAGATTAGCAGTGAAAAAGAGATGCTCTGCCAGGAATGGTAGCATTAGGAAGATCATGGGTTTGAAGACAGCCTGCCAAAAGTAATGGGAGGAGAGAGGGAAGGAAGGAAGGAAGGAAAGAAGGAAGGAAGGAAGGAAGGAAGGAAGGAAGGAAGGAAGGAAGGAAGGAGGGAGGGAGGAGGGAGGGAGGGAGGGAGGGAAGAAGGGAGGGAGGGAGGGAGGGAAGAAAGGAATGAAAGAAGGAATAAAGGAGGGAGTAAAAAAAGGAAGGAGGGAAGGGAGGAGGGAAGGAAGGAAGGAAGGAGGGAGGGAAGGAAGGAATGAAAGAAGGAATAAAGAAGGGAGGGAAGGAAGGAGGGAGTAAAGGAAGGAAGGAGGGAAGGGAAGATTAAAGGAGGGAAGGAAGGAGGGAGGGAGGGAGGGAGTGAAGGAAGGACTCCTGCCACACTCCTCTCTGTGTATAGTAAACACCATCAAGTTGGAAGTTTCAAGGGTGAGCTTGGTGGTGGGAGTGATGTTTTGATGCTATGGTTTTTCAAAAGCTCACCCTGGCTTAATGGGGAAGAATACATGAGAGGCTGCTGGTAGGATTGAACACAGGGTCTAAGCACATTCTTAAGTGTTTAGTCATAAGGAGGAGGAGAAATCCTCTGCCTCCTATTACAGCAAAATTGGAAAGAATCGATCTTTCTGTAATCAAAGCTTCTCTCTTAATTAAGCTCTGAAGAATTCACATGTTCATACCCAAGGGATGCTTTGAGCAATCAAAATGATAAAATGGGGCCGGCAAAGCCAGGCTGCATCGTGGCATCCAGCAGGACATGGGGGACCAGGACAGCCCATTGCCTTCATATTCTCAGGGAAATATATCCAGTCTTCCATCTGGAAAAAGAAAAAGGAAAGGAAATAATAGTTGCACGTAATTCCCCATCAATCATTTTATTTGCTTTTGGAAGCAAGTACCAAAAAATCATTATGTTTAATCACGATAAGGATGCCTTAATTTTTAGAAATTAATTATTCTAAGCCAGGTGCCAGTGGTTCACGCCTGTAATCCTAGCTACACAAGTGGCTGACATCTGAGGATCACTGTTCAAAGCCAGCCTGGGCAGGAAAGTCTGTGAAACTCTTATCTCTGATTAAAAAAACCACTAGGAAACTGAAAGTAGCGCTGCAGCTCAAGTGATAGAGTGCTCACCTTGAGCTGAAGAGCTGAGGGGCAGCGCCCAGGCCCAGAGTTCAAGCCCCACAACTGGCAAAAAAAAAAAAAAGAAGGAAATCAATTATTCTTTATTTCTATAAAGAGGGACAGAACACGAGTGTGTTCAGAATGTTCCTTTCATTTCCCAGTTCAAGGTAGAGTCCATAGAACTTGGCAGGACTCCTGATCCAGTAGTTACAGGTCTGGATCCTGCTGAGCTGGCTTTGTCCTCCCTGCATGGCCTAGCTTGATGTCCAGAAAAGCCCCAGCTCTGGATCCACCCAGCCCTGCATTCTCTCACCATCCCCCTACCCCACAGTGGAGAGAACTGCCCCCTGGGTATAGGTCTGAGTCTCCCCTGGGCTCCTGGTGATCTTGCCCACTCCTGGACTTTTCATGTCCCACACCAGGAGCCCAAATATCCACCGCTTCCTCTGCCTCTGTCATGTGATTCAGTTTGTTCAGCCATTAGGGGACTCATCCATACCCAACCAGCCAGGACTTTCTTCCATGGCATTCTCCCTGGGGCTTGTCTCCTGCCTGACCTTACACCATGCCCTGTCCACCCATCACTGGAGCACAGTAGTCACTGCCTCTCTTCAGGACCGGACGTGCTGGGTCAGCTGGGTCAGTGACTACGGCGGTGCCAGCACCCACGAGGATAAGGAAAGGATTGCTGTGCTTGCTGCCTCCCTCTCTCCCGTCCAGCAAATGGGAGGGTACAATGCAATAATGTGTATGAAGTGTCTGACATGGAGTAGAACAGTAGTCAGCGGCTGCCTGCCCAGCTTTGCCAGGTGCTATTTCTAGAGCAGCAAAGAGGAGTTGGCTGAGCAGAGAGGAAGGAAGGACACACTGCCGCCAGGGTCAGCCCTCGAGGAAGCAGTGGGGACCAAGGCACCCAACAGGACGGGGAGGACAGGAGACTCCAAAGCCAGAAAGACCACGAGTCAACTGAGCACCAACACAGAGTCTAGAGAGTCACTTGGTGTGGTTTTATGACTTGGAATTTACTGAAGTACTGAGGACGTTCGGTTGTTCTTGAGTGGTTACTGGCCTATCCCCGGGATGTTGTATCATCAGCTAGAGTTTGAACTCTTCGAGGGCCCATGGGCCTAAACTGATTGAACTGTGCATTCTGTTGTTGAGCTCAAAACACCAGTAGGACTGGAGTTCCACGGAAAGAACAAGACCCTTCTTGGCTTATCAAATCTTTTTCTTGGATCCTCTGTGGCTTAAAGCGCACATCCAAATGTAAGGCTATAGGCTTGTCTTCTGACCCTTCTGGAGACTTCCCAGACAGCTGCTGACAGAATCCAGCTGACATTGTTGGGTTCTTCTGCTCTCATGTGCACATTGCCTCAAGCTCTATGGTGTGTAAAATCCCAGTAATGTGCTCGCCACAATCAGAGGCACAGCAAATCCGTGCTGTGGCTCTCAGGATAGCTCCTGGCCCTTTTGACATGACAAGGGAACCTATGGAACTTATTCCCCGCCCCATCAGTTGTCCTTATGAATTGTCAAGAACAATCCTTCCTTTAGACTGCTTTGTTTTTCAGAATAAGAAAGGGGCAGCACTGTGGAGAGGTCAATTTTTTTACACATTTTTTTAAAATCAACCTGAAACCATTTCCATGTCCAGCAGACTTTTATAGAAGTGTCTAGAAAATTTATACCTAGGGATGCTCCCACAGTAAAGATTTCAAAAGCCATGTTGTCTTTTTACCCTCCTCTCATCAAGGTGTGAACAGCCTGCATTTTCTGGGAAGAGTCCCAGGGAACAATGAAAGCTGCACCTCTTCCGTTCCCAGGGTGGAGGTTTGCTGCCGGCGTTCCCAGGCGACTTGATGGCTGCGTCTTCCTGCCTTTAGCATTCTGGTTTTCACTCCTCTCTCGCCGGCCTCAGCTCTGACAGCGGTATAATGAGAAATAGAAAAGTTTCATTAATTTTTGGAAAGAAATGCTCTATTATTTGACAGTTCCTAGAGAATATCCTTGTGACAATGAGTTGGAGCATAATTGGGGGGAAATGCTCCATTTGTGTGCAGTAGAATTTGTTACCCATAAGATTTTGTTGTTGTTGTTGTCGGTCATGGGGCCTGAACTCTGGGCCTGAGCGCTGTCCCTCAGCTCTTCAGCTCAAGGCCAGCGCTCTACTGCCTGAGCCACAGCACCACTTCTGGTTTTCTGGTGGTTTATTGGAGTCTCACAGACTTTCCTGCCGGGGCTGGCTTTAAACCATGATCCTCAGAGCTCAGCTTCCTGAGTAGCCAGGATTACAGGCATGAGCCACGGGCACCCAGCTTTAGAAGTATGAATTTCATCATAACCATGCAAAGTCCTACATGGAGAGACAAAGGATGGTCAAACCCACACACTCCCATAGATAAAATGAAACACTATGAATAACAGACAGCTAACAAAGGATATCGGGGAAGAATTTCAGAGCCAACTGAAAAATGGTAGTTACTTGGAAGGCTATCTGTTCACTGTTTTTTTTTCCCTCTGGGTATTATCCATATTAAAGCATGTAAGAGTTTCTGTATATTTTTGTAATCTTATCAATAATTAATTCTGGAATTTAATCTCTAATTCCTAAGGGATGATGATAAGGAGATGAGTGGAGCAGGACTCTGGGAGAATATTGGTGGGTGAGAGCCAGTCAAATAAATAGCAGCTGTGATCTTTTGCATATCAGCAAATAATCTGCAACAGTATAAACTGAATTACCACAAGAGCAATTATGCTCAGAAGCCAGTTCTGTATGAGTCAGTATCATTGAAATGGGAGCAAATATATTTTATATTGACTTTCTTATCAATAGACAAGTCTTAGGCAGAATCCTCTCTACTCCCATGTCCAGCTGAAAAAATAATATTTGAAGTGCAGATACATAGTAAGCATTTCTTTCAGAATTCTCTCTTAAAGTATCCTTTCTTTAAAAAAATCAGACCCATGGACCAGGCATAGTGATTCATATCTGTAATTCCAGATATTCAGGTGGCAGAGAACAGGAATATCATGATCCTAAGGCTATCCCTGAGCAAAAAAAAAAAAAACATGAACTGCTATCTGAAAAGTAACTAAAACAAAAACAGGTTGGAGGTGTATAGTAGAACTCATGCCTAATAAACTCAAGGCTCTGAGTTCAAACCCCAGTACACACGCACACACAAACCAGAGTTCAGTTATTACAATAATTTATACATCTGCTATAACACAACTAAGATTATATGAAATTCCCCTTTGTGCTCCATTATTATGTGAAGTCATGGCTGGTACATCATTGGAAGCGGGATGTGGTGCATCTGCAGGAAAGAGGCAGCAGGCCCTCTTTCCCTGAGTCCATGTTCAGGACACAAGAGGCCATGTGCTTTTTAATCTTTGCTTTTGCGACCACAGAGAATGGCATAGAAAACCCACCTACCAAAGCACACAAACAACTTAGAATATGAGTCTCTCAGGTTTCCTCTGTGAATGCTGATATCCACCAGATCATGTTAGAATTAGCTGGTTTGGGCCTTCACAAATACAAATAAACAACTTGTAAGAGAAAAAGATCTCTTCCTGACAGCAGCCGGTCCACGTGACTGTGGACACTGGCTATGAATCCCATGTATTCTGGAAACAGGAGACTGTTTCTCTTTCCTCATGTGATGTTATGATTTCCTTGATTTCCTGGCTAAGTGTTAAGAATCAACTTTTACTTCCACGCTTGTGTTTGAAAATGTTTTCAGATTGGATTAGCATGTCTCCTAGGCTAGGCAGGAGAAGTCCCACTGAGGATCATTTAATGGGATGTGGATGTTTGGAGGTGTAGGATCTTGACATCTCTGCAGGCCAGCACTTGTGTGGTGCGTGGCAAACATTTTAATAGGATTAAAAAGAAGTTGACGTTCATAGATGGGTTCTACAGAGTAGTGACTTTCTGGGGCACATTCTCTTTCCTTCAATAAGCAGAACTCTACTGAGACACAATAGTATAAATGTCTATGATACACTTAGTTGTTTAGTTGAGCCTAGTTATTTATTATTTCTATTTAGATGTGGCTTTGCAGTACTCAAAGTAGTTTGTTTAGATACTGCTGGGGAAAAATAGACATTTCTGCAAACACACAAAGTTTTGCTAGGAAGGCTGAATTACCAAGTTTTTTAGTCTATAGTATGTATGGAGTGTGTGTATGTTTATTGTGAGTGTTAGTACTAGTATGTATTAGTAGAATTTACTCGGATACCAATGATGTTTTGTCTACAAGTCTGATCATCTGGTAAACAAACCATCCCAAGTTTAGAAAGATACCAAGTCTAAAACAATGAAAAGGAATGTCGCCACTGATATCAGTCATCTGTTCCTAAAGGAGAGCAGGATGCATACTCTAGAACTGCCAAGTAGAGAGAAGGGATGAGAATGCAGAGACAAGAAGCTTGCACAGTCTGAGAAGGAGAGCTTAGCCTCTGGCTTTCCTTCTGGAAAGCACAATGGGAACTTGTACTCCCCCTTCCTGATGTTGGGTGCCCCCTGGCCCATAGAGACCTGTGCCCTGTGGAGGGACATCTGTGAGAAGGACAGATCAGGTCTGACATCTGTGCAGGTCCTAAGTTGCCCTGGACTCAACTGGGCTTTAAGAAATGGAAACCATTCTGTGGATCTGTGTGAAGCCTTTCATTTCGACTTTACATCTGTTATTCACATTAGATGAAGTCTTTTGTTATCCTACACCATTGGGCTATTATGATTAAAATGAGTTAAACTTAAGAAGAATGAAGTTGGCCTAAAGTACATAGGGTGGTTTTGTTTTTTTTTTTTCCTATAGAGTAGCAAGTGACAGACGTCTAACTCAAGCTGCTTAAAGAAAAGATTTGTATTTTGCCTATAACTGAGAAGCAAGGTCCAACCTGCTGCAGGTACAGCCCGATGGAGGGGTCAGACTGCTGTCAGGCCCTGTCGCTTTCCTGCTGCGTTGGTCCAGGAGGCTTTTGGTATCTGAAAGGAGGATCCCTGGGTGAAAGACACCACATTTCCCAAGAGCCATCAGAAAGGTGGTGCCCAATGCCAGGACTCTGTCATTCATCTATCCCTGAGTTAAGAAGACAGTGGTCACTCTGGCCAATCTGACAGTCCCTTAGGGAGGTTGGACCTACCCCTTCCACACCTCTGAGCCAGACCCACCTGTTGCTATGAATAACGCTTTCTTGAAACATGGTCTTTTCCATCTGTTTGCCCTTTCTGCGACTGCTTTGACTCCACAGTGGCAGAGTTCACTATTTATGCCACAGATCACACAAAATACTTTCTCTCTGACCTTTTATAGAAAAAAAAAGAAATGCAGAGCCCTGATCCTCTAGATAAGTGATGCTGTATTCATTTAATGAGGGTCCAAAGTGAGCTACCCCAGAGACCCCATGTGTAGAAGAGCCCTGGTCAGATGAATGCTTCTGCTGTCACCATCTGGACATTCTTAATAATTTATGAATGTAGGGTGCCATATTTACATCTGTCCGGGGCACCTCAGATTATGTTGCTGGAAAGGCCAAGAAGCATGATCACGTGAGCACAGGAAGTGCCAGGGCAGTACAAGACGGGTGAAAAGCTGCCCCCAGAGAGGCTCAGGTGGGCATTCCCCCAGCTGAGTATTGACTAAGCCTTAAGGATGAGGAGAATCTTCTAGAAGAAGCCAGAACATGACATAGGTTATGTTCTCCAGGGAGTCACAGAACAGCCAGCATAAAGGGCTGTGCCGACCAGGACCTACCCCATGTGAGGGCCATCCCAAGATGGCACTTCTGCCATTGGTTAGTTTAGCCACTGACACCACCAGCGCTCAGGCCAGGCTCCCCTGTCATTGTGGGAGTGTTACCCCCCTGTTCACAGGCCACGGCTGCAGTGCTAATCACCAACAATGTCCGACAGTTACAGGATTCCTCCCTGGCATGACTCTGTTTCCTTTCCAGACAATTCCCCATCATCTTCATCCACCAAAGCTGGGCCACAGGAGTGGAGAGCTGCCAGTTCCTGTGAAGCATCGCTGGTGGAGGAGGAAGGGCAGGACATAGTAGCTGGGGCACAATGGCTGCCCCGTCCTCTAGTGAGACCTTGTACTGGCTGCTGCTTAAGCGAAGAATTCACTACAGACTTGCTTCAGTTCCTGAGGGTGTGGAATGATAACTTGATTCATGCACACATGCACACATACATGTGCATATGCACAACCTGATTTTTCCCAAGATTTCTAAGAAACATATCTACCAAAGAAAGTGAGATCCCTCCTTTACCGCTAGACTCTTAAGGGAGGACGGAATGGAGAGGCCTCTGGGGGCCATACCCTCCTTGCCCCAAATTATGAAACATTATTTTTGTAATACTGATACAAGGATGTTTCTGAGGAACTTAGGGAAGGGTGGTAGAGGACATTTTACCTCAAAAGATACGTCATCAGGTCCTGTCAGATAAGTAAAGAATGCTCAGGATATGTTTGTGTAACATGACTTTTCTAAAACTGAATGTCTCTTTAGTAAAATGGCACCTGCTGCTTTGATGGAATGTATGCCTAAGTCATTTTTTCTCACTGCCTTCTGTGTTTCCTTGTGTTTATGTTACTATATTTGTTCAAACAAGATGTCTGACATTGGTAAAACACAATTTTTCTTGGCTGAAGGACCTACATTCCATAGGAATTCTACTATACTGGCTTTTAGGAAACAAAGTTAAAATGTCTGTTGAAATATTTACCTTAAATTTGATTTTTGTTACAATTGAACTAAGGTATAATTTTTCCCTCCAACTGTAATTCTTGTGAGTATATGTTGGTAGGATGGCATATAGCATATTAATATTCACATTACATAAAGAATGCTATATCCTTATAAAAATCACAACTGTGTTTCTCATAGGTTAACTACAATGTACCTTTGTAATGAAGATACAAGAAAATCTCCCAATTTAGAAATGATTTGGAAGTCCAGTGCTGGCGGCTCACATCCTGTCAACCCAGAAGTCTGAGATCTTAGGATTGAAGTTCAGAGCCAGCTGGGCAGGAAAGTCTGTAGGGTTCTTATCTCCAATTAATGCCCCCCACACACACACACACAAAGCTGAAAGTGGAGCTGTGGTTCAAGTGGTAGAATGCTAGCCTTGAGCAAGAAAGGCTCAGGGACAGTGCCAGGCCCTGAGTCCAAGGCCCAGGCTCAGGAATGAAGGAAGGAAGGAGGGAGTAAGGGAAGAAAGAAGGAAGGAAGGAAGGAAGGAAGGAAGGAAGGAAGGAAGGAAGGAAGGAAGGAAGGAAGGAAGGAGGGAAGGAAGGAAGGAAGGAAGGAAGGAAGGAAGGAAGGAGGTTAGGAAAAGAGAAAACAAAAGAAAAAAAGAGACAGAGGGTGGGGCAGGAGGACGGAAAGGAGAGAAAGAACAGAGAGAGAAAGGGAAAGATAAAGGATTTGGAAATGTTCTACATACCTATATTTTCCCCTTTCCGTTTCTTCTTTCCAACCCTTTGCCTGATGACAAACAGAGCCTTTGGGATACTTGAACTTTCAACAAGATTTCTCCTTAAGGGGAGACAGTATGACCATTTGTTTGCAATGGCTTCTATATCTTCCTATCTGCAGCGAAGGAAATAAAAGAAAAGGGTCTCCAATAGAGACATGTTTTTCTTTCCAGTAGCTTGAGATCTAATCTCCATTTGACCTCTGGAACTCTGTTTCAGACATGCCTAGGTACAGACCTGGGGTAATTTGGGGACCTTCCATGACACAGCCACTTGAGTGTGCAGACGCCAGGGAAGGATGGCAATTCTATTGAAGCGAAGTGATTTCTGCTGCTCAGCCCGAGCAAAATTGCATGTTGTGAGCAACTTGTATTTTTAGTTGAAGGTTTTGCTTTGGGGTTCAACTGCAATTTTACTTTCATCGTTATCTTAAATCTGTAATTTTGAGAGAAAGTATTTTTAAAAAATAATCTCTCCACTGTAGCAATTATTCTGACTGCAGAGTGACCTTTATTTTCTTCTGGTTAAAAGAAAGGGAAGGAAAGAGAAGAACTAGAACACTTTGGGTTTTTCAAACCCTTGGATTATGGGATGGGATACCTCAAGATGAAAAAGGAACATTTTTTTGGACTCTGTAATGTCATTGGATAGTCATTAAGTTTATATGAAATTATAGTTTGGTGGACTTCGGGGTACACCCAAAAAGGCTGAAGTGGTATTAATAGGATGGACTCAAATGTGGAATCAATTAGCTGGAAACAAATTAGCCAACAGCTACCACATGCCCCGTTTACTTTTCTATAGATCTTAAAGCAAATGTTTTCTGCAGATAATAATAGCTGTAACCCCATGGGAAGGCCTGGGAGCAGAGTCTCTTCAGGTGGGGTGGGGCAGGTAGCTCTGCAGCCATTGGGAGAGATTAGTCCAAATAAGGTATTTGCATTTCCAGAATGGACTGGAGTGGCGGCCCCGGTATGCTGACTTCTAGAGCCTGTACTCTGGGAACCGAGCCCCAGAACATTCCAACTGGACAAGCCTGTCCTTACAAATATAGAAGGCCAGCCGTTCTTTCCCTTCATTTGCGGTAAAAAGGTCTGACTCCTCGTGGTCAGATAATGGTCTTTCTTCCTGTTGACAGAAGCTTCTTTCTCCACCCAGCCATCGAGTCTCCAAGTCTCATTGATTTGTTGTGAGGATGGTACCTCAACTCTGTTCATTGGCCCTGCCATCTAAGTCTTCCTTCTGTCCTTCCTTGGGATGGCTCTGTGGTTGTTGATTTCCCCAGGGCTGGCCTAACAAGGAATCACAAACAGTGACAAAAAAAAAACAACAACAACAAAAATGCAGGCTCTTTCAGTTCTGGAAGCTAGAGGTCCAGAATGAAGGATGGGTAGTTCCACTAGGGCTGATCTGCTTCCAAGCCCTATCAAAGCGCCCTTCCCGCCTCCCTCAGCCACTGGTGTTTTCTGGTAGCTCCTGGTGTTTCTTGCCTTGGAAGTACATCCTTCCCCTCCTGTCTTGTGTCCCCTCTGTTGTCTCTAGGTGGCTTTCTCTTCTCTGAGGGTGGGCATACAAATTGCCTTCTTTAAGAATATACCACACAGGGTCCATCCTGTTTCAGCATGATCTCATCTTAGCTCAACTTTATCATCAAAGACCCTATTTCCAGGGAAGGCTGCCATCACAGGCACCAGGAGTTAGAAATTGAACACGTCGTTTAGAAAATGACCATTTAAGCCACGACATCTACTATTGGAGTCGTTTTTCAAGCACAGCTGCTCCAAAAGTCTTGCCTGTGAAAGAATCCCGAATACTTTAGATTCATGTTCATGCTCTCCCAGCTGGCGGTGCCTTCTCTTCTCGTCTGGCCCCTCAGTACCCTTCCAAAGAGGTCCCTGTGCCAGACTTATCTACATACGGTTTCTAGAACATACCATGTGCATTTACAACATTTGTGGCTTTGCTTACCGCATCTCTGTTGTCTCCAATTAACTACCACACCCTACCCCCCACATCTAAGTACTCACAGCTGTGTGTGTCTCAAAGCCACACCCCGAAGTCCCTTTCTCGAGGGCCTGGAGAGCTCTGGACTCCTGGCATCTTCCTCTCCCCTGATATTGCACCACATGTATAGCTTCTTGCCTGATGCGTCGGCGATGCTGCTGTTGTCCTCGCTGTATGCAGCCGGTGGACAGCCCGCGGGGAGCCCACTGGGAGCGCGCTGCTCGCACCATCCAAGTCCCCTGGGAGGGCCACCACATGGGTCCCCTCATCCGGGCAGTGGAATTGAGCTTCTGCAGCTGTGAAAGGCGAAGGCCAGTCCAATATGTCTAAAGCCAGTGAGTTTGCTGACTCCAGTATTCCGGTTCCGAAACCCACACTCCTTCTCCCACTCGTGTTAGTCGCTATTTGATGGTTTTTCCATCATTCAAGTGTAAAGTTTCTAGACAGTGAGGCCAGACCAGAAGTCTCTATAATCCTTTGGAAGGCGTGTCTTCCTGCGAGGATGTGAACAGAGGCTCCCACCATGTACCCCACAGGGCTCTCAAGGCTGGCCTTTAGCATTAGCCACTGCATACCTTGTTTCCCCAGTACATTCTTGGAACAAATCACTACCTGCCTTTGTTCATAGAACAGAAGAGGGCCATTCTGCCAATCTCAATTAACTGGAAAGAGAAGGAGGTACTCACTTAATGTAAGCAAATGTATTTTCATTGTCCATCAACTGGACAGTATTACTGACCGGTGGTGAAACATCGTGTTTCTTTTTGAGTTTCATTATTGTAATTCCCAGTGTGTACATTTCCTTCTCTGGTTAAATGGAACATTATGTCACAGAAGCACAGTGGTGAGAATCTGGTCCCTAAGGTTCCTGAGGGCTGTCCCTGAGGCAGCACACTGTGGAGAGCACCAATGGCCTCCTGAGGGCAGAGGGGTGGCCGGTGCCCCAGACTGGGTGGCCTAAAAGCCTGGCCGGCACAGGCTCTCAGTGGTAAAGGGGGCACCTCTGAAGCTAGTGGGAAAGGACCCAGCTGGGCAACCCCGGCATCGGGGGGCTCAGAGACACCAGGTGGAAACAGAAGGGGCCATATGGGAAGCTGCAAGTCATGACCAAGGAGAGAGGCGGCTGTCCTCATGCCTGAAGTGCCAGGACCTGGCAAGCAGACCTGGCTCGTGGTCCAGGTGAAGGAGACCCATCCCTCCACAGTGCTCCTTCCATGTGTCGCAGTGGTGTCTTGCTGGCCAGTTCAGCAGCAGCACTGGGAAGACTCTCTGTGGCCATCTGATCATCTTTGTAGAACCATCCAGATTTTTTTTGGTGGGTTAGGGCTTGATCTCTGGGCCTGGGCGCTGTCCCTCAGCTCTTCAGCTCAAGGCTAGCGCTCTACCACTTGAGCCACAGCACCTCTTCCAGTTTTCTGGTGGTTTATTAAAGAGTGTCACAGACTGTCCTTGTCCAGGCTGGCTTTGAACTGTGATCCTCAGATCCCAGCCTCCTGAGTAGCTAGGATTACAAGCATGAGCCACTGGTGCCCGGCTATTTTTTTTTTTTTTTGTAAGTCGTTGTACAAAGGGGTTTCAATTCAACATGTCATTTTATGAAGACATTGCATCTTGATCAATCTTACCCCTTCCATCACACACATCCCCCCACACCTATCCCAATCTCACCTGTGCCCGTGCTGTCTGACTCCATGTTCACGTCTATACACAGAGCACCATGACACATATGTGTACCGTACATTGTATTTGCCCAATTTCCTGCCCCCATCCGTCTGCCCCCTCCCCTTGACCTCTGTCCCCTTGGACATGTTCCAGCTTCTGAAAACCAACCTTTCTGTTTAGAAACCTCAATCTGATTTTTTTAATGTAGCTATACAAAAAAAAAGATCAAGGACATGACTATAGCATCCCTTATTCCTGGGGTCCAAAGACACAAAGCTCACTGTTGAAAGGTCAGGCTGTAATATAAGAAAACTGCCATTGCCAGGCACTGGTGGCTCATGCTGGTAATCCTAGCTACTTAGGAGACTGAGATCTGAGGGATGCAGTTCAAAGTCAGCCCAGGCAGGAAAGTCCATGAAACCCTTATCTCCAGTAAACCACCAGAAAACCAGAAGTGGTACTGTGGCTCAAGTGGTAGAGTGCTTGCCTTGAGCTGAAGAGCTGTGGGACAGCACCCAGGCCCAGAGTTCAGGCCCCACAAATGGACCCCCCCCCAAATTTTTTTTTATTTTGGTCTGGGAAGGTGGCTCAGAGGTAGAATGCTTGCCTTGCATGCATGAGGCCCTGGGTTTGATTCCGCAGGACCACATAAGCAGAACAAGCTGGAAGTGGTGCTGTGGCTCAAGTGGTAGAGTGCTCGCCTTAGCTGAAGAGCTGAGGGACAGCGCCCAAGCCCAGAGTTCAAGCTCCACGACCAAAAAAAAAAATTGACATTACCCCATTCTTCCTCCTCTTCAGTGCTTCCTTTCTTACGCTTTGATATCAGATATGCAGTCATAAAATGGGACCTATTCTTAATAGGTTAGGGAAAGTCATTTCTTCCCTCTTGAAAAATGTGTTCCTCTTTTCTCACCACAGCTGGAAGTTTCAAATATGAATACATCACCAGGAATTTGGCAGTAACTGTATATTCATAAATACACATGAAATTTGGTGGGGTTTGAAGAAAAATAGAATTGAAAGAGCATATTGTCAGTTTTAAGCCCAGACATACCTTGAGATGAAAACTGAGTTTGTGTCTAGTGGGATGTTCATTTGCTTTACCAGGAAGGATGCCAGCCCCGGACTCTGCAACGAAGTGTGGGCAGACATCCAGCACCCAGAATATGGGGCAGGAGGTAGCACAGTTGTACCGTGAGAGGCAGTGACTCGTACAACATCTGTCCCTCCGTGACGGCTCCTTTCAGAGGTTGTGAACAGATCTGTATGTGGGAGGGGGAACTCACTGGGGCCTCCTTGGACCTCTTCTCCTGGGCGTACACATTCTCTTCTGTCAGCTGACACTTCATCAAACCCCTCTGCAGACAGTGTGACTTCTCTTACCCCATAGCAGGATGGGAGCTAAACCTTTGAAATGTGTCTGTGGATGCGAGAGATAACATCACACCTGCCACAAGTGACTTACCCAGACTGGGGAGTGGACAGCCCCAGGAGGAAAGCAGAGCTGCCTGCAGAGATCTTGTTTTACATCATGGGCATTGGTCTTGCTATCTGCACATCTGTCACGCAGGATGCCTCATTTGCGTCCTGATGCCCATTTTGAATGTGTGACATCACTGGAGAGTGGTGAACTGAGTTGCACACTGAATGGCAGTCCCCATCCTCCACTTGTGAGGGGGGCCATGTGCAGGTGCCTGCCCACCTGCGGGATGCGTGGCCCGTGCACGTTCCTACTCCTTCCTCACTGTGTCCTTCCTGCCTCCCCAGAGCTGTCCCACCTGCCCTGCCTCCCTGTGGCCTGCCTTTTGTCTGTCCAGTCCTGCAGGATTTCCTGGATGTGTTTGATGTTCTGGGCACTGGGCTGGGCCTCAGGGACTCCAGGTCAAACTAGACCCAGGCAGCTTTCTCAGGAGCACCGCTATGATGCATCCCAAACATTCCCCATTGATCACCACCGTGAAGTCATCTTTACACACAGCTCCATAGCTGTGTTTGTGTTCTCTAACATGCCTGGCTCACCCGGGTCTGTGCCTTCTCTGACTCAGATTTTGCATCAAGTATCTGCCGGACACTGCAGGTCCCTCTTACCCAAAGCCTCTGCAGCTGGCTCCCCATCTCATCCACATTTTCCTCTGTCTCTTAATCTTCCACTAAGATAGATCAGACCTTTCCCAGAAAAAAAAGCCACCCACCCCTTAATATGGAGGGGCTGTTGCCTTGGGTTATTTAGAATTAACATTTTGTAAAATTAAATTTTCCTCTGTGTGTGTGTGTGTGTGTGTGTGTGTGTGTGTGTGTGTGTGTGTGTGTGTGTGTGTGTGTGTGTGTGTGTGTGTGTGTGTGTGTGTGTGTGTGTGTGTGTGTGTATGACACGGTCCTGGGCTTGAACTTAGGGCCTATGTGCTGTCCCTGAACTTTTTTTCTCCAGGCTAGTGCTCTACCACTTGAGCTACAGCTCCATTTCCAACTATTTGGTAGTTATTTGCAGGTAAGTCTCTCTGTTTTGTTTGCACAGGCTGGCTTCAAATCATGATCCTCAGATCTCAGCCTTCTGTGTAGCTAGGATTATAGGTATGAGCCACCAGCACCCAGTCCATTCTTGTTTTATTTTATATAAGAATAAATGTTCTTTATCGAAAATGTAGAAAGGAAACGAGAAGAATTTTAAATATTCATGGTCTTACCCATCAATAACCACAACTAACTGGTCATTTACAATCATTTGTAACTTTTATTATACAACATTTCTGAGCATGCATGTCTAATGGATCAGAGTTCTCTGGGTTGAAAAGAAATCTTTTACATTGCCCTAGCAGTCCCAGTCTTTACTCCCAAGTTGCTCATAGCACCACTGAAAGGGCTCCACAGGCCACTGGGCCAGTCAGAGTGACTCCATAAATATGCACACATTGATCAATTGTAAACAAATAAGTTGTGCCAAAGTAGCGACTGCAGAAAGTTAAAAATGTGGCTCTCATATAACTATGTGGTGAGCATCTGCCATATGTTTCTACAGCTCATTAACTAGGGACCCAGCAGGATGAGGATGCAGCCTGAAAGGGAAATAGGAAGGATAAAATAAGAGTGCTGACTTAGCTACAAGGCTAGTTAAGGGCAATCAGATGGTAACTTTGGTGGATAACTCTCCTGTCCAATGGGAATCACTTGCAGTGTATCAGTCTTCTCCAGGTTAACCTTGATCTTGGACTTCACAGATTTGGCGCTGTCATCAAAAGCAGAACGTAAATCCATCCCAATGGTACCCTCTAGACTGTGAGTACGCAGGCATTTTCTGCAAAGGAGCAGGAATTAAATGTGTTAGCCTTTACAGGTGATACTGTCTGTCATCTTGACTTAACTAGGCCATTAGAGTGTAAAAGCTCAGCTAGGCAACACACAAGTGGCGGTGTCCTATAAAATGGTCTCTACACAAACCAGGCGCTGGTGGCCTAGTGGCTGACCACTGCCCTGCTCTGATGGTACTTTGGTCAGTTTTAAGCACATGCATAATAAACTTCTTGCCTTCGATTGCTTATTCTCAAGCCTTTCTTGAGATATCTAGATATCAGCCCCCAAGAATTTATCATGTAAATAGAGTAGCAAAAAGAAAATCACAACTATTTACCAGGAATTCAATAGTATTTAAGATTTATGCATACACAGAATTTTTAAACATTTCTTCATCAATTATAATTGACATATATTTGACATATACACATTGTTCTAAAATATGTGTGCACTGTGGACTATGTGAATCAACCAAGCTGATAATGCACTTTATCTCATGCACATCGTGTGTGTGTGTGTGTGTGTGTGTGTGTGTGTGTGTGTGTGTGTGTGTGTGGTGAGAACACTTGAAGTCTCTCTGTACTTTCCAAGAATATAGCACAGTATTGTTAACCACTGTTATCTAGCTGATATCTTGTGTCACCTGACTGGTATCAGGCCCTGTCCCCTCCCCCTGGGTTACCAGGCTTCCACCCTCTATGTGTATGAGTTTAACTTTTTAAGATTCCACACATAAGTGAGAATAATATTGAAGGTTGGCACATAGTAAGGAGAGCCATTTTCTAATACTTCAAATCACACCACAGAATGATCTAGTATACCTCATTGACATGCCCACTGGAAGACTCCTGACTGGCAGAATTGCAGGGAGGAGAAGCACAAGGTCTGCTTATCCTCTGTAGGATAGGATTTTCATGCTCTGGAGGGAGTATTTCCGTAGAGAGATTTTCATACCTCGCTGCTACATACATGCACAGACAGACATGCATGCTTAGAATCACACAGAACCAGAATCATGTTTCTACTCCGAGGTTCAATGTAAGAAATTTTGTTTCGACAAAACTAGATATCCATGAGGTCGAATTAACCTCGAAATGAGGTTGAAGGCGGGGGGGAGGGGGGCTTGCATATTGCTTTGTAATTCAATTCTAAATTGGATGGGGGTAGGTGCTATGAATGTATGTTTTATACCTTGTTTTATGCTTGCACCCATTTAAGTAATATTAGAGTAAAAACTCATTTTTATCAACATGGGGTGGAGGGGTGATCGCTTAGAATTGGAGAATCATTCCACACACGTAAGAAGCACTTCATTAGACCATGTGCTGGTCCAGCCATTGTCTCAGTTTCCTCGTAATCAGTGAGGCAACCCCTTCCTTCTCCCTCCTTGCCCTTCATTTGTCTCTGAAAGCCGAAAGCCTTCCTCTCTAGTCTTCACACAGATGGGCTGACAGCTGCCACAAGCTTTTTTTTTTTTCAAGCGTATGCGCTCCTTATTAGGTGTCCATGACTGCTGGCAGGGCGCCAACACACCAAGGACATTTGATCATTTAGAACCAGGTCACCCCAAGGTTTGGGGAGAAACTCCTCACATGACATTTCTTCATTGCTCAGGAAGAGATAGACTGATTCTCAAGTATTCGGTCACAGGACAGCAGCATTCTCCCCCACTGCATTTCCAAATCTATCCCTCCGTGTTGCTCCCTTGTGTCTGGCCTTTCTCACACCTTTAAATAGCCTTGATGGCTGGGCACTGGTGGTGTATGCCTGTAATCCTAGCTCCTCAGGAAGCCAAGATGGGAGGATCATGGTTTGAAGACAGCCCAAGCAGGAAATTTCGTGAGGTGCTTATCTCTAATTAACCAGCAAAAAGACAGAAGTGGAGGTATGGCTCAAGTGGTGGAGCACCAGCCCTGAGCTAAAAAGACAAATGAGTGCAAGGTCCCAAGTTCAAACCCCAATGCCATCATACACACACACACACACACATATACATACACAGACACATAAACACACACACACACACACACACACACACACACACATAGCATTGCTAATACCTATGATCCTTCTCTGTTGTTATACAAGATGTCATGGGTCTAAAAGACAAAAGTAGTTCTATTCAATGCCTGTGACTGATGACAGTCCCTGAAATCAAAGTGAGGAAATCAGAGTGTTTTTAACACAGGCATATCACAGAAATAGGGCTGCTGGGTGCCCGGAGTGATGGGCAGGTAGAGTGATCTGTGGACATCCATCAACTGCCAGCCATGGATACTGTGTGCCTTCGGTCTGGACAGAATTGTAACACCACATTAAGTTCTGCTCTTTCCAGTGTGATGTGGCCAAGAAATGTCAGAGAGTCTCAGTGGTCCACGTGGGGCCTCATGAAGGTCCACAGGAACCCAAGGGCTTTGTTCTGTTATAAACTTGAACTGAGTTCTACTTTGGGCCCCCGGATCTGCTTTGAACTGTTGTGTTCGCATGAGCCAGACATGTCAGTGGTAAGAAACTGAGCAGTGAGGGACCACACAGGTGAGAAGAATGACAGGGCTGGCCAGGTCTTTACTGACCAGCGGGCTCTCAGCCAGGATGTCACCTCCTGTGACCCTGAGCCTCACTTCACAAGTCCCTTGGCTGTCAGATAGCCCTGAGCACTCTCTCAGCCTGTTCCCTGCTCCCAGGCGCCAGGTGCTCAGAGGAAGGATCACCACGGCCAGGGTTGGAGTGGCCTCACCTTGCCCACAGGATAGAATGTTGGGGCCACGGTGCACTTCTACTCTGGACCTGGCCAGGTGTGAAGTGAGGGCTGTTCAAAGCCCCTTTGACTTTATTTAGTTCAGTAAAGAACTCCAGTGAGGCTTCCGACCCTGCTCTGCCCTGACCCCCTTAGTCTCCCTCCCACATCCCTGTTAGATGTCTTTACTGTTAGATGTCCTCTTTGAAGTCACTTTGAAGTGACGGCGGGTTGGGCTGCTTTAACCCCACCCTGGGGACAGGGTTGCCTGCCACACCAGGCCACGTGCACCTGACTTGGCCTCTCCTCTCCTTGCAGTAACCCCAGACTTGACTTAGCACCCTAGTGTCACCAGTACCAAAGCTCTCGCCTTTCCGTGGCCTGTCAAAGGACAGTCAGGAAGTTTGAAATCATTTATTGAAATGCCCCTAGCAGCCAAAAAAATTAAAAAATCACTTGGTATTTCATTTGTAGCATTGCATTTATTTTTTTTATTCCATTTCCTTCACAGTTGGGAAGAGCTTAAAAAAAGAAAGAGAATGAAAATAATAAAAGTCATGTGGAGACCATTTCCCATAATGGCTGATTTCTCAGAGGGTGTCTGCTTTTTGTTGTATCTGTGTTTTAGGAAGAACGTAAAAGTTAGACCTATGTGGTCATTTTCTCAGCACAAAACTTTTCTCCATACACGTTCGAATGAAGCAAGGAAGGACGGGCTCCCTCACCCCCACTTAGCTTTGGAGCAGTACAGAGAGGAGCCACCAAAACAGGAAGGCCACACAATTAGGAGTCCTAAGTAGAGAACTGGTGCTTGTGTGTCGGATCTGTTCATGGCCTGGGAGAGCGTAGTATTTGCTCAGTGTTTCAGTTTCCCTATCGACAGGCTGAAGGTGGTACCTGCTTTCCAGGTTTGGTTCAGGGAGAAAAGAAACAAAATATGGATGGAAGTATTGTACATTCTTGTCTGTGGATATGTTGCCTAATTTAATGAGACTTAAAGGTTATCTTCTGTCACCTGACCATCTGTTGGTCTACTCTAGGCTCTAATACCTGACTCCTGTCCCTGTCCCCACCAGCCCCATCCCTTCCCACCCCCCTCTGTGTGATTCCTGCCCCTTTTAGCCGCCTCTCCTCCCCCAACCAAATAACTCACCATTTTGTAGAACTGTTCTTTTGTATGTATGTGTGTTGGTCCTGGGCTTGAACTCAGGGCCTAGGTGCTGTCACTGGGATTCTTCTCAAGGCTAGCACTCTACCACTTGAGCCACAGTGCCACTTCTGGCTTTTTCTGAGTAGTTTTTGGAGATAAAAGTCTCTTGGACTTTTCTGCCCAGGCTGGCCTCAAACCTCCAGCCTCAGATCTCAGCCTCCTGACTAGCAGGCGTGAACCAACAGTGCCCAGCAGAACTGTTCTTTTCTGGGATTCAGACACACTCAGTGTGCAGAGTGGCCATGATGGTCCTCAGGGGAGCACACTTTTCTCCACCATGGTGCACTGCAAGTTCCTGTCAGCCAATCAGTGTGGCAGCTGAGCCATCAGACTCGATCATTCTTCCTCACTGAGAACGGTACCACATACTAAGTGTGTTCCGGGGGCCTGCTGTTCCCGGAGGATGGCAGGCAGCATGAGGAACTGGACAGTTGCGCATGAGCACTGTCCAGCTGCAGAGACAGGCTCCTTGAGCAGATGCACCTGCCATTGCTCCCTGTCATTCCTGCCAGATTTCTGCAGAGCATAGCAGTGCCCCCTCTCAGCTCTGCCGCTCAGAGTGGGCCAGGGCACCAGCTGGTCTTGCAGGGAGAGATCAGAAGCTCCCGGTGACGCAGGAAGTCTGGACATAGCATTTTACACAAATCTTACAATGTCCCAGGAAGTTAACAAGCACCCAACTCACCTGCTAGCTAATCTTCAGATACCTTTGAAACAGCCCCCTCGAGGGGCTTGTTCATGGACAGGATGAAGGGTGCCACTCTCCCGGGAGACAGTGCTTCAGGAGACAATAATAATGCTGATACCACTGTCGCCAGCACTGCTCACTGTGCGCTGTGCTGCTGTGCCTGGTCTGTTCCTTCTCACCCGGCCCCCTCCATTTCTCTAGTTTGTCCCTATGATGATGACATCCCAGTCCTTCCACCATATCCTCTGTGTTGGCCCTCAGATGGACTCCTGATGGTCACAATGGCATGCAAAGCACAAAACAGCCCTCAGGTGGCCCCACTATGCATTCTCTAAGAATTGCTTCTGTGACTTCTACGGAGGTTAGCAGACTGACACGTGCCTTGGCAGCTCTTGACTCTCGCACAGTGGGAGTGCTGTGTCAGGAAAGAAAATCCTCACCTACTTCTGTAAGGCCATCAATGTCAAGTTGTTTGGGTTTGAGGGCCCAGCATCGAGTGGCCACCTGAAATCTGAACAGGCAAGCTAAGAGTAAATCCATGCACTGTCATTACGCAGCGCTGACCACATAGAAAAATACTGTTGAAATTGCAGTACGCTTCAGGTTGAATATTCCTCATAGAAAATGCTTGGAATAGGAAGTGTTTCATATTTCTTTAATTTTATAATATTTGCACCTACATAATGGGATATCTTAGAGCTGGAACCCAATGCTAAATATGAAATCCATTTGTATTTCATATACCATATTTATATAGCTTAAAGGAATTTGACATAATATTCTTGATCTTCCTATGTTTTGACTACAACCCATCAGGTTACATGTGGAATTTGCCACCTTCGGTGGCATGTTAACACTCAAAAGCTTTCATATTTCTGAATGGTTCAAATTTCAGATTAGAGATTCTCAACCTATAGCAATGTCTTACTTTCTTCATGGAGTCAGAACAGAGTGTTTTGTCAGAGGGCAGATAAAGCAACATCCCCAGAGTAGACCTTACCCACAGATGTAAGCAAGGACTCCGTTTTCCACTGCAAAACTTCAATCAGTGGTAAGGAAGTCCTAAAGTTAAGATCTAAGTGGTGAAATCAGAAGCTAGAGGATCCCGCCCGTGCTTTATTCCATCAGTGCCTTCATGAAGTAGAGGATCAGAGTTAGGTTGCAATGTGGCCTTGGTCTCCAGGTCCTGAAAATGGTTCTCTGTGCAGGATGGTGCCCCCTCTGCATGTACAATGGCTCTGGTTCTTGCAGTTGAACCTTTTTAACCTCACGTGGCCCAGGAGGGATGGGCAGTCCTTATGTTGTCCTCGGTTCCCTTTGATTGTCCCCACCTTTGGTCCTCAGCTCACCCAGACCTGAGCTCCTCCCTGTCCTAGAGTTCTCACCATACAGCTGGCCACTCCCGCTCTCCATCCAGACCTACCTCACTTCTGCCTCACGTCCTCCCCCAGACCTACCCGCCAACCTGGATAGGGGCAGACGCCAGGTGCCCTCTCCCCCAGGAGATATAGCTCCTCAAATAAATCTTATAATAACCTTTCTCCTGTCCCTGCTGCCTGCCTCTGCATGGTCCCCTGGGATGGTTGTGAAGGATTCTTACAGGACGTGTGCTGAGGGAAAGATAGATAGCTGGTCAGGACTTGAACTGTGATCTCCCAGGTAGGCCTCATTTAGATTCTGCTGCTCTGTACTGGGTTTCTTTTCCCTAAAGCATAGTTGTTGACAGACAAATCCCAGAACGAAGAGACCGCCATGATGAGTGCAGTTCCATCAAAGGTCACTGAGCTTTGAAGATATGCAAGCATAAAACTTACAATGGAGTGTTTGCTATAAAATCAAACTCCAGAGCTGAATCCCTGAACTTGAGTCTAGAGAACGTCATCTGCAATTTGTGAAATCGGATACAGAATTTGCCATTTCATCGTAACAACTGGAATACTTAAATCTAAATAAATCATATTGGGGAGACTAATATAATAACAAATGTTGAAGCATGAAATCTGAGCAGGATTAATAAGCTTTGCACCATATTAAAAATCTGAGATCACTTCTTTGTTGCACTCAAGGGCTTTCTATAGAGAATCCCTTTGTTACTTAGGAAAAACAATAAAACCTGTGGTAGGTTAATGTGTTCATCTTATCTAAAACTCACTAGTGTAGAAAAAAGCAAAGTTGACAGCCACTACATGCAGTTGTACCATTTTACTTGTGTCTAGTAGCTCAATTCTAATATGCTCTGGCTTAAACCTGGGAAGACCCTGGGCTGGAGAGAAGAGAAAGAGAAGCAGGAATGGATCTTGGGGTGGTGGAGGGGGGGGTGATTAAGGAATCTACCTTCACTAGGACACAGCCCTGGTTCTGGTACATATTTAGTAGGATGAGGTCCAGACTTCTTGGCTCATGAGTTACGATGTGAATAGAAATTTCATGCTGTGTTTGAAGAAAATCAAGCAAAATATAAGGAGAGTAATAAAGTAAGGAAAGAATATTAAATATCTCATTGTGTTATACAATCATTTATTAAGTGTGGATTTAGGAAAGATCTTTGGAGGCCAAGTTTTTGAGTGTTAGTCATAGAACTCTTCTATAGTTACATGGAAATGGCCATAACATTTCTGTGTTTGGATTTCAAAACATCCTCTCGTGGATTCATTTTTCCAGCAGTCCATCCATTCAGGAGACCTTCGCTGAGTGCCTCTTGTGTGGGATGCCTGCCGCTGTGCTGGGGGGAGATGAACCCCACCTCTCTCTGTCTGACAGGCTCTCAGCACCTAGATAGCTTGTGGGAATATTGGGGATGTCCAAGAAATGTTTGAGCGAGTTAAGTGGATTTTTTCAAGCAGAAATGGTAAGAGGGAGCAGTTCCTTACTGGAGATGTCTTCAGACATCCTGTGCTTTCGAGCCTGCCCCACTCTCTGCTCTCCATGTCTGTCTGTCTCTCTTTCTCTTTTTCTTTCTCTCTCTCTCTCTCACACACACACCATATGTGTGTGCTACAACTCCAGTGACATTTTAAACTTCCCAAAGGCAGAGTCTGACATTTTACTCTTTTACATCTTTATATATTCTTTCCACCCTATGTAAAGAATACTTTGAAGAGACCAAGAGTTCAAGTAATCTTCATTAAGGAAGTGAATGTGTGCAGGAGAATCACTCAGAGTCAACATGTTTTAGCTGGGGAAATCCAGGTCCCCTGTTGAGGAAATCCCTCCTGTACTGAAATACATGACTATGTATGTGTTCAGTCCCATGGACACTTTGACTCCCATCTGTTATGCCTTGGCCACTGCAGGTGGGTGTGCGCTTCAGGCTGTCACACTCACCTCACTCTGACAATAGACATTGGACTGCACCTCACACTGTCCCTACACGTTTTTGTTGAAATGGAATGTTCCTGAGAAACCATATCCATGGAAACTTTCCAGCCACCAGGCAGATTACTGCATGGTCAGAGGGCCACCATTTCCTGGCTGTGTCATCTATCTATCCAGTTGCTACCTGAGTTGCATTGCCAATGCTATAGGAGTGACATGTCAACTTTGTTTCCCTTATCATTCTCTTTAAATGATTCCTGAAGGTTTACACATACTCTGCCACCACCTAAGAAAGACACTGTACAGCCAGCAGATGGATGGTTACTGCGCAGGCCATGTAATTAAAAGCAGTAAAAGGGCCAAGTCTCCCAGAGGATTCCAGCTGCTTCCAAGTCAGGAGAGGTTGCTGCTTCCACTCTGCAGTCCAGAAGGACAGCTGATGGGGCCTGATCTGACTGTAAAAAGCTGGCAATGTAATATTAGTTAAGGCAACTCTAAATCACCATTTTAACCAAATAAAAAATGGAGATAAAATCCCATAATATGTCTCTCTCCCAGCTCTCCTTTCCCTCCTTGTCTTCAACTTAGTTGGCCCAGTTTGCTTTTCACTTTTCACTTTGTCACAGCACACACGTAATTAATGATGGATGTGTGGATTCCTAGATGGCGGGGAGGCTGGGACAGGAAAGTAGATAGATAGTGGACAGATGAGGGGCAGCTGGGTAGAAGGCTACTTAGGAACAAGGGATGGATGGATAGATGGCTACATGGGGGAAGATGGATGATGGATGGGCAAGAGAATGGGTGGCAGTGTGGGCGGCAGGGGTGGATAGCTTCATGAATGTGAGCATACATGGATAGGTGGATAGGAGTACAAATGGAAAGACTCATAAATATTATGCTTACTGATAACATAATAGTAATCGCAATGAGTTGAGTGAGACATGGTTGCTAGGAAATATATATCACCATAACTATTGGAATCATGTTAAGTTAATAAAGCCCTGATCAAAATCCGTATAGCACAATTTGTTTTTATATTTACAAGGCACTTTAACTGTTGTTATGATACACTAGTCTCAAACACTTCTTCCTCTTCCAGAGTGTTACTGGATGATAGTTGAATGATGCAAGTGTGTTTAGTGTGATTACACTAATAATGATGATCCTCCTTCCAGCAGTACAGTGCCACAAAGGAACCGAAACAACAAAATAACAAATGTACTCTCCCTCGGCTTTCTCTCCAAGAAACTTCTTTGTCTATGCTAAGATTAGGGAAATGGATCAATAGCTTCAAATGCAAAAGCAAATTAAAACTTCATCAATATTTAGATGAGGAAAATGAGGTAATTATTTTGCTATTTGGTCCTAAATCCTTTGGGGGCAAATGCTAGACACTGGAGCTTATCTTTCTTTGGAAAAAATAGAAATTATCAAGCTTACCTTTTACATTTAGATTTCCTACATTTTTTTCTGGTCAGTACTTCATTGCTTTGTTTGCTTTTCCTAGAATATGGTAATGAGCATTAACACACACACACACACACACACACACACACACACACACACACACACACACACACACACACACACACACACACACACACACACACACACACACACACACACACACACACACACACACACACACACACACCTATTCCTGCAAATACCAGACTAATCCAAAACAATGTGATAATTCCTGAGGCTAGTTTCTGATGCATCCACAGAATGGAAGACCCCAGACCTTGGATGCAGAACACTGAACTTGCTCTGAGCCTTGCTGTAACTTAGACCTAGAGCCCTGTAGTCTGAGAGCTCAGCTGCAGTACTTGGTTCAGCCACCTGCTACAGGATGGACCACAGAACACACTTCATCCTGCCAAGCATCAGTCTTCTGTGTAAATTAGGATAATGGTAGTGCCTTCAGTTACTGAAAAAAAGCAGAAATGTGTAACAGAGCTCCTATAGCCATTATTTTTCTATAATACTATGCATTTTCTTGGTAATAATTGGATAGATATTGTATAGACATTGAGAATATTTCTTTTTGAAGCATAACTTGTGCATACATCTCAGAAAATTAAGAACTTCTGCTCTCAAATGAGAAGGCACGCAGGAAGACGCAGGAAAGCTTTGCACACAGTGCTCATATAAGGACTGTCTTTCTTATACTCTCCCCCTACCCCCAGCCTGCCACCTGGTTACAGCTAACACTGTCAGTTAGGTCCTGTGGGCCTTGCTGTTATGGTATGAGGGACACTTTAATTATACTCATCTATACCTCTGTCACCCCACAAGGTAGGAAGGGCCCTCAAGTCCTCAGAAGATGGCCTAATTCATCCATTTCTCTGTGTCAGGTATAGGCACTCAATGTTTATTGAATTAATTAACGAATTGATCCATGTCACCTACACAAGGTCAAAAGACAGAAAGACCACCAGTGACGCTATAACATCTTTTGCCCTCAGAGTGGAACCCGTGTTTTCCACACAGAGTCAGAATGTTTCTAAACTGCTTCACCTCTCTCTCTGGGATTGGCCTCTGTGCTTTCCCCCTAGGGTGGGTCATGCCATTCTTGGTGAAGAGTTAGAAATCCACACAGATACTAATTTGGCCAATTCATTTTAAGTCTGATCTATAAAGAAAATGGTATCAGTTTATTAGATCTTGCAGAATGACTTGGCCACAAAACCAAGAAGCCAGGAGGGAAAGGACAGGGACATAGCATCCTCTAGGAGTGCCATTTTGTGTTCAGGCTTTCCCAAAGTAGATGGCAGAGCACAGGGAAGGGCTGCCAACCCTCACCATTTCTGTAAGCATTTGCGACATTCCAGGAAAGAACCTGCTGGGGCATCATGCACGGACACTGACAGCTCCACATCTCACAACAGAATCATCAAGTGCACTTTTCTACACAGTCCCACATACAAACGCATTCACTGTGAAATGTTTCTGGATTTTTTTTCTTCAATCTTTTTGTCTCCTTTGACTTTTCCCCTGAATCTGAAGTCTGTTTTTATTTTGTTGTAAAATTTATGATAAAAGAAAAGTCAAGAAATAGACAATTGTTTTTATAAGCCTACATGAAAATGCATTGCTTTACATGTATTGATCTTGTCTCTAAGAGATTCTGGCAAAGCGTGTAGGTGCTCAATGGCTGGTTACAGAATTATCTCAAAGATGTTCAGATAAACAATTACAATAATAATGCCTCCAGAGAGCACTAGGGTAATGTAAAAGAGAAATATAATTATTTCTCTAGTATGCTTGACTGATTTGAACTTAAGGTGTAAAATTCCCTGCATTCCTCAAAAAAATGAATTGATAGACAGAACTAAGTTAGCCAAATTCCTCCGCCATGGTTTATGACTATGATGGTTAAATTTTTCATTACTCTCAGACTATATTTACTCTCTATATCAAATACAGATCTTGTTTGTATAGAAAATTCTACTCAAGTGGCCGGCTGCAATGCCTGACTTTGATGCAGACCCTGGATCTTCATGTGACCCTTAAGTGTCAATAACAGCCATAAATCCAACACAAAAGCTTGCTTAGACACTCAGATGGTACTCCATGTGAGAATAATTTATTTACTTAAAACACACCTTAAGTTCTTATTTAATAAGGCTGAATTAAGATGCCAAATTAAGAAGCACATTACCTGTGTTCAGGTATCCCTGTCCAAGTAGAAAACTTCCCTCCTCTTCTTGGCCATAACCTGGAAATGGAGGAGAACATTGTAGGACTAGCTGAATCCCCATTCTTCTCTACAGTGTTATCAAGCATGGGGTAGCTCTTGATTTTATTATCCAAGGGTTTTTTTTCTCCAAATTCACTGTATTATAGTTATTTTTTGTGTATTTGCAGATTGGTATCAGTGTTTTGCCCCTAGGCTTCCTTCCCACATTCTTAAACCAAATGTTGTTTATGTTTATTTTTAAAATAACTAATTGAAAAAGAAGCAAAGTCAAAGAACCTATGCCTATCACCATCTCCAATCTCCTGTAGGAAATGTTAAAGCAGGTTCTGGAGGGCAATTAATTTAGGACCCAATCCAAGCTTGCATACTAGCTGTGTGATATTAAGCTGCTATCTCCTCCAGAGAAAGGTCAGCATCAAGGGCCTTTGGGAATCTTTCTTAAGTATTAAGTAGACCATGCTTATAAAAGTACCTTCATCGTTGGTCAGGCCCTGGTTGCTCACACCTATAATCCTCTCAGCAGGCAGAGATCTGAGGATCTCTGTTCAAAGCCTGCATAAGCAGTAAAGTCTGGGAGATTGTTGTCCCCAATTAACTACCAAAAAAGCCAGAAATGGTGCTGTGGCTCAAGTGGTAGGGCACTAGACTTGAGTCATAAAGCTCACAGACAGTGCCATCCCTGAGTTCAAGCCCTAGGACTGGTACAAAAAAAATCTGTAACCTTCATGAAATCTAGTAGTGGCTTAGTAAACAGTGACCACTTTCATTATTCCATATTATTAATTAATCACTATTCTGTATCTCATAAGAACCAAATCTGTTCCCTCTCTGTTTCCCCCTCGCCTTTCCTTCTTCCCTCCTGCTCCCTGCAGTAGTACTGGGGTCTGAAGCAGAGCTTTGAACTTGCCAGGAAAGACACTGCCCCCCAACTCACACTTCAAAATTTTCACATCTCTTCTGATTCCCTAGTTTAGTTTTTGCATTAATAATCGAATAATGTCTTCTCTGCTTCTCCTAGCTGAAGTAATTCCATGTTTTTTTTGTATTTTCTGACAAACTGGCCTCTCTTTTCATAAATGCTCTCATAAATATTTCCCATAATACATCTTCAGTCACATCCAGCCATGAATGGATTACTGGGACTGGACCCCTCTCTCATGCTCTGAGCTTTGGCATTCCCTGCTAAACAACAAGACACAGTGACAGGTCCATTCTCACATTCTACAGATGAGATGCCTCTTTTTAAAATGTAGGATGTGGACTGCTCTTCATACTGTTCTCCCTGGGGGTCTGCCATAAACTCAAACAGGGAAGGCTCCAATCTATTGCCATTGAAGAACTGCCTCAAGATTAACCCTACGAGTCTCTATGCTTTTGAGACACAGAGATTTGCTTCAGTGCCTTTAAGAATTAAGTTCTTATCCCCATTTATTTTTCATAAGATCATTAATTTCCACAAGAAGATTACCATATTTTAGTTACACTGCTGCTTGCTGCCCAATCGAAACAAAAGAACTGCATTACTCTGTGAAACACAAATAAGACACAATATACTTAATTTAGCCGGTTGCTTCTTCTGAACACAAAATAGGCTGAATGATTCAGAGTTCTCCTTGGAATTACAGCATCTTGCCATTTCTGGTTTTATATTCTCTCCTCTTCATATGTCTTAAATTTCATCCAGTGTCTTTATTTAAAATGACAATAAAACTCTATTTTATATCACGTATAAATGAACCCCCTAAGAGGCCTAGAGATAATTAATCCCACCCTGAAGAATAACAGAGCCAAATTTTTGACTCATGGCCTTGGACGGAAAGCAATGCTTACCCCATCTTCCTCGATTCATGAGCCTCTGGAAGTGAAGGCAGCAGGGCTAGAGAAGGGATGGGTGCCTGCTGATTCCTGATGCTTCTTCTGGAGAGGTCCCTAAAAGGGATCCTTTTCTGAGATCATTCTGGGGTCATGCATTCAGTCCTTTCACTGAGCTAGTTCAGTGCCTTTATTAGCCTCTGAGTTCTCTAACTCTGGTCCTGGGTGCTCTAAGCCTTGCAAGTCACTTGTGGTGTGCAGAAGGCAGAAGGACAGGTATTGCCCAGTGCTGAGCACAATCATGTCACACAGCTGATGTCTTCCTTAGGGCTTGGTCAACTGACCTTACAGGGCCATCTTACCAAGGGCAGGGAAGAGAAGACCCTGTGTTTTACATGGCAGTGGGGCTCCTTGGCATGAATTCATGGCCCCATGAAATTCCAGAATGGACATGGAGGCCCTGCCTCTCCCTTTCAGGACAGCTAGTGATGAGTTGCCTGTTCTACAATGCCATGGAATGTGCGTGTTCTTCTGTGCCATCCAATGGTATGAATGAACCCATGCTTAACCCTCCTCCCCAACCCGATGCTCATGTGGATGAGAATCCCTCACTCCACTCAAGTGAGATTACTGGGACAGGCTCGGAACTCTGTGTACTGTCCTTGATTATTTTTGATGAGAAGGGGTGTGGGGGGAATACTTTTAGGGCATTTATAGGCAGTTTCCAAAGCAAACTCTGTTCACAGAAAGAGGAAAATAGACTCAATGCTGTCTTCCTGGCAGGCCTTAGCCGACTGTCTTAGGAACATGTGTTTAAAATAAAAAACCTTTAGAAAGCTCTTCTTGGTGTTCCAATAATTTGCCTGTGTTGGTTTTATTTCCCAAGCCGTTGTTGTCGTTGCGATTAAATAATAATAACTCCTCTGTGGAGCTGCCTCGGGAAGCGCAGGCCCAGGCCAGGGAGAGCGGAGCTCTGGAGCTCTCGGCACCTGACCGTGTGGCCTGCCCGCGGGGACGCCCCTCCCCAGCGCGCCCTTGTGTCCCGGGGCTGTGAGTCTCCGGGAAGCCATTGTTGCCAGCCTCTCCTGCGGGCCTCTGGCCCTGAGGTGGCCTCTTCCTCTTCCTCCCCCTCCCCCTCCTCCTCCTCTTCCTCCCCCTCCTCTTCCTCCTCCTCTTCCTCCCCCTCCTCCTTCCCCTCCTCTTCCTCCTCCTCCTCTTCTTCCTCTTCCTCCTCCGCCTCCTCCCCCTCCTCTTCCTCCCCCTCCTCCTCTTCCTCCCCCTCCTCTTCCTCCCCCTCCTCTTCCTCCTCCTCTTCCTCCCCCTCCTCTTCCTCCTCCTCTTCCTCCCCCTCCTCTTCCTCCCCCTCCTCTTCCTCCCCCTCCTCCTCCCCCTCCTCTTCCTCCTCCTCTTCTTCCTCTTCCTCCTCCGCCTCCTCCCCCTCCTCTTCCTCCCCCTCCTCTTCTTCCTCCCCCTCCTCTTCCTCCCCCTCCTCTTCCTCCCCCTCCTCTTCCTCCTCCTCTTCCTCCCCCTCCTCCTCCCCCTCCTCTTCCTCCTCCTCCTCTTCTTCCTCTTCCTCCTCCGCCTCCTCCCCCTCCTCTTCCTCCCCCTCCTCTTCTTCCTCCCCCTCCTCCTCCTCTTCCTCCCCCTCCTCTTCCTCCTCTTCCCCCTGCTCCTCCTCCTCCTCCTCTTCCTCCTCCCCTCCTCCTCTTCCTCCCCCTCCTCTTCCTCCTCCTCCTCCTCTTCCTCCTCTTCCCCCTCTTCCCCCTCCTCTTCCTCCTCCTCCCCCCTTCTCTCCAGGGGTCGCCCCACTTCTCCAGCTCCCGCAGTGTGGGGACAGCAAGTGCAGAGCTCTGGCCAGCTCGGGCCTGGACAGACGGCCATGTGGCTGGTACCCGTGACCAAGTCGTCACTGCCGGTGCTCCTCCGGCGGCTCGCCCCGCCGCCCCGCCGCCCCGCCGCCGCTCTCCCGCGAGCACGCCACGCTGCTCACACTGCGGGTGGGAACATGCGCTCTCGCGGAACACGTGCTCTCGCGGGATCACACGCCCTCCGGACATGCGCTCTCGCGGGAACACGTGCTCTCGCGGGAAGACATGCGCTCTGACAGAGCTGCTGAGGACTCCAGGGAAACCAGGGACGCCATCTTGAGTCAGGGTGGAAGGGCGGGTTGCTCATTTAGGACGGCCTTCCTCCTCGCACCCCGGGGTCGTGGCGGGCCCGCAGGGCTCTCCAGGGGCGGCAGTGAAGCTTTGGGTCCGTTTGGGGCAGGAGGAGCCCTGCGCCCTGGCCGGCGCAGGCGCGGAGGGGCGGGCCCGGGCCTCGCCTCTGCTCTCGGGTAAGTGACAGCCGTCTGGACGGAGACGGTGACCCCGGTGCAGCCTCAGCGAATCGCTCCCAGGCTTCACACACCCGGGCAAGGTCTCTGCAGGGCAGTCTGGCCCTGCCTGGAACAGCGGCGAGGGGCTGCGCCCTCGGGCCTCCCCAGGTGGGTATGGTGAGGAGGAAATAGGGCATCCAGGAAGCATTGTTATTATTATTATTATATCCAGCATTATAGATGTCAGGGCATCACATCAGTCGGATAGCTAGGAAGAGCAGACATGTCCATGTGTTCTTGTTTTGAAACAGGAGGAGAGGCTGTTCCTCACAAATGTCATTATCAGAAAAGACAAAAGTAGTGCAGATGGTCAGCATTCAAAAGGAAAAGGTATCAAGGACAGGGCGATGGAAAAAGGGAGGGAGTACCGTAAGAGCATGTTGTAACCAGGGCCACGCTGGACTGTGAATACATCAAAAGCACTGAATTATGTGATATGTGGGCTGTATCTCCACGTTGGTTGAGAAAACACAACAGGACATAACGAAGGAAAGATCTGATCCTGACCGGAGCCTGTGGGTGGGGAATGTAAATGTGGCAAGAACAGCATGGCCCCGTGGGGATGCTCAGACGGCAGTTGGGGATTAAAGCATTGCATGTGTGGTGCACACTGAACTTTGGTAGCTGTGCTGGGATAAGCAGTAGGAGATGCTTAGCACATGTTTCTAAATGACTTGAAGGCTACTTACCCTTACTCAAGTACTTGAGGAAATTGTGAATGTGTGCATGAATGTGTATGTTGACAGAAAGAGAAGGGTAAAGCAAATGGAATAAAATTTAACAGTAGATGAAGCTAGATAAAAGATAGATGGAAGAAAGAAAGAGAAAGAAAGAAACAAACAAACTTATGTGGTGGTAGATAGGTAGATAGGTTGATAGGTAATAATTGGTAGATACGTGATAGATATGTACATGGATGTATGATAGATTATAAGCAATAGATAGGTAGATAGAAGATGGGCCAACAGACAGATATTTGTGTGATTGAAGTTATTCTCAAATAAGCATGACTGTTCCTTATAAAAAATACACAATTCTGACCCAAGTCCCTGAGATATGGCTCCCTAGGCCTGAAGAGGTCCACAGCCCTTCGTGTTCTGATACTTGGATCCTAGCTTTGTGGGTCCTCTGGTTTCAGAGCCCAGGTATACTCTGTGACACCCCTCAGGAATCTTTCAACAATTCAAGAAGCTGAATAAAGAGAAAACATGCAGCCTATGTTTTTTTGGGTGGGTCTGGCTTACTTCAGTTAATATAATTTTTCCAAGTCTTTTCCATTTCCATATGAATGGTATAATATCATTCTTATGAATGAGTAGAATTCTGTTGTCTGTATATATCACATTTTCTTGATACATTCATCCACTGAGAGACATCTGGATCGATTCCATATCTTGGCTATGGAAACAATGCTGCAGTGTACATGGTTGTGCTGGTGGCTTTAGTATGACCTTGTTTGTGGTCTATTGGATATGCTCAGGAGTGGGATTGCTGGGTCATAGGGAAGCTCTATGTTTTGTCTTTCAAGGAACCTCCCTACTGCTTTCCAGAGTGGTGTTGAATAAGTTTACATTCCCACCAACCATGTAATAGAGTTCTCTTTTAGCCACATCCCTGCCCACATGTATTATTGTTAGTTTTCCTGATAATGGCCATTCCAACTGGACTGAGGTGAAATCTCAGTGTTGTTTTGATTTGCATTTCTTTTATGTCCAGAGATGTCAAACACCTCTTTATGTGTCTATTGGCCATTCTTATTTCTTCCTCTGAGACGTTTCTCTTTAAGTCTTTAGCCCATTTATTGATTGGGTTGTTGACTTTTTGTGGATTTATTTTCTGGGAGTTTATTTTTTGAGCTCTTAAGTTTATTATAGAGCTAAAATGTGTCTATAAATCTACAAGCTACTAAATTATATATATATACACTCACACTGAGACATGATAGACTATACAGGACCCTAGACATTCACACACTGAGGCCAGAGGAGAATCTACATAGGAGTGGTCGACAAAGGCTCAATGGATGTGTGCTTATGATTATATAAAATAATGTTCTGTGAAGTGAGCTCCAAAAAGGAAACAAGACATTTTGCCATTGTTGCTGTTTGGTTTTCTTTTGCTTTTGTCTTGTTTATTTTTTTGTATTTGGTTCAGTAAAGAAGGGCACAGAAAAGGTGAAATGAGGGTGAGCAAACACAACAGTGGTACTCACTAGACACTAAGTGGAAGATGAACTGTAGGTGATCTTGTAGGTGGGGACAGGAGGGAAAAACCTGGAGAGAGCAACAGGAGGGGAGACATGTTCAAAAAGAGTTGTACTCACTACTCATTATTTGATTCATATAACTGCAACCCCTCTCTATGTTAACTCTAGACTAAAAAATAAAAATAAATTGATTTTTAATAAATTAAAGTTCCTAGTGGTTATTATGTCAAAAAGAAGCTGAATTAACAAAATATTTTTGTTCACTCATGGTCCCTCATTGACTTCAAAACTTGTATTCGGAATCCTTTCAGATCTACTCAAGAGAAAATAGTGTATCTGTCCTTCACACACATTAGTGGTTCTCAGCTGAGGGAGATGTCCCCTCTGGGAGACAGTTGGCAATGTTGAGGGATATTTGTAGTTCTCACAAATAGGAATTGTTCCCAGTGTCTAGTTGGTAGAGACTAGGTGGCTGTTAAACAGCCTCAGCTACACGGGCAGCCCCTCCAAGAAGTAAAACTGTCTAGCCCCAAATGATACACAGCCAAGGCTAACAAACGCTTGCAAGCACCCATCTCCCAGGGCAACACACATTGTGTCATTGTACACCCTCACAGCCCGTATGCCTTTCTGGAACAACAGGGATGTTTTCTTACTAACCACAGCACCCCTGCCACACCCAACAAAATAACTCCACAGGATTATCTAATAACTAATCCTGATTCAAATGTTCTGGGCCAAGCAATATTCTGACCTACAGAGAGTTGGAAATGTGATTGTTCAAGTTTGGAATTACTCACTCTTAGAGGTAAAACAAAGAACATTAATGACATTTTATCCATCGATCTGGTTCCCCAGCTTGGAATACAAAAGTGCAATAATGCATAATTGTTTTCTGACCCTAAGAAGTCTTGATTAATTCAATAAATTCGCAGGTGATGGTGGTATTTTTTTTCATGTAACTATTAGCAGGGATTAGTGAGGCAGATCATTGTAAATTACATTTTTTAATCATTACACTCTGCCTCCTTCCTCGTCAACATATTTAGCAATTTCTTTTTCCCCCCCAGATGCATGGAAAGGTTTCAGCTTTTTAATGAGGAACTGCTTTCTGGAGCATGTTTTAGAATATGAGTTTAGTAGCACACATGATGTAATCTCAGTTCCCAACTTTGCAGGCAAGATTGTTGTGTGGAAATGAAACCATAAATCCCATCTGAATTTTACTTGCTGGATTCTTCCTAGGAAATATTCTTCTGTTTTCCTTTTGTTTCTTCTTAGAAGAAAACCCAACATGGTCATCTGAATAACAGATTCATGTTTGGGAAGCCAAAAAGATTGGAGGCATGCTTGTCTTTTTTTTTCTGGCCCACATCCATCCAGGGAAGTGAAGGTTTGTTCTGGGCAAGAATCCGTTCTTTCTCTGTGCCCAGAACATCTTGGGATACTGCAGAAGAGAAGCTACAAGTCAAAGAAAATAGCTCCAGCTGTCGACCCTGAGCTATAAGATTTGTCGCTGCCACCAGAGCCAGCAGTTGTTTTTTTTTTTTTTTTTTTTTTTTTTAATGCACCACAAGTAAGTAAATGCCTGCACAGCAAATGAACTGCGGAGATTTCATAAATGTAATAGATTATGGCTTCAATCAAATATGAACCAACTAATAACCCCTGTCATGGTTTTTAACTAATTTTACAATTTAAGACCATGATACTTATTAAAGATCGCTAGTGTTCATAGCCCAGGGTAATATTTTCTCGTGTATTGCATTACTTAACAAAATCCATAAGGTAATTCCTACTGCCCTTACCCCAAGAATAAATGAAAGTCACATCAAATATTGCCACCCACCATTCTGACTCAACTACTTAAGTGCTTCTAGGAAATTAACTCTTAGAAAAGAGCTGAACTCTTTAGTAACCTATGGGGCTGGAATTGAGGGAGCTGTGAAAAGTGTCCTTTTGCCCTGGGAGAGCCCCTGAAGAGGAAGAGGAGGTGAAGAAGGAGGAGGAGGAAGAGGACTGGAGTTCAGAGGTCAGCTGTGGGAACACTGATAGGGAAGTTCTTTGTCCTGGAGAGAAATCCATCCATGGCCCCTTGTCACTGGCTGCCCTCTCCAGCCGTGTGGCTCTCTCAGCAACATTAGATTTAAGCACAAAAACCTCCCAGCTTAAAGAGAAAGAAAGCAAAAGACAAAGACAAAGCCCCTGCTCCTTGCTGATCAGGGAGTAAATCAACTAAGCACTTGGAGAATAGCTACTGGGAAATAGACTCCACTCAGAGATTACTAGCATTTCTTGTAGTTTCTTTCAAACAAGGCAAACAATACTTCCCATAAAGAATCTAGTAACTAGCATTCAGATGGAGTTCACGGTTTCAGTTTACATTTTATATTTTACAACCACTCATTGTCTCAAAGACACGTCCTTCTCGTTGTTTAATGACATGCATAGGCAGCAGTGCCCTTCGGCAGTGATGCCCAGTTCCTGGCTGGTAAGCCACTGGGGCTCTTTTTTTCCTTACTCAACCTCAGGATCTGAGCAGCATTGATGAGCTCACAGCCAAGGAGGTGTGCCTCCCTGGTTGATGGCTCTGCATATTTGGGGGCTCTTTTCACTGCTCCCCCTCAAAAGGGAGATGTCCCTGTTCAAACCCAAGAACGCTGCCTGGTGGCTCAGGAGGAGAACTTGAGCCCTTCCATGAGCTGCTCTGGAAATCTGCACAAAGTGAGGGTCTTTTTCTCTGCACAAGAACCCTCCTGGTATCTATCTCTGGCCACGATGGCATGGAAATTTGCAGAGCAGAACTGCCTTTGAGCAAGCAGAAAAGAACAAATTTGATCTAACACACATTCTGTGAGTTTGGTTCAATGTAGGTCAGCGTTTAAGAGAGCCCAGCTGGCCAGTCTGTGCGTCTGCCTGGGCGCTGCCTGGCCTGCTGGCTTCCGCTGAGACCAAGAAACTCCCCCTCCACCTCCGAGCGCCAGTTAATAAAAGTTCTTCACCGCTCAGTGGGGCTGAAATGCATCCAGCGCTGGGAAACTGCTTACCAGGTCTTCAGACCTGGGGGCTGCTGGGCTCCCAGCTTTGGCCGGAGCAGCCTCAGATGGCAGCTGGCATGGGGCAGGGAGTGAGGGGAGGCCTTTTCAAGGCTCAAGGATCTCTGTTCTGAGGATTAAAAGGTGTTCTGGTTTGATGTTATCTAATCACTTGGCTAAATGATTTTTTTAATGCTAGCAATTAAAGAAAATGTCCTTTGAAGATGTGTATTTTTTAAGTTGTACACTTTTATGCCACTGTTTAAATGATAGAACTTCCAAGGATCAGAGCATCTTTTTATTTGTCAGAGGGCAGGAGTGGGGGGAGTGTATTTTTGGAGTAGGAAAACATTCCTTTTCATATGATGAAACCTCCCACAAGCACCTTCTGGGTTTCTTTATTTTTCTTATTATCTTTAAGTAATTGTACAAATGAGTTGTCATTTAACAAAGCCGTTTATGGATACAATCTATCTTGATCAGTGTCATCCCTTTTAACATCTCACCCATCCCCCCCCCACCTTCCCTCTTTGCAATTCTGTACTTTGGATTCTTGTCTGCACTCCCCACTCTTCCTCCTCACTCACCTACCCATTTCCCCCTGACCCCACCTCGCCTCTTTTAAGTACTCACTTCCTGACGTTTTATTTTGCTAAACTTTGACCTTGGCTTTCTAAAGAATTACATTATTTGAGATCTCTCTTGAGTCTACCGTATTTCGGTTAGTACATGTACATGCGCTTGCATACCACCCACCATATCCACTTACAAGGTTATGAGCTAAACCTGGCTTTCACATGCACGGGAAACATGCATCCTCCTTTGTCTCTCTGGCCTGACTTTATTTAACCTAACTCCGTGCAGGCCCTTCCTTTTTTCTTTACAAATGGGACCATATCATTTTTTTCTACTGGATGAGTAAGATTCCATTGTGTATATAATTATCATGCCCATTCAGTATATATCCACTGAGCACTACTAAGATCCAGGCACCAGGAAAAGGGCTGAGGACACAAAGGGACCCCACTGCGAAGAACAAAATGGTGACACACACTCAGAGAACAGGCAGGATCCTGGAAGAGAGGCCAAGAAAGGGCTCTGGTGAAGAACCCTGTGGGGCAAGTGTTGATAGGGCCTGGCCCAGGAAAGGAAGAGGGAAGGTGACTCTGGATCAAGAAAAAAAGGCCAAGAGGCCTTGGGGAACCAAAGGGAGTCAGGCAGCCTTGGAGGGGTGGGCTGGGAGGGAGAGGGCTAAGGGCCAGTCCATAGCACTGGATGTGAACTTGACCCTGGGTTCTGTAAGCCTGAGGGTGCAAGTGGAAGAATGATGTGATCACCAGTTTTCCTTAAAAGCTTCCTGTCATTTGAGAGATGGGCTGGAATGATGGAAGGGTGGGCACAGAGTTGGCTTAGGCTCTCACAGAAGGTTAGATCACCTGGACCAGAGGAATGGGGCTGAGATAGAGGAACACTGACAGGCTGAGGAATGAGCATAATTGCTTACATTTATTGAGCGTGCAATGCGGGCAGACATGCTTAGATGCATTTAATGGTTATTACCTTTATAAGGATCCTGAGAGGGAAATACTTCCTATTTTGGAAGCTGTAGCATGAAGGTCAAATCTTATGCCCAAGGTCACAGAAGAAGGTAACAGAGTCAGGCATGTACTCAACCTCATCACCATCCTGCGGCCTGCTAGAGAAGCATTCTGAAGGTGGATATGCCCTCTTGTTCAAATTGTCATCACTTAGGAGTACATTCTGCAGATATTGACTAACAGCCTGTGGGAGTCAGGAGCTGGCCCCAGAAGGGAAAGAGAATGACTCTGCCTTGCTCCTGCATCCTGGGCTCAGACCCTGGCCACTCTAGAGCCCGTTACTCAATTACGTAGATGCATGCATTCTCTAAAGTGATCTGCCAGACCCCACACGGGACAGAGGGTTTTGAATGCATAATTGTATATGTTCAAGGGCTTGAGTTTAAGGGGTCTTAGCACTTAACAGCCTCCACCCACTCCCACTGCCAAGTAGCTACATGACACAGACAGCAGAAGTAGACTGGAGGAAATCATGGAAACACCCATCATGGGCACAAGATGCAAGGGCAACTGCCTCCCTGTGGTGACAAGTTGTGAGCAGGGTGTGCTCCCCATGCTAATGAGCTGTGAGCAGGGTGTGCTCCCCATGCTAATGAGCTGTAAGCAGGGTGTGCTCCCCATGCTAATGATCTGTGAGGAGGGTGTGCTCCCCATGCTAATGAGCTGTGAGCAGGGTGTGCTCCCCATGCTAATGAGCTGTGAGCAGGGTGTGCTCCCCATGCTAATGAGCTGTGAGCAGGGTGTGCTCCCCATGCTAATGAGCTGTGAGGAGGGTGTGCTCCCCATGCTAATGAGCTGTGAGCAGGGTGTGCTCCCCATGGTGATGAAATGTGAGGAGGGTGTGCTCCCCATGCTAATGAGCTGTGAGCAGGGTGTGCTCCCCATGCTAATGAGCTGTGAGGAGGGTGTGCTCCCCATGCTAATGAGCTGTGAGGAGGGTGTGCTCCCCATGCTAATGAGCTGTGAGCAGGGTGTGCTCCCCATGCTAATGAGCTGTGAGCAGGGTGTGCTCCCCATGCTAATGAGCTGTGAGCAGGGTGTGCTCCCCATGCTAATGAGCTGTGAGCAGGGTGTGCTCCCCATGGTGATGAAATGTGAGGAGGGTGTGCTCCCCATGCTAATGAGCTGTGAGGAGGGTGTGCTCCCCATGCTAATGAGCTGTGAGGAGGGTGTGCTCCCCATGGTGATGAAATGTGAGGAGGGTGTGCTCCCCATGCTAATGAGCTGTGAGGAGGGTGTGCTCCCCATGCTAATGAGCTGTGAGGAGGGTGTGCTCCCCATGGTGATGAGCTGTGAGCAGGGTGTGCTCCCCATGCTAATGAGCTGTGAGGATGAATGTGCTCCCTGTGGTGATGATCTGTGAGGAGAGTGTGCTCCATGTGGTGGTGATCTGTGAGGATAGTGTGCTCCCTGTGGTGGTGATCTGTGAGGATAGTGTGCTCCCTGTAGTGATTATCTGTGAGGAGGGTGTGCTCTCTGTGGTGGTGAGCTGTGAGGATAATGTGCTCCCTGTAGTGATTATCTGTGAGGAGGGTGTGCTCCCTGTGGTGATGATCTGTGAGGTTAGAGTGCTCCCTGTAGTGATGATCTACGAGGATAGAGTGCTCCCTGTAGTGATGATCTGTGAGGAGGGTGTGCTCCCTGTGGTGATGATCTGCAAGGATGGAGTGCTCCCTGTGGTGGTGATCTGTGAGGATAGAGTGCTCCCCGTGGTGATGATCTGTGAGGATAGAGTGCTCTTTGTGTTGATGATCTGTGAGAATAGTGTGCTCCCTGTGGTGGTGATCTGTGAGGATAGAGTGCTCCCTGTGGTGATGATCTGTGAGGAGGGTGTGCTCCCTGTGGTGATGATCTGTGAGGTTAGAGTGCTCCCTGTAGTGATGATCTGTGAGGAGGGTGTGCTCCCCATGGTGATGATCTGTGAGGAGGGTGTGCTCCCCATGCCAACAAGCTGTGAGGAGGGTGTGCTCCCCATGCTAATGAGTTGTGAGGATGAATGTGCTCCCTGTGGTGATGATCTGTGAGGAGGGTGTGCTCCCTGTGGTGGTGATCTGTGAGGATAGAGTGCTCCCTGTGGTGGTGATCTGTGAGGATAGAGTGCTCCCTGTGGTGGTGATCTGTGAGGATAGTGTGATCCCTGTGGTTATAAGCTGTGAGGAGGGTGTGCTGCCTGGAATGGTGGAACATGCCTGTGAGGCCAGCATTTGGGAAGCTAAGGCAGGAAATTACAAGTTCAAAGCCAGCCTGAGTTGTGTAGTGAGACCTTGTCTCATCAACAAGCAAAATCAATTTGAAAAGAAGTTAAGCTTACATTATTTCCCAGGTGATGCCAACATTTTCCACATTGAAAACAAACATAAATATTGGCAAAGACAGACTTCTAAACAAATTTCCAGCCAAACCAAGATAGAGAGGTACCAGAAGTTTTGAATTCTTGTCATGTTTTAATTTCCTTCTCATTTTATACCTCCATGTGCTTCTTTCACAAAGTCTGGCCTGCTCACTTCATAAAACCATCCAGTAATCCAAGGGCATAGGCCTGAAGAGGTCTGTGCGTCCAGGCAGTTTTGACCATTCTTCAGGATGTGGGGGACCCAGGCTAGTAGGCACTGGTTTGCCTTCTGATCTTGCCTCCAAATGTATTTTGCTCCAATTCAGGAACAGATGCTACCTTATAAAGGACATTCATTTAGTAACTAGGAAAATATGGCTCATGGTTTTTAATTATTTTTTTTACTGTGGGCTTTGTTTTTATACTGTGTGTTTTGTTAAAACTCCCAGTGGTTCATCCCTTATGTGAGAGTATTTGGAGCTGTGTTCCTACATTCTAGGAAAAGAAAAAAACATTACTCGAATTTATATATGAGCCATTTTTTAATTTGTGGAGTAATAACTTGTGATAAGGCAAACTGCAGAAGATGCGGGGGGCGGGGGGGGGGGGTGGATCCTGAACAGCAAATGAGCTTCGGGAAAGAAGAAATCACCAACGCCTACACATACATGAGACTTAACTGCCAAGCGCAGGTATCCATAGTACATTCTGGTGTTCATTGACAGATAAGAACTGTCTAGTGACACTTTTGTATGGATGTACTGCACAGAATGATTAAACCCCAAATCAAAGGTATGTTCTTCAAAAAAAAATCAAACATTCTACATGTCAACAGTGAGTTTTCATGGTCTAAGAAGCTGATGCCAGTGTCTGTCTTCTGGTCCTCACTGCCCTCGTTCCGAAACTGATAACAAGAGATCAGGGTGGATCTTGGTGCCAAGTAGGCTTCTGCGGTGTTTGGAACAGTGAGCTCCTGAGCATACGCATCCTGTGCCTCCTTCTAGGATTGATGAAAACGGTTGGAACCCTATTTCTGTTACTTGATCTAGTTACTTTGGACCCACCTGTCTACCTTTTGGGTTTCCTTATCATGATGATTCTGTGTTTGCCATCTACCCAGTGAGCACCCACTCACCATGTGCAGATACTGTGCTGGCCGTGGGATGTACTCAAATCTTACTTTTAAAAATGCAAGGTTATTTTGTAAGAATGTTAGCCACATTGTAATGCCATTATGAAAATTCTAAGTGATGGTGTGTTCAGCCGTATATAGACAGACTTTGGCATCAGGAAAAGCAGCCCTTGGTAGGGAGGGCAGGATTCCACTTGTTCTCCCACAAGGAAGGCAGGGGCTGTCCTGTGGCTTTGTCTCTTTTCTTCATTCCAATCCACTCCTCAAGTCTCACAGGGACACCCATGGACTGGGTGCTCAAGAGAAGGTCTTTCTACACAGCTGAGAATGGCTCAAGCCCTCCTCCATCCCAAATGACCTCCTGGCCTCCAGCTCTTAGCAGAACCTGCTGTTATGCTGGGCTGCACCTGAGTTTGGCATCCTGAGAGCTAAGGTCCTACCCGATCCTAGGATGTTCACACTGAACCCTGTTTCCTTCATATTCCACTTCTCAGTGTAGGTGGCCTTTAACTCCATAGCTCCTGTCTGCTCAGGTCATTTCTGTGCATAATGTCTCCCATTCTACCAGATAAAGTCAGAGACTTCTGACAGCCTGCCTGTACACACACACACACACACACACACACACACACACACACACACACACACACACACACACACACACACACACACACACACACACACATACACACACACACACACACACACACACACACACACACACACACACACACACTGAGGTGTGGGGTTCCCTGTCCTTTCATATCCCCTAAACCCATGGCCCCTGACCTGCTTGCCCTGCCCCTCACTGCCTAGCCACATATGATTACTTCTATCTGGAATGTCCTCCTTGTTCCCCACCCCTCACCTGCCAACATGTCATCTTGTTCTTCTCTACCATCTTTCACGTCTCACGTGGGTGCCGCTCCCAGGCTGGCCGTAGGTTGGAAGTCCTTCTTTGGTTGCACTCACAGCACTGGCTGCTGTGTACTTTGTTCCCAATGTCCAGCACAAAGCATGCTGGTTTAAGTCTCACTAGCAAATAGCAGCTAAGCAAAGCAAGGAAGAGCAGAATCCACTCTCAGCACAGTGGAAGAACATTGTATTCTCTGGTGTTGAAGGGGGATGGAATGTCTTGTTAGGTCAGTTAATCTAAAAAGTTGAGAAGAAGTACATTCTGGAGAAATCATGATCTCTACTTCTGTCTCCGTGTGCTGACGCAAGATTTCTCTTTGGGGAAACACAGCGGCTGTTCTGACATATTTCCAAGATGGCCATTGTCCATCTGCCCATCTTCACTTTCTCCAGAACACTTTGCCTTGAAGACACCTTTAAATCAAACACATGTTTGAGAACACTCGATCGAGCACCTTCTTGATTTGGTGGCATTGAGGCCAGCTACACAGATGCACTTGTGTGTTCATCCCTTTTCCCCCTCAACACATATATATTTGGTACCTAGTTCAGCACTACCGGAAATACTTGGTAAATATCACTCAATCAGTGTGTACCATATGGCAGCTGACATCACAAGTTCTAAAGCTACATCACCAGAGCATTGCTACATATGATGTGACCTCAGGCAGGTCACCTGACTTCCAGGTTCTTGGTTACTACCTTTGAACTGGGATTACAAACAGCATCTACCTTGCAGAGATGCAGCAAACACTGAATGGGAGACTTAGCTGGCACAGAGGAAGTGCTCAAACGCCGACCCAACAAAAAGGAGGAGGCTGCACAGGGCCGGAGATGGGGTGAACAAACAGCCCCCCTGCCCTGGCCAGGGCTTGCATTCCTGACAGCAGAGATAGACACACAGAAAAAGCCATCGAATGGGAGTGCTGTACAGGAAACCAGCGGCACTGCAGTGCCAGGAGTGATAGGAAGGGAATACTTCAGATACGAGAACGGAGAAAGGCCTCTCCAGGAGCACCACCTAGTAGGAGGGTGAAGGAGTCAGCCTCATGGAAAGCCAGGCACAGGGCTAGCACATTCAGTGGGGGAGTCTGGAATCTTCTAGAACCATCCACACAGGCCAGTGTGGAGGGAGAGTGGGCCGGGGGAGGACGTGACCACCCGGGGGCTGTTTCGGTCCAAGTGCAGTGAAGAGGAACTGAGAGCTGTCAACACGGGTAGCCCTGAGCCCAGGGACTGGCAGGGCTGTGAGCTGAGAGGGAGGAAGTGGGGCCAGGCAGCAGGGCCATCCAGAAGCCCCAGCGCGGGCTCTGCTACCAAGCCTGAGTTCCTCCCAGTGCTGCCTTAGGGAGTGCCAGCCACAGGCGCCACAGTCCCCCGGGGCCTCCAGCCGCCCCACCTAATGCCCCATCTCTCCTAGGAGATGGGTTCCAGAGGGCCACACGCGCGACCCTCGACGCCCCACGCCAGCCGCTGCCACACTCATCCTGTTGTGTTGTCCTTGTTTCCACAGAGGTCTCATTGGGAGCAGCTTCACAGAAACGCACTACCTGCAAAACGGCACTGATGTCTCCCTCGCCCGCAACTACACCGTGAGTCCTGCATGCGCGTCAGTCCACAGCTCTCCACGCCAGTGAACCCGAGCTTGCACTTCCCAGCCCCCTTGTGCTAAATAAGCAAGTCTCATGGTCTGGGCATTCCATGGTGCCCCAGGAAAACGTGGCCTTGACCATGTGTGTCAGGAGAGCCATGGAAGCCAGTGGCAGAGCTGACCTTGAAACTGCCATCCCTCCCCCACCAAGGCCTAGGAGGTGACCATTTGGGCCCAAGCTAGAGATGTCTTAGAAACAGTCCTATCTGGGCTGAATATTGTTACACTGGGGGACATACCTTAAAGAAAATGAAAGGAAAGTGGACCCTACTTACCTACTATGAGCAGCTCCACAACGTTAAAATGACTTTACGTCAAGACTATTACTGCCAGGCAGAATGGCCCATGCTGTAATCCCACCTACTGGCCAGGCAGAGACTGAAGGATCTCAAGTTAAAGACCAGCCCAACCGGGTACCAGTGGCTCACACCTGTCATTCTAACTACTCAAGAGGCTGAGATCTGAGGATCACGGTTCAAAGCCAGCCCAGGCAGAAAGTCCATGAGACTCTTATCTCCAATAAACCACTAGAAAACCAGAAGTGGCACTGTGGCTTAAGAGGTAGAGTGCTTGCCTTGAGCTGAAGAGCACAGGGACAGTGCCCAGGCCCATAGTTCAAGCCCCACAACTGACCAAAAAAAAAACAAAAACAAAAACAGACCAGCCCAGGCAAAGTCAGCCAGCAAGCTCCTATCTAAACAACAAAATACAAAGTCAAAAGGGCTATGGTTGTGGCTCAAGAGGTAAAGCCATAGTCTAGCAAGTGTGAGAGCCCTTATTTCAATCCCAAGTATAGAGAGAATAAGAGGAGGGAGGGAGAGAGGGAGGGAAGGAGAAAGGGAATATTGCTATGATATGACATTTATCACTTCTTCGTCTCATTTCTGGTACAAACCCTTAAGTGATGAAGAGGCATAAGGCAGACTCTGAAGACAGCTACCTGGTTTAAAAAGCTATAGATGTTGATTTTAAAAACTGTGATCTAGAGGCAAGCATTGCATTGTGTTGCGGCTACCGAACAGCCCTGTTGTCTTCAGCACCCTCTCCTTCTCTGTGATGCCCACACTCTCTTATCTCTTAGGTACTTGGTGCTTATGTACCAATCGGTCTCCTTCCCCAAAACATAGTGGGATGGATGGGGTGGGGGTTCAGGTCTCCAGTCCCAAGAAGACAATGGAAATCTTAAGCAAAGTATAAATATACACATATTTTTGTCAATAGCTGAGGCAGAGACAAAGTGGAGACCTTTGCCCACAGCACTGGCTCCTGAGTTAGGGCTGTAGGACCCCAAAAGGCTGCTCAGGACCCAGAAAAGTGCTAGGAGTAGGGGAAGAGAAGCAGAAGATGCATGAGAAGCTCACAAAATCTGGCTACCCAGGGAGCCACTTCTAGTATGAAGCTAGAATTCAACACACAGAAGGCCTTGAGGCTGTCTGCCAGTATCCCAAACTGAAAAGAGATTGTACTGAGACCAAAAAAATGGAAGCCTCTTCTAGCCCAGTGTATGCATTGGGAATGGGTTGAGCCTAGGTGCAAAATTTTACTATGGCCCAAAGAATGACATTCCCAGGCAAGATACTGACCTTGAAGCTGGTCCCAAATCAGTGGGGCTTCCCTGGGCCCAGGCTGAAGTCCCGGAGTGTCTCCATGGAGATGTGTCCATGTCTAGATTACATGCAGTGCTCCTGCAAAGAAAGAAATGGATAATACTAATGCTGAAGATGAGTCCCAAGTCAAAGTTGCAAACCACACAATGAACAAGGCCTGCCAGAAATGAGCTTCGGTAGACAGATGTAATGGGTCACTTCTTCCGGGAACACAAAGTGATAGCAAAACCAAAGAGGGAATTTTAGAGAACAGAAAAGACCTATAGAAATTTAGCAGTAAAAAAGCATCTTGAGAAATAGGAAGGAAGCAGACTGTGATAAGAATGAGCCTAAACTTTGAAGAAAACCCACCAGATTCCCAAAACAGGAGAAATGATATGCCAGGATAGCTTACACAGAGACACTGAGACCAAATGAAACAAAGGAGACATTAGGGGAAATTGGTAGCAGTTGAACCAACTCTAGACTTCTCATTAGCATGGCATTAAAACTTTGGAAAGAAGAGAGAAAATTATTGTCACATTCAATTTTATTTTGGAGGTATTTTCCACAGACAAAGGTAAAATAGGAATGTTAGTATAAAGATGAGAGAATTCCTTGTAAGATGCTCACAAAGGTTATTCAGCCAGGAATAACTAGTGAAGAATTGCTGGGAATTGCTGGGTGCCAGTGGCTCACACCTGTAGTCTGAGCTACTCAGGAGGTTGAGATCTAAGGATGACAGGTCAAAGACAACCCTGGCAGAAAAGTCCAGGAGACTCTTATATCCAATTAACCAGAAAAAAAGCTGGAAGTGGAAGTGTGGCTCAAGTGGTGGAGCACTAGCGTTGAATGCAAAGTTAAGGGAGACTACTGTGGTGCTGATTTCAAGCCCCCAGTACCAGAACAAATAAAGAGATGGCAGGAGACTGAACAAGAGACAAGGGAAGTGTATCAGAGCAAGAGGAGGGAAAATAATTGCAAGTGAATAAATCTGTCTAAAATAACAATTACAGCCACAACGGCTACATTAGAGTATTTTAAAACGAGACAAAGAAGTAGCTGTAGGCAGCTTAATAATTTGTATTAAACTAAATGCTAATTAAATTTAAACTTTGATAAGTAAAATATGCCCTGCAATTTTAAGTATAACACTTTAAAGAACAGAAAAAAACCAGAATGTATAATTCTAAGTAATTGAAAATGAATAGAAATAGTGACATTGTTCGAGATGCACAATATTCATAAACTGTTGAATGGCAACTCCTTTGTTCAACTACTTAAAGATAACAAAAATAGTTTGAAAAGAAAGAAATAGTATATCAATCCAGTAGTGGACATGAAAGAAGGAAAGGAATTTAAACAACAGAATACATATAAGACATAAAATGAGAAGATAAAAATGAGAAACATATTAATCTCACTGAATGCATATAGTAATTTACTTGTTAAAATAAATTTAATATAAATTCAGCTACATATAATTTACAGAATTTATACCCCCAGTACAAAATGCATGTGGAAAGAAAGGAGAAAGAACAGACAAGCCTTAACCCAAAGAAAACTTCTAGGAACCTGCTGACATCGCCAAGCTAAACCTTGACAAGGGGAAAGGCATTATTAGGTATCCAGGGGGCATTACATAATGATGAAAGGACCAGTTCAAAAGGATGATGAAAGAATTATAAAACCAACCAGATGTGCCAAATATATGAAGAAATAATGGAAATAATCCAAGTATAACTTTTAAATCTAATTATAGATTAACCTTGATTTGTTAGCCCAACTCCTAATTAAAAGATTTCTTCTGCTTCTGCTCCTTCTTTCTCTTCTTCTTTTCCTCCTCCTCTTCCTCCTCCTCCTCCTCCTCCTCCACCTCCTCCTCCTCCTCCTCCACCTCCTCCTCTTCTTCTTCCTTCTCCTCCTCCTCCTTCTCTTCCTCTTCCTCCTCCTCTTCCTCCTCACCTGGTGATGGAGGAGGAGATTTTTTTCAACTTCCCAGTTTCCCTGCACACTCACAGGTACTTGAGATCCACACATGAAAAGCAGTCCAAGGCTTCTTTAACAAGGAGAATCTCACGAGGTCCATTTATTTTAGTGTAACAGAGGGGGGGAAAGTCGATAGAAATGAAAACAGGGAGAGCTATTTCCTAGTCCTCATACAGGAAATGGGAATACAAGTAGGCATGTCTGCCTAGCAGCCCCTAATCACTAGACAGTGGCTGAGGATGGCTAAGATGGCTGCTTTTTGTTATTCTGAGACATGGACATGTGACCTAGGCCTACTTTACACACAGGAAGGAGATAAGAGTTTTCTTCATCCATGTGTGGATGGGTCTAACCTCCGAGCAAGGCAGATAGATACGCAGGACCCTTGAATGTAAGAGCACCTAGAGGTGATGGGAGGGAGTTTGCTGCTCTGGTTTTTCCATTTTTATACCCCGGTTCTAAAGTCCCTTTTAACAATTTTTTGTTTTAATGTTCCTGTCTTCTTATCTATCCTGCCTCAGTAGGTTTATAGGAAAAAAGACTCTCCAATAGCAAAATAGCACTTAAACTTAACAATTTATAAGGAGAAAAAATCTCTAGATACAAAATTGGTATAATTTATAAAGCAAGGGTCCAAAAATCCCTTAACACACCCACAAACCAGTCTGGGCAGAAAAGTCTGTGAGATTCCACTTCCAATGAACTAGCAAAAAAAACCATACTGGGGATGTGGCACAAGTGACAGAATGCCAGCCATGAACAAAAAAGCTGAGCAAGAGTGCAAAGACCTGAGTTCAAGCCCTGGTACTGGCACATAAAAAAGAAGAAAAAAGGAAGGGAAGGAAGGGAAGGAGGGAGGGAAGGAGAACCTAGAAATGCTTCAATACTAGGCTCATGCGCAGTCTGCAGCAAGGAGGTTATCAGAATAGATCAAGAACATGTAAGCTGCGAACTCAGAGAGATTTTAATGGTTTCATGTCCTGTTTTCTTTCTCTTAGACATCTTCCTCTGCCCCCCCCCACTACCAATTAGAGAGAAAAATGCAACGAGTAAAGACACCGCAGAAACACAGGCTAGATAAATGAGGCTCCACAGCTGCCAGGCTCTGGACTTGGGTCACAAGGCTGAGGGCTACAAACCAGGCCTCTTAGCAAACAGCTGGGATGGAAGTTTCCCAGATCCTTAGCGCTTAGCGGTCCTTGTCTCCATGAGTCATGGGATTCTGCTTCTCTGTTTTCTGACATGTGTGTGCAGAGCCAGGGACTTGAGTCTTTCCTTCTCCTCATCTTCCCACAGGTAACTGGGTGGGAAGGTCCTTCCCCAGAATGGGTCTCAAGACCTTGGCTGGTAGGGGGGAGGTTGAAATTTCCATAAGCCTTACTTTTCTTCCCAGGCCTGAACTGATCTCTAAAAACTATACCAAAAGCCCTTTTTCAAAAGGTGCTTAACTTGATACTGTAGTGTGTTCTGCTGATTTCTCTTTTAATAGGTGAAACGCTGGAGGATAGATTAATTGGCACCCCTAGCCCCCAGGAAATCACAGCACATTTGCTGACATAATTAGAAAAGTAATGGCTCCTCTTTGTCATCCACCACTACCTTCTCCTGGGCCCTCCCATTCACGAGCCCTGTCACTGAAGCAGTGAGCAGGAGCGTCACACGGTTGAGCCTCTCCAGGGCCTCAGGGCTCGCATTGCTTTTGGTATTGAAGAGACAGATGTAGCCTTGGGAGATGGGTTCTTATTGAGTCAGGCTGGAAAACAGAAAGAAATGTGCTGATTCATCTTTTCGACTTCTAAAGTCAGCCCCTAGCCACTTTCCCTAAATTCAAAGTTACCTGTGAAATAAGACCTTCTCAGGCATGAGTGCACAGGTGTGAGCAGAGCCATCATTCTGACAACCATCCAAAGGGCACTGAGTCTCCCACGTCCTGCCCACCACACACCCGTATGGCCAGTCCTTCCCCTTGCCTGGCATACTCTAACGCCTCCCATTCTCTCTCTGGTAGAAGCCTTCAATACTAGCTTCTCACCCCTGGTCTTCCTCTTCCCCAAACTGACTTCTGTTCCGGTGCACCGCACTACTCTCATTGGCTACCCTGGCCTAGGCCCTCCCTTCTTTTCCACTGGAAGATGTCTAGCCACCTGATTCTTTTCCCACTTCCAGGCTTACCTCAATTAAAACTCTATTTCTGTCACTCCCTGTTGCCTTTGGTTTTTGTTTTGTTTTGCTCCCAGATCATTAGCAGCTTCCCCTTTGCTTCCTAGATCAAAGTGTAAGGGTCTTAGAAGTCATAGTCTCAGTACCCCATTTTGCTCGTGCATGCATGATGCGTGTCTTCATTTACGCCGCTGGACAGCTCACCCTGAGCACCAGCAGTGTGCAAGATCCTGTGCATAGCACTTTTTAGATTTTTTTCTTATTTTTTCCTCACCATCAAACAAGGGCCAGAGAGAGAGAATTGGGACACAGAGGGGAAAAGTCTCTTGACCAAGGCTACATGTAGCTGTGGAGAGTTCAACCCCCTGTAATCTGCCTTTAGGGTCTGAGCTGCTGGCCATTGGGACACACTACCACTGACTGTCCTGGAACAGGGCACAGAAGTGTTGCTGACGTGTTTGGGCCATGGTGTTTGTTGTAATGGAATTCATCTACAGAATGGTAATGGGAACTAGGGGACAGACTGGCATCCATTTACAAAGGGCAATTTCCAAAATGCTTTCAGGAGGGGACAGAATGTTCAGTCAGGCCAAGTTCTAGAACGTGAGAGGACAGGTCAGACTACCTAGGCACTCAACCAACACCTCAGTGCGAGACTCCTCTACGCTCAGCTCGGTCCTGGAGCTCTGGTGAGGCTGCAGAAGGAAGGAGAGTCGGGTCGCAGCCTGGGGGCAGGGGCTGGCTGACATGGCTGATACCCTGAATCTAGGCAAGGATACAGGGGGAGCAGAGCATCAGGGCCACCAAGCCTGTGTCCCAGGACACCAGGCTATGGTGCTCTCCTTCCCTGGAGGGGAAGGGAATGGGATGCAGGAAGGCCTCTGGGGTTGGAGCCAGGCCTCTGTTAGGGCGGTAGGTGTGGATGTGGGAAGGCAGCCATGAGAGCAGACTGCCAGGCTCCAAGTCCTCAACCAGCCTGCAATGTGAAGGTGAAATGGTGGACACAGAGCTCCTCCCAGGCCTCTAGAAAAGGGCGCCAGGCACTAGCACTGCTGGGCTGTGACTGTCGGTTACAGCAGGCCACTCCCATGCTGTGCACTGTGTTCCCTCTGAGATCTCGTAGATCATGGTGGTGACAGGTGGAAAACCTGAGCTGTGGCCAACTAAAGTGGTGGTGGGGTGCCAATAAAATGGCTCCAAGGCTGCTGTGTCTCCTTAGCGCTTTCTTCTCTCCAATGGGTCCGTTTCTTGCACACTTATCCACTCTAGCACCAAGCAAACCACACTGAGCAAGAGTACAGAGGAGAGCTAGACACTGGTAGCTTACACCTGTAATCATAGCTTTTCAAGAGGCCGAGATCTGGATATTGTGATTCAAAGCCAGCATGAGTAGGAAAGTCCTGGGTATCTCATCTTCAATTAACCAATAAAAACTAGAAGTGGAGGTGTGGCTCAAGTAGTAGAGCACCAGCTTTGAGTAGAAAAGACACACAGGAGCACAAAGCCCTTAGTTTAAGCCCCAGAACTGACATTTTTTAAAAAAGAGTTCAGATGGGCTAGGAAGGTGACTCAGTGGCAGAGCACTTGACTTGCATGCATGAGGCCCTGAGTTCTATTCCTCAGCACCACATAAGCAGAAAAACCCAGAAGTAGTGCTATGACTCAAGTGGTAGAGCGCTAGCCTTGAGCTGAAGAGCTGAGGGACAGTGCCCAGGCCCAGAGTTCAAGCCCTACGACCAACAACAACAACAACAACAACAAAAAGAGTTCAGAGCAGAGGAAAACAGTAGGTGGAAAGCATAGCATACATCATAATGAGCTAAAAGTCCATTCTTATTTTGGTCTCCCAGATTTGTAACAATACCTGGCATTTTACAAAGAGCTTCCTTCCCTATATCACATTTTGTCGATCCCTAAAACCCTGGACAATTCAATAGCCATCATGTTGTATAGATGAAAATCTCAGAACCAAGTCTCAAAGGAAGCTTTCCACCTCCAGATTGAGCCAATACTGATCAGGGCTGAGCCAGCAGTCCCCTGATCAGGGTTGAACTGGTGATCTGATCACAGACAGGCGCTTTCTAGGCCTGATTTTCCAGGAAATCCCAGAGAATGTGAACATGCTTTCTTAAGCATGTGTTGTCTGGTGCAGAATTCCAACATGACAGAATCATTGGACTGGTCTCTGAGGTTAGGTCTGTACAGTCTCTAACCAGGCATGGTCCCCGTTAGGGCCGTGGGAGCAGAGAGAGCCCATGGAGGATGGGTGTGTGACCGCTGCTCTCCTCCACTCCCTCCTGTCCCGCCACACTCAGGGCTGAGTCAACAGCCAGCTCTGCAGACACAAGCTGCAAAGTCACCTTCTTTGTTTGCTTCTGTTACCATGTTTCATCTAAGGGAAAGGTGTATCCTGTTTGGGGCCTTGATGATCTGTGTAGAGAACAGAGGTCCTACCATGTCCTGGTGAAATAAATGCAGGATGCTTCACACATGCACACACACACACACACACACACACACACCATGCCCTCCTCCCTACACACACACACCATGCCCTCCTCCCTACACACACACACACACACACACACACACACACACACCATGCCCTCCTACACACACACACACACACACACCATGCCCTCCTACACACACACACACACACACACACACACACACACACACACACACACACACACACACACACACACACACACACACACACACACACACACACACACACACACACACACACACACACACACACACACACACACCATGCCCTCCTCCCTGCAGGCTTTGCTCTGCCTTTGGAAATGACCTGAGTTTCTAAGGAGGCCTTGCAACTTTTCATCCAGGCAGCAGTGCTCCTTCTTGAAAGGAGACATCTGCAAGGATGTGTGTGTCTCCAGCAGCCAGGCACAGAATGTGGGGAGGCCTGGGCTCTGGGTCCTGCCCTGCCATCAGCCACCTCTGTCATTTTTGGAGGCAGGGTCTCAGTTTCCCATATCTGTTGGGGAAGAAGTTGGCTGGAAGAGCAATGTTGTCCTTAGATGGCTCCAAGCTTTGGGCAGCTACATCATGTGATTTGAGTGCTGGATCTAGGCCGTTTCCTGTGCAGCCTTCATCAGGGGTGAGACAGGCTCTGAGTTCCTGGGGGAAGTAATAGGAAAACATCACACTTTAGGCACACATTAACCAACTGTTTGGTAGCTGTCCCTTGCTTTTTTCTTTCTTTTTCTTTTCTTTTCTTTCTTTTTTTTTTTTTTTGTCTGTCATGCGGCCTGAACTCTGGGCCTGGGCACTGTCCCTTAGCTCTTCAACTCAAGGCTAGTGCTCTACCACTTGAGCCACATCGCTACTTCCAGGTTTTTCTGCGTATGTGGTGCTGAGGAATTGAACCGAGGGCCTCATGCATGCAAGGCAAGCACTCAACCACTGAGCCACTTTCCCAGCCTAGCAGTCCCTTTCTGAATCACAAGGTCAGGCCATTTTTGCTACCATTTCCCCATGTAAAATGCCTTTCTTTCTAAAATCCACTGAGAGTAGAGTACCAGAAGTTTGATTTGACTTCCCGTAGGGTATCTCATTGAAGGCTACCAATTTTCAAGTTCAAGAGTTCTTATTCCGGCTCCCTCTTACCCACCATTATATGTGATTGATAGCATTAAACAGAAGGAAAATGTATTTTACTGGAGTGGGGAAATGCGCTCAGTTAAATAATAAGTATATAGGATACATGGTTGGAGGTTTGGTAAAGGGAAAGATGTAATTTTGTGGCCATGTGTGTTTGGGATGCTTTTCCTCCCGGGGTTTGGTTGGTAGAAATAGAATGTATTAGATCAGCAGAACGAGGAATGTTGACCATCCCAGGAAGATAGACATCTTATTGGGTGATAGCTTAAGAGACTTAAGACAGCTTAAGACTGTTCAGTTGGAGGCCCTTGGAAGATATCAGCATGGTTGGGTTACCAGAGAGAGGAGACTGCAGTTTGGGAACATGTGTGTAGAGGGCAGTGGCTATGGCCTCCCTGGATTCACTCTAGTGATGAGCAGACCCAGGGGGCTGTGGGCTGCGGGGTGACCTTCTCTGCCACATCTGTTGTCTGTGGTCCCTGGGGCCACATGGTCTCTGAGCAGATGCTCAGTATCTGCCCAGAGACCACTGGCCTGCACACCTGAGCAAGCACTGCCAGACATGGGTTGAGGCACAATCTGCAAGACCCTGTCTCCTGCCTTCCCCACAGAGGTCCGAAGAGAGGTTTCAGAAGCTCCACAATCAAGTTGCACAGCCAGCCACATAGTGCACAAAATGACCAAGCAAGTTTTTCTCTTTCTCTTCTGGCAGTGTAATTTTTTATCATCTTTAAGTAGTTGTACGAAGGAGCTCCATTGTCACCCATGCCCATTGAGCAGTGTGACTGTATCCACCCATCCGTTCCCTCCCCACCCATCCCTCCCCTCCCCACTTAGCCGCCCTCCTTCTTCTTGGCCTCATCAGTTTCCTGGTATTCATTTGGTTAAAGTCTGAGTTGTTCTGAGGAGGGCCACCATGGCCATTCTCCCCTGCTGCTGCCATCCGTTAGTCAATCAGTATACAACCAGGTGTTTCTGAAGCAGTCCATCCCAACGGATCCCTTCATTACAGAAACTAAAACACAGTCCTTCATATACTTGGTGACTCTCGTGTTGAGAAATTAAATTACATGACATTGGAATCATCCTGGGAATCTTCCATGAAGAGTGCTAGTCATTGAGATTGGTGCTTGTCAGTCACCTGTCGAGGCCAGGGTGGTGTCCGAGCTGAGGAGCGGGCCCTCAAGTCCCAGGATGGGGCAGGAGAGCTGCAAAGCGGCTTACTTTTGGGAACAGCATAGGGAAGCTGTGCTCGCCCCCGCTTCATAAGCAATACTTCAACCAAGCTGTTGAACTGGAAATTCATTTGCTACTAATTTGTTCTCAGCTCATGCTTTAATGAGCCTATATTTCTGTGTATTTAATTTGAAAGTCCATTTGATAAATAATCTGTTAAAAAAATGAATGGGGATAGAGAATAAATGAGTCTGAAGTTTCCAATGTAAGTAATTAAGATTGTTGTCACTACTTAGTTTTTAATTTATTAACCCGTATTCAGCTGGATGATTTTTTAAACCAGTATTTAACTGAAAATAAATTAGTATCCAATTAATTTCCAGTGTTTCTAACCAGTATTTAGCCAGTATTTACCTCTGGTAGCATTTCAACATTTCTCTAAAACAGGAAGGGACTTTTAAGATGAACCCCCAAAATCTGTAGCAGTCAACTCCTAGTGATTCAGGTTACTCCAGGCAGGCTGAAACCCAAAGGGCACCAGTGTCCATTTCCACCTGGGCTGCACCATGCCTGTGTGTGCCTGGGCTGACTCTCCCCTCCCGCCCCCCCATACCATAACCAGAGCCGGGCTCCTGATGCATTGAGCATTGCAGTCCATTGCACAGAAACATCATCACGATTCCCCTGAGAGTTACCTGGAGAGAGGGGACTGGGAAGCCATCCGGCATCCACTTCCCTCCGATGCTGCGTGTGATGCCTTGTGTGGCTGGTGGGTGTCTGATGTGGCCAGCAGAGCACCTCCACTCCACCCAGTCCTCCCACGTGCCCTTTTCAAAGCCACATACGGCCTCAGTGGAAGGAGCAGGGTACTGTGAGTGCCATACTCCTGCGCCTCAGTCCACCAGCCAGGCAGGACTGAGCCTCAACCCTGGACTGCCCCCACCCCCTTAGCCCTGCCCTTATGCCCACTTTCCTCTCAGGTGAGTCCTTCCCCTTCCCTGAGCCCTGCTGGACACAGCCTTCCTGCTCTGCAATGCAGAAAGGAGCCCACGGGACTTCTGTTGTTCATGAGCAGCAGGCTTGGTAGCAGAGAAAATCCTGTTACACTGATAGCAGCAGGGTGTCTGACATAAACTTTCAACACCAAACGTTTTCCTTTATAGTAAAATGTCCTACACAAGCCATGCATGGTGGCTCACCTCTGTAATCCTGTATCTACTTGGGATGCTGAAATTGGGAGAATCAAGATTCAAGGCCACGGGTCACAAAAGTTCACAAGACATCATCTCAGTCAGTACAAAGCTGGGCACAGTGATCCAAAACTATCCTCTTAAGATATGCCAAAGTATAAACAGGAGGATTGCAGTCCAGGCTGGTCCAGGCAAATATATAAGACCCTGTCTAGAAAATAATGAAAGAGCTGAAAATAATGAAGAGCTGATACGTGCTATCACACGAGTAAGTTATGCTGAATGGAGGAAGCCAGACACATGGCCATATACTGTGTGATTCCCTTTGTATGACATGAGCAGTGCAAGAGAATTCATTGAATAGAAGGGAAATTTGCCAGGGGGAGGGGTATGAGGGGTTCTACACTTCTTTGGGGACCTATAAAAATGTTTTGGAATTAGAGAATGGTGACTGTTGTACATTCCTATTGAATGGAGTGATGGAGGAAATCAGGTATATAAACTGTAGACCATAAAACACTAGCATTGAAAGCTTTAAAATGATGACATCTGTGGTATGGGAATTCAGTCTTAATTTTAAAAGAGAACTTGCTCTGTTACATACCACAGCACAATATAGAACAACTGTCGCTTAAAAGTGGCATTAACACAGGGACTGAAAATTTAGGATTGACTAGAGAATACACAGGTGGAGCCATAAGTACCCCCAAATTAGTGAAGAAAGGACAAAAGGCAATGAATATCACTGGCTAAGTTTGTACAAGAAGGTAGGATTCCAACCCCACAGTTGCAGATATTAACTTCCACATAGAGCTAATTGCAAGACTATACAAATAGAAAATAGGTACATGACTGTGATCCCAGCAGCATGAGAAATAGAAGTAGGATGATCAGAGTCTAGGCAGGCCCAGGGAAAAGTACAAGATCCTACCTGAAAACCAACTACAACAAAAAGCACTGGTGGTATGCTCCATTATTAAACAGCCTAACAAATTCAAGTTCAAATCCCAATACAACCAAAAAAAAAAATTAAGGCACATAACTATGACCTGAAAGAAAACTACCTTAAGCAACCTGCAAAATTCAGGAAAAGAAAGATAACTTTATGAAAACCAGAAACACTAACAAAGGATTTCCAAACAGTTAAATGACAATTGACACATAATAATTAGATAAAATATTAATATCCTGTATATAGTATATGTGTGTGTTCATGTGTGTGTATATATGTATAAAGAGCTTCTGAAATCTGCAAGAGAAAGTCCAACAAAACAGCAAGTCAGGGGCTGGGAAGGTGGCTCAGTGGTAGAGCGCTTGCCTTGCATGCATGAGGCCCTGGGTTTGATTCCTCAGCACCACATAAGCAAAAAGAAAAAAAAGCTGGAAGTGGCATTGTGGTTCAAGTGGTAGAGCGCTAGCCTTGAGCTGAAGAGCTGAGGGACAGTGCTCAGGCCTGGAGTTCAGGCCCCACAACCAGACAAAAACCAAAAAAACAGCAAATCTCCCCACGGTCTTCCTATCTCCCTTTCCTTAGAGATGATCCCAGAATGCCCTTCTCCACAGTGTGACAGCAGCAGCATCTTCACTCCTTTCTCACGCCATTATCCAGTGTCCATCATTCCAACCCATCCAGTCCTTTGGCCTAGAAAGGTAGTCTTAGTGAATTGCTATGCCGGCAAGTGCAGCAGCCAGTCACGGATGGGCACAGCAGAGCAGGGGTCTTTTCCCTCAACATAGCAGCCCCTCCCACTCCCTCACCCCGCAGCACTAGAGTGGAGACTCCTGAGCATGTGCCAGCCAACACTTGTTGGTTGGGCACTTAATTGGGGCTGCAGAAGAGGATTTGTTCAGCAGTAAAATGAACCTTCAAGTCTGGATGGATATCTATCTCCACTAAGAAAGTGCCAGGCTCTGTGGTTTCTCAGAGAACATCATTAAAGAACAGATTGGTGCAGGCATGCCCCACAGGAAATTTTGTCTCAGACTTAGAACCTTCTTGCTCTGCCTTCCTGCTGAGACAGACTTGTTCAGCCCGGTCCCCTCTTCCTTTACCCCCTTCCTCTCAGCTGTTGTTCCATTTCCATAGGCCATAGATTTAGGCCTTGTTCTGTTCTGTTTTACAGTGTGCTTAAATACCCCATGCTGCGCCTTGTCTCATTACCAAAGACAATTCATACAGGGATGAATGTCGACAGCCACGTGATTTGTTCTGTGGGTTGATTTTGTGCAGCACTCAGCACTAGCACTTTCCTGGGGTCGGGAAGGGTCAGAGAGGCAGCGATGAAACGGATGCATTTCGAAGCCCTATTGATAATCTCAGACGCTCCAGCCATAGATCCTGACAGCTCACCTTACATTTAGCATTAAATATTAAGACATTAAGACTGCACCTGGGCACTGGTGACTCACGCCTGTACTCCTAGATACTCAGGAGGCTGAGATCTGACAATCATGTTTCAAAGCCAGCCCTAGCAGGAAAGTCCATGAGACTCTTATCTCCAATTAACCAGATGAGGGGGGAGGCAAATACAGAGCTGTGGCTAACGTGGTAGAGCCCTAGACTTGCATGAAAAAAAGCTCAGGGACAGTGCTCAGACCCTGACTTCAAGCCCAGTAGAGAAAGATAGATAGATAGATAGATAGATAGATAGATAGATAGATAGATAGATAGATAGATAGATAGATAGATAGATAGATAGATATGTATGTATATATATATATACGTATGTATACATACATATATATATAGAGAGAGAGAGAGAAAGAGAGAGAGAGAAAGGGGAGAGGATGGCGGATGGGAGGCAGGTAGCTTTTTGCAGTGGCGGGCCTGTGATCACCGAACCCTTTCCACTCTACTGCAGGGTCACTGTTACTACCACGGACACGTGCAAGGCGACGCTGATTCCACAGTCAGCCTCAGCATCTGCTCTGGTCTCAGGTAAGTGGCCATAGCCACGGCAGCTCTGGCCCCCAGCTCACACCCACCCAGCTCTGTCTTTCCCACTCTCTTCGCAGCACTAAGCATGCTGGGTCGCAACAGGGATGACGCTCATGTGGGTGCTCACACCGCACGGCTAACCCAGGATCTTAACAACCCCCTGCCCCTCAGCTCCTCTTGAGCGCCATTCCCGGGCCTTGGGGGCTAACAAGGACTAAACTAGCTGAGCTCCAGCATTCAAACATCTGTGAGTCACTTTTCACTTCTGTAGCTCTGATGCTTAATAATTCCCAGTGATAAAAGACAGGACATTAAGTATTAACGTCGGAGCTGTTGGCTTAATAAAAACCTAAAAGGGAAGACCTCCTTTCATTAGAAAGCAAAATAAATAAAGGAATTAATGTAACATTGACCAAGGTCAGTTGATCATAGGTGTGGGTGGGCAGGGGTCAGCAGGGGTCGGCAGCAATGTTATATGCAAATGCAAGAAGTAAGAGAAGGAAAGACCTTCTGTGGCTGCGCAGGCAGCCCCTGGCTCCCTCCAGCCCTTCCTCCCAAATCACAGTTGGTAGCCATCACTCGGCTCTTCTGAGCTCTCCAGGAAAACCATTTGTCTGATGAATTTCCAGCTGCCTCAGCCTTTTTACTGGGTTTATTTATCGAGTTGGTGCACTAACAGCTTATCTTCCACATCCTGGGGGGCTTGGGCCCACTGCACCAGACTGGGGTCTGCGGGAGGGTTGAGGGGGGATGGGTGAATGGACACCCTGAGTTTACAGGCAGGGTTGCAGTGTTGTCAGTGGCAACTGTGACATCCTGGGAGATTGGGGACCAGACACACACACAACACACATGCCACAGTATCCGTGCATACGATGGCACCACACAGCCTCTCTGTACAACACAAAGGATGTAATCCACACAGCACAACACAACACACAGCCTCTCATACATATCACACCTAGTGTAATATACACACCAGACAGCATACAGGCACATACAATAAGACACAGCCCCTCCACACACAGCAGAGCACAACACAACACAAAGGCATGTAATAACACATGCAGCCTCTCTATACACACATACCACAAATAATACAGTATACATACAATGTAACATACAGGCACATGACATGACAGTCTTTCCACACACAGCACAAATCATTTAATATACACAAAATAACACAGCATAGCACACAACACACAGGCACATACCACACCTTTCCCTGGTCCCCTCTGCTCCTTTGTGCATCAGCATAAGGAGACTTTGGCTCCTGCTCCAAGTGAGCCTGCATTTTCCCATCATTGCAGGTTCTGAACTAGGCTGAAACTCTTGGGACCTCCCAGGACTCAGACAGCCTTGAACTGGGCCTTCCCTGAGTTCCCCACCCTGCCCCCACCTGCCCTGTGGTAAGGGCTTCGGGATGCTCCTAGATTCGGATGGGAGGGGTCCCACAAAGTGTTCCTAGAAATTCAGTCACATAAAAATAGCAAGGGCAGCCAGGCACTGGTGGCTCACGCCTGTCATTCTAGCTACTCAGGAGTCTAAGATCTGAGGATCTCAGTTCAAAACCAGCCCGGGCAGAAAAGTCCATGAGACTCTTATCTCCAATAAATCACTAGAAAACCAGAAGTGGTGCTGTGGCTCAAGTGGTAGAGCACTCACCTTGAACTGAAGAGCTGAGGGACAGTGCCCAGGCCCAGAGTTCAAGCCTCATGACCGACCAAAAAAAAAAAAAATAGCAAGGGCTGGGGTTTTGCTTCATGATAGATCTCTTGCCTAAATATACAAAATACAAGATCCTGGAGGTGATCTCCAGCACCACAAAATAAAAAAAGTAAATAAATGAGTAAAAGCATCAAGAGGAGAGGCAGTTAGTACACAAATAAGGGCCTGGATGATGGTCTTGTTGGAAGTACCACATTGATTTTAGTTGTGTCATGTGACTTTTACTGTACCAAATTTTAGAGTAAAGCAAATATGATACAGGACTAATTCTTGCCCCTACACTGTTTAAATAGTTATCCATTTCTTTTTTCAAAGGGTAGAATTGATCGGTGTTGTAGGCCATGGAACCCAGGATACACACGATAATGAAAACACTCATTTGTAATTTATCCGTGAGAACAAGCAGTTACTGTACAATGCCTGCCGCAAGCGGGTGCAGAATCACTGTTTAGAATTTAACAAACAAAGCCAATGGACACATTTGAAGAACTCCACTCAGGAGTCTCAGCTGAGAAACTGGAAGACAACTACCCTGGGGGGGAGGTGGGACCAGGACAGAGGAAGGATGGGCCCTGGGCTGAGCGGCATCCTCCACAGGGTGGGGCCACAGCGGTCCTCCCAGACCCCTCAGCACTTGACTCCAGTGTCCTCTGACCTGGGCCAACAGGTGTTTTCCAGGATGTTGGCTTGATCCAAAGACTCATAGACACATGGGCTAAAGCCTCAGGAAGGTCCAGCACACTGAGGAGTTTCCTGTCCGTTAGACAGGATCGGGGTCCCACTGCCCATTGCAGACATGCCGTGAGGCTCAGCAGGATCATGTGCCTTCCCCCCGCCCCTGCCCCCGTGGGCAGGTATGAGTAAATCTCTATCCTGCTCACTGCAGGTCCTCAGCCCCTCAAGGCGCAGTGGGTCCTACCATAGAAAGGAAGTAAAGCCAACTTGTCCTTGTCCCTCACCTTTGCCCTCATGGCCGTCTGCTCTCTCAGCCTTTTCTGACTCACATCCCTGGCTGCCCTCTGACCTTCAGCCATGTGTTTCTAGCCAGGATTCTGCGTTGTTCCTCTCCTGCCTTCTCTCTTCCTGTGGACAGGCTAGGACTTCAATGGGGACATGAAATGGTCATGATCCTGTCCCCACCAGCTCTGAGTCTGTCCTGCCACTCCTGATGATCACTCAGGATTGAGTCCACAGCTCTACCGGGCCACACAAAATCCCACGTGTCTCAGACTGCGCTCCTGGATGGGTCTGCAGGCTGACTCCCCCAGACTCTCTGCCACTGAGTTGCCAGAGGCCCCAAGCTTGACCTCTGGGGAGCTCCGGTAACCCCTACCCACCCAGACCCTGCACACACCCCCTGTCGGCCAGCTCCTGCCTCACAAGGACAGCTTGGTCATCTCCGTCCCCAGTGCCCTTCCTGGCCTGCTCATCGATAGTCCTGCAAATGTTTATTGATCGCTGACTCACCTATTAGTTACCTGTTGACCACACAGAGCAAACCAGAAGAAATGAGGAAACTGCCTGAGGTGGAAAGGAGTCAGACATGAGCTAAACACAGAGCTGTAAGACTCACAAGAAACTGAATGGAACCAGGAGAGCCTGGCATCCTGGCATCCCGGCATCCCATGTGAGGTCCCCCACACCAGCACCCCACCTTCCTTCGTGGCTCCCACTGTCCATCTGCAGTGACCCCCACTTCCACCAAGGGTTCCTCTGTCTTTGAGTGAACCCCGACCTTCCTTGCTCCTGTATTGTTCATCCAAGGCCTGTGTTCCCTGCCTCTTCAGGCCCGTTTGCCCCTCAAAACTCCCCTCAAGGCCCTGGTTCTAGGTGGGACTGCTTATTCACCCCGACCCTGTCAGGGCTACGCTGTCCCCGGGCAGCTCTGCACTGCTCTGAACTCAGCCTTTAGAACCAGCTGCTCCTTTGCAAGTGTGTGTTTGGGGTGATGGAGCCGGGGGGAGGAGGTGTGTGGACCACTGGTGTGGCCGAGGGCAGCAAACAGCTTACGGGACAAGTCGTGGCTCTACCAGTGCCAACTTAAGCAACAAACTTTTTCTCTGTCCCTGTTCTTGAGACCAGAAATCCAAGCTCAAGGTATCACGGGATGGATTCTTTCCAGAAACTTCAAGGGAGAAGCCCTTCTGTGCCTCTCTGTCCTAGCTGCCAGCAGGCTTGGCTTGGCTCGGCTGATAGAGGTGCCACTGCAGCTCCAGCCTCTGTCCTCACTTGACCTTCTTTTGTCACCTTCCCCCAGTTCCAGGATGTGACCACAGGGCCTCGAGTGCTTTCTCAGCTTGCTTGGTGGAGATGAAATCTTGTGGACTCTGCTGCCCAGGCTGGCTTCAGATTGCCATCTCCAGATCTCAGGTTCCTGAGGCGCTGGGATTCATAGGTGTGAGCCACTGTCTCCCAGCATGTGTGTCAGCCCTTCTGTCTCTCAGAAGGGCATGTCACTAGATCTGGGGCCCAGAATGATCCAGAATGATCTCGTTTTTTAAGATATTGGATTTAATTCCATCTGTCAAGACCCTCTTTCTAAATTTTAGGCTCTACTCCAAGGTAAGAGGGATGAGCATGGGAACACACATTTCAGAGGAACACTGCTCAGTCCCCTCCCCCAGTAACCTGGGCCTCTCATTCTTCTCTCCTCCTTAGTAAAATGGGCCAGCAATCTGCAGGATTGCTGTCCATATTAGACAGGAGCGTGGCTTGTTGTGGGTAAGATGGGGGCGTGGGATGACCACTAATTGGTCCAAACCCTCTTCAGGTTGATGAAAATGTTCTAAAATTAGGCAGGGATGATAGCTGCACAATTCATTGTTCTAAAAACCTACTGGCTTGCCTGCTTTAAGAGGGTGAACTTGGCACTACCCGAAGCATGCTGGTGAAGATCGTCTTTAAGGTGGCTGGCTGGCTCATGGTACACTTGTCACCAAGCTGTTCTTATTCCTGAGGCGCCAGTAGATTGAAAATAGCTCGTCTGAAATTCCTGGGACCAAACATGTTTCCGAATGGCGTGCATTTAGAATTTGCAATCATTTCATTCAAGGTATTCAGCCTGTATTGCCTATCCATAAACACCTGTTTAATACGTAAGCCTTTCCTTTGGTCATGCCCTTGCCCTGCTTGTGCATTTCATTCGGAACAGGAGCTGATGGTAGGGTATCTAACCTTGTGCCTGGTGGGAATAATGAATATTTGTTTTGCTTATACATGAGTAGTTTCCATGGAAACCATTTATTGAAAATAAGCCTTATGGTGCTCATGATGTGCTGGCTAATATTGTTGTCATTACAGTTTATCAAACACATATGAGGCAGGATATTGTTTTTACCCATGAACTTCAGAAAGAAAAAAAGCACTGAAATTAAATCTTATGTCAACCATACTTCTAACTTGTGATTGACAACATAATATTAAGACCAAAAGTTCTTTCCTAGGAGATGCGATTAGCAGTAGAAGATTGAACAAGCTGGGATAATTCATAGTTTCTAATCATTGTCTTATTACAGGTAGTCCAGCCTCATGTAACATTAAGCTGAAGGGTTGCCAAATGTACCACCGATGCTGGATTAAAAACTGAATTTTCAGAAGGACAAAGACTTACCTTGAAGGAAAATAGAACCCCTGAGTTTTTGCACACAAAACTAGCCAAGTCAACTGACCATTTTGACAGATTCCTCTTCATTTCTGTTCAATAAAGAATAGCAAGAATTTCCATTTGAAGGGAGGTCGGTTGATTTTTACAGCAGCTGCGCCCGTCTCTGGCCTGTCTTTTCTGCTTCTGTTTCACTGCTGTTGTCCCTATTCTGAGATAACAGGCTGAGGCAGGCAGGTGAGTGTGGGGTTGAGGAGCGTTAGCCTCAGACCTCCAGGTCTGGATTGGCCCTGGCTCTGCCTTAAGCCACCTGGGCACCCTGGGCAGTGGTGGATGTTCTGATACATGAAGCTTCATAGAGCGATAGGGATAATGACACAGTTAAGAGGTGGAGGTGGAGGAATACACACACACACACACACACACACACACACACACACACACACACACACACACACACACACACACACACACACACACACACACACACACACACACACACACACACACACACACACCCTCAAAGTCTGCTGGATTTATATTCCATACTCTGAGATTCTTCCAACTTTAAGTTTACAACCAAATATCTATGATATTCAACTTAAAACAAATTGCATCTCCTTATCTAACTTAGGGCCGGGAGGACTGTGAGAACATCACATTTTCACATCTCGGAAAGTCTGAGTGCTTGAGTTCTGTATCCCCCGTTGTTTCCAGCAAGCTTTAGAGCTAAATGATTAATTATACCCAAGACAGTCCAAAGCAATTATTTAATTATGCTGTACATAGGCTGCCAATTCTGTGGAGCAAAGGGACGGCCTTCACCCCGTTTCTCCACATCTGCCTTTGGATGACTTAAAAGATAAAAAGAGATAGGAGAATGCTTTTATAACCAAGTAACAATTTCTAGAAATTTTCCACTAAGTAGAAAAACTTTTTCGGCAGTTTCCTCCTCAGGATTCAAGCACTGGTGACATATTTTACTGTCAAGTCTCCCGACTAGATAGTTAAGTAAACGCACAACAGAAAAGTAACAATACAACATGAAAGGCTATGGTGCTATTTTGTTTTTACTGTGAGAAAGTCCATTTTCTTGTAAATCCAGATTCCTACATTAATTGTCCTTGCCTTTCAAGTTCTCTTTCTTAATTTAAGCTTGTTAAAGTCCATATCATTAATGAACACAAATTCCTGTTCCCCACCCTCAACTTAGCAATGTCCAGTTGATTTCACAAGGAAAGCTCAACAAAAAAGACCCAGACATTCCACATGGTAGAGTCATACCTGAATTATTGATTTGGAGATACTCAAAGTTGCTACTTTGTAAGGGAAAAAGAAGAGGTACGCACAATGGCTTTTAATCATCTGTGGGATCTTTAAAAATTCCCAGAACCTTTTTAGTTACTCCAAGCTCTTCCTCCAGCATCCAGAGCTCTGATTCCTGGTTGTATGGAACATAGCTCTTCCCTGTTAATCCAGTTTCCCTCTCTGGTGCTGTCCTCTGGCCCAGAATACAACTATCCCAGTCAGGAGGCATCTGTTTCTTCCAATGCCTATGATACATACAAAACAGGACTGTGGCTAAACCAGTGGAAGTTGGCTAGTGTATACTTGCTTATCAGCTCCATTCAAAGGAGCTACCTGACTGTTTCAAGATTCTGTCCTCCATACCATTTGAGTCTGGAAGCTCAGTCATTTTATTAATAGACTCCTATAGTAGGCCATCAATCAACAGGGAGAGTGAATGACCAAAGAAATAAGGTGAGTAGTATGAGCAACATAGGAACGTTTTACTTGGTCCTTGCTTTGGAAATCAGTTGGGATGATCAAAGGACAGTGAATGGAGTGATGAGTGTTTCTTGAGGATTAGGGGTGTTCTCAAATATAAATTAAGTGTCAGACTGAAAGCCCAGAACCTAGAGTCAGTCTGTCTCATTCTCAGGCCTGATCTGCTAACATACTTTGAAAAGTTCTGTGGTTAATACATAATGCATCCATGAATCACATCGGGGAAGTCTTAAGGAGGTTCGAGTCTCAAGCAAGGTTGAGTCACTGTGGTGGTTGTGTCCGTTTACAGCCAGATGAACTTCCCATGAAAGCATGATGTGTTCTCAAAGGGCGGAGTTGTGGTCGCCATGCCGAACAGTAGAAAGTGTGAGGTGTGTGTGAGCTGTGCAGATGACAGTTCTGGCCCAACTACCATTGCTCCCAGAAAACCTAACTCTCAGCATCAGCAAGCACCTTTCAAATGAAAGGACTCATTTGTCTCTCGTTGGAAGAGAGAGAAAGGAAAGCCAGCACTTACACCAGGGTTCCTTACTTCATGAAAGAAGCTCGATCCCCGGCCATCCTTGCTCATTTCCATAATGGAACTGGGCCTCAGCCTCAGCACCAGAAAGTCATGACAAGGGTCATGGTTCGTGGCTAAAGGCTACCCCTGACTCTGCCATTTAGAGCATTTTTTGAAACTCTGTCCACTAAAAACAAATCTGTTCATTTATGTCTAATCCTCAGTGGTGGCTCAAAGGTTCTTGGTTCTCCCAAAAGTATACTGATCTCATCAATACTGTACTTCATACTGGGGAGGCCTTGATGGCCAGTAAACCTATGGCTAGATGAGTTAAAGAAGAATGGTATCTCCCTAAAATTGTCCATCTCTGGAATAACTCATAAACAGCTGCTACCATTCAGGCACCACCTGGTGCCTGGGCTAGTATTTCTCATTGGATGGTGTAGAAACTTTGAGCAATAAATAGCATTATAATGTGAGCCCCACTGTATTAGTGGAGGACACAAGGTTTGATAAGATTATGAAGCACGATCAGGTCGCACAGATGGTAAACGGCACAGCTGGAACTCTCCCCTTGGCCGCTGGACTCACCTTGCCATGGTGTTTCTTGATCCTGTGAAAGGCTGTCCACTCCTCCAGGAGGCACACTGTATCCTCCAAGCCACAGCTCCATGCTTTGAGTATTTGTAAGAGCACTTGTGTTTGCACATCTCTTACAAATTAAATAAATGAAAATACCATGCATATATATATATATATATATATATATATATATATATACATACATACATATATTTGCCTCCCTCCTTATATCTGAATCTCTTCAAATATTTAGGAAATATGTCTGGTCATGATAAATAATTTAGATGCAGGAATCATCTTTTAAAAAGAAAAGGATGATTTCCCTTCTGAGTTGGGTCTGCAAATTCAGATATAGTTATCGGCAATGAGACATCTTTTCTCTAGACTCTTCTTCCTAATAATATATCTTTAGACAGAAGAAAAAAGAAAGGAAAAAACAAGAAAGCACGAAGGTAAAATGCAGTCTATTTTTATCATAAAATATTTCAAACTCAAAAAATAATTCTCCGACTTGCCTTTCTGGGTTGCAAAATGAATGTGTGCAGGCACTCAGCACAGAAAATTCCCTTTCTGATTAAGGCGTGAGAGTCTAAATAAAGTGATATTTCTCTCCTTCATTAAGAGCTATGTTTCAACCATCAGCGAGGAGCTGTTGTTAAAAATGAGTGTTTTTGTCATTTCTTTTTCAACAGGGGACTTATTGTGTTTGAAAACCAGACCTACATCTTAGAGCCAATGAAAAATGCCACCAACAGATACAAGCTCTTCCCCGCAGAGGACCTGAGTGGCATCTGGGGGTCGTGTGGATTGCACCATAACACAACCCGCCTCCCCACGCCTGCCATGTCTCCGGCACGTACCCAGATGCAGGCAAGAAGGGTAAGAAGGACATAGAAGCTCCCTTGTCTCTGGAGGGCTTCAGGCATGGATACCCAATGCCAGGAGACCCAGAGAAGCTCTGACACTGGACTTTGTGTCTAGGAAATGGAAATCCCACTAATCAGGAGCAGTGGAAACCATGTGGCCAGTGTCATCATGGACTGAGAGCTCCATCACCAGTCTCGTTAAGATATACTGGGGGCAGTGTACCAGTGCTGTGCACCTGTCATCCCCTGGTCCACAAGAGGCTAAGATTGTGTGTGTGTAGAGGTGAGGAGGGGGGAATCATGGTGTGAGGCCAGCCCAGAGAGAAAAGTCTACAAGGAAGGAAAACTGGACAAGGGGGTGTGTGCCTGTGATCCTAGGGATAATGGAAACCCTAAAGGTAGGTGGATCACAACTCAGACACAAGTTCAGGGAGGAATCAAAACCCTATCCTAAAACTAGTGCAAAACAAGGCTGGAGACATAGTTCAGTGGTATGACACCAGCTTTGAAAGCATGAAACCCTGAATTCAAACCCCAAATATTACCAGGAACAAGTTCAAAAAAAAAGGGTAGAGCTGACCAAGTCACCTTTGATCCTACCTTCCATGCGCACCTGCGGTGCGGGTACACCTGCAGGACCCGGGCAGGACCCGGGCTCCTGCCCACTGTGGCACACAAGACAAAGGTGGACTCTGACTCACTCTCTAGCAGCTCTTCTATGGGAAGGAAGAGAATGAACTCTTGAACTTCCTTCATCCATGGCTGTTCTGTAACCAGGAGTGTCTTAGTGAAGTGGGCTCCTGCTGTCTCCTCCTCAGTCTGTGCCCACAGAGATGGGCACAGAGGTGCACTGACTGGACTATAACTCAGGCTACTCAGGAGGCTGAGATCTGAGGACCATGGCTCGAAGCCCGCAGAAACAGGCAGATCATGAGACTCTTATCTCCAAATAACTAGTAAAAAGCTGAACTGGAGGCATGTATGATTCAAATGGTAGAGCACCAGCAGTGAGTGAAAAAAGCTGAGCAAAGGCATGCGACCCAGAGGTCAAGCCCCAGCACTGACACACAAGAAAAAAGAAAAAGAATCACGCAGAAGATGTCTCTCATTTCTCTGTTTGCAATGTGCTCTTTATGTTTCTCTTAGCATATTTTTGTCTTTCTCAACTTTAACTTGAGTGGACCACTGCTTAGCCTTCAACATTTTATGACTACTAATCTTGGGTCTTTCAAAACTTTCTCTGAATTCATTAGTGTTAGTCTCCACAGTTTATTCCTGGGCTTCCTGTCATACCTAGGGATGGGGGTCCGTTCCCCTCCACTGCTTTTAAATGGTTCATTTTAGCAGACATTCGCATACATCTAACATGCATTCTTTGAGTAAGTTTTCCTTCTGTGGGCTTTTTTTTTTTTGTCGTTCCTGGAGCTTGAACGTGGGGCCTGGGCGCTGTCCCTGAGCTCTTTGCTCAAGGCTAGCACTCTACCACCTTAAACCACAGCGGTGCTTCCAGTTTTCTGGTGGTTTGTTGGAGATAAGAGTCTCAGACTTTCCTGCCCAATCTGGCTTTGAACTGTGATCTTCAGATCCCAGCCTCCTGAGTAGCCAGGATTACTGGCGTGAGCCACCAGGGTCACAGTTCTGTGGGGCTTTTGAACTCCCCTCGTAGTGGCCCCCATTACAGGGCTGTGCGTTGCCTTGGCACTGATGCAGAGGCCCTGGGAGGCTGTATCACAATCCCAGGGCCTGGAGCTTCCATATACCCAGCGGCAGTGGCGGCAGCAGCGGCAGCGGCCCCAGCTGCTTGGGGAGCATTTTCTTTCCCCATCTTGCTTGAATGATGGATTGAAGAGTTAGAATCACAGAGACCCACCTCTGTGGTCCCATGTGAGTTCCTTTCATTCAGCAAACACATTTGCCTTTGATTCAAGCCCTTGGATAAGATGTGATTAAGATGTCACTTTAAAGCCATCAGCAAAGCAGAACATTTGCATTTTGTTTTGCTGTGAGTCGCTTGTCCAAAGCCTGCTCTCCGAGTTATGCAATTTTTTAACTTGACAGTTGAAATGACACTCAAATAGGTTTGCCATTTCATTTAGAAGTACAAACTTGATCTGTAGTTACCAGCCAGCCACATTTTAATTCTTTAAGCATACAGTCCTCAAACACTTTGATTGACAAAATAATTTCCAGTCCTTTTGGTTTGTACATAAATGGAAAGAAACTGAATAACAAGACTATTTTGTTAATAATGCATATTGAAGTGTAAATGAACCTTTACATTGCAAAAGGAAGGCCTGGATACCCAGTCTCTTTTCCCTGTCACTTTTGAAATAATTCTGATAGGCTTTTATGCAAGAGAAAACATCTGTGACCTAAACAGCAGGAAGATAATGAAACTGGTACCAAAATAGTTTTTAAGTAAAGGGAGGAAATCTGCAGAGCTAGAATTAGCTAGAAGGATATTTTGGATAACACCTGTGATAAATATGAAGAGTGCATCTTTGAGTTATAGGCTGCTAACTAGTCTCACTTTGCTGCCTTGATTTTATACTAAAAAAAGAAATCAGTGTAACTACAGCTAATTAATCTTGTTTATGCAGCACAGTGAACACATTTGCTTTACCCCAGCATTTTCCTGCCCCTGCTCAACATTAACTGTTGCCGAGCTGGCTGCACAGTCTGCGACTCTTCTGCAGAGGTTTGCATTTTCCTTCTCCGAGCATCAGAAATTGATCTACCCTCTGTGTATACTCCACACGGAAGAGGAGCCTGAGCAATAGCTTGTCATTGGTACATTGGTACTGCATTCGATTGCAAAGAGCCAAGTTGAAAGGGCGCAGAGAGACAGAAACTTCCTGGTCTGCTCTCTGAGAATTTTAAGTCCAGCCTAAAGCACCCACTGCTCACAACTCACTTGTACTCATCCTTTCCCTCTCCATCCTTTATGCAATCAAGGCAAAAAAAAATCTATCTGAGCAAGCATCGTAAGAAAGGCAAAGGCTAAGTCTGCTACTGGAGAGAATCACATAATACATCCCAAAGGCAAAATGAAATTGCAGTTGAATTTCTCTTTCTTTAGGGATAACCCTTCTGTGGTTCCCCTCCATTAGTATAGAAAATAGTGCATCAAATATAAAAGCTTTTTCTGGGAAGAAATGTTTGCAAGGACTTCTGGGTACACAGAGGACAGCAGGGCAGCGAGATGCTGCTGGGTACCCGGGATGCACTGGTACCCAGCCACCATCTTATCTGTGTAAGCAGATTCCATATGGTGGTAATCTGCTGTTCTGGTCATATCTAACCCCCAGCTTCCTGTTCGTTTTCTTCCATGGACTTTTCACACACCACATTGACTCTTGTTAATTCTTTGTTCCTCCTCCTTTTCCCAAGAGAAGGTGACCTGAGGGGCAATGACCTTGGTCTTTCCCATCTGGTTACTTGGGGGCTCCCAGTGGACCCTGTGGGGTGAATGCAAATGGTCTGGCCATATGAAGGAGGGAGTCTAATGAGAACATACTGTAGCCCCATTCTCAGCTTGCTTTCCTAACTTGAGTCAAGATATCAGAGCCATGGTCCCTGGCAGGCAGTTTGGAGGGCAGGGTGCCTCTGTGAACTTGGTTGTGGTCACTTTAAGAAGCAGGGGAACTGATTTCCTCCTGAGTAACTGTTGAAGAAGGCCTCTGTGCCCACGTTGGAGAAAAGACAGACTGCAGGGCTTTTCTCACAGGTCCTGTTTGGGGATGAGTTTTGGGGGTGGGGGAGGGTGTTTTTTGTTTTGCCACAAGTTCAAAAGTGAAAATTCAGTCAAGCAACCAGTTTCAAGTGTTGCTCTCCATATCACAAATTAAAATATGATTTAAAAAGAAAACTGGACAGCCTAGATAGGTAGGAATCATGTGGTGGTAATTTAAGCCTGTGACCAGCCTCTCCCCTGTGGCTTTTCATTATGATGTGGTTAAGCTTCTCTCTGAGTTTGCAATTCTCTGAATTCATGAGAAAATGTGGACTTCTCTGAAAACTGCAGAGACAGGAAAATTGTGTTCATGTGTTTGTTTTCATTATCTGGAATTGTGTATTTTCTAAACAATGATTCTAGGCCAGTTGGAAATATCCTTCCTTTGGCCATTGATTTTACTCTTCCAAGGCTGAAATTGTGAAAGTCTCAACAATCAGAGCCTCCTCAATGAGTTCTTCAGTGGAAAACTAATTTATTTCTTTATTTCCAGAGCTGTATTCTCTTCTCTATAATTAGCTGAATTTGTTCAGGGTAGGTGGAGGGATCATGAGCCAAAGCAAGATTTCTCCTTCTTTGACACCCCCTCAGTAAGAATAAAAAAGAGGTGAGACCCCTCACACTTCAGAAGTGTCTCATTTTTGCCTGCACACTGGACCCCACGGGGGCTGATTTTTCCCCTTTTTAAGTACATAGTTATCACCATAAAACCTGCTGATACATACAGTTACAACATCTGGACATTTTTCTTTCTTTCTTGCAACATTGTGAAAGAATGAGACATTCCACCTTTCTTGGTGCTTTATTTTTCCTTGCTCAGATTTGCAGATTTCTTCAGGGACACCTAAATCCACAGATCAGCACAGCTGGGCAGTCTGTGGGGAGGCAGGCCACTATCATACAAACATTTTTCCTTATAAAAATCTGTTTGGAAAGATCCTGGACTGATGGGGAATTGTGCTATGAAAGATGTGTCCCTCCAGATTATACGACTGGAAATGGGATTCAAAGCATGCTTTAAGTCTTTTTTGTTGTTGTTTGGTTTGGTTTGGTTTGATGAGGCTTTTTTGGTTTGGTTTTGTTAGCTTCTTGCTTTTGTCTGAAAAGAGTTGTAACAAATTTTCAACTCCAGCAGTCAGTGTAGTTAAGTCATAACCAGCAGTTCCAGGCAGGAGGAAGGGAGACCCATTCAGCCCCAACTTCTTCCAACTGTGGGTTATTGCAGAAACAGAAGGCTTTGCTTTTTGTTTTTAATGTTTGCTTTTTGGGGACCACCCTCCATGAATTGCTTTATTTCTTCCAAAAATGCCTTTGGGATCCTCCCAGTGATTCAGGGAAGAGCAGGAATGCCCTTTGAGGAAGCCTGATTACAATGTAACCCACTTCAGAGGCTGCTTTGTTTAGGGTCTGTGTTTCTCTAGCTGGACCTCCACATCAGTGGAGCTGATGTGAGTCCCCTTCCCACCCCACCCCCACCCCGCTTTTCCACTCCACCCACACCCAGCTCTCCTGGGGGGCTGGACTTCTTTCTTTCTTTCTTCCTGTCTTTCTTCCTTACGTACTTCCTTCTTTCTTTTCTACCCACCTTCTCTTTCTCCTTCCCTTCTTTTCTTCCTTCCTTCCTTTATCTCCTGTTTCTTTCTGTTCTGCAGTCTCACCTCTTTATGTCTTGCCCCCTTGTGTTTCTGGCTATTTCCCCTCTTTCCAGATCACCCCAGTCTTCCATTGCTTTGAACAAGATTTTTTTTCTTGGCAGTACTGGGATTTGAACTTAGGGCTTTGAGCTTGCTAGGTGGATACTCTACAGCTTCAATCCTACCCCTGGATTGAAAAACCAAAAGGATCAGCTCCAAGGGCTACACTCCCAGGAGTGGACCCCACAGTGATTACCCACAGATCCTGCCGTTCCGCTTCCAAGTACGCCGCCCTGCCTGTCTGTCTCAGATCTCAGAGCAGGGACATTTGGACCACTGGTTTCCAGCTTGGAGTTGAGTCATCTTCACATGTGCCACATGTAGCTAGATTCTCCCCTTCTAGAAAGAACGTTGGGTGTTCATTTGGTTTTGTGTTAATGTGCTCATTTTATTTCATACTGACCTTGACCTCTTTTGATATTGCGATCCGTGATTCAGCAGGAAGGTTAAACAGCTTTTTAAGATTTCCCAAGTAGAAGCAGAAATGGATGGCCGGTTTCACAAAGCTCTTTTTGGGGCTGGAGGTTAACTTGTCGAGGAAGGGGATACCAGAGACGGAGGGGGCAGAGGGACATAGACGATACTCTGAAACTGCGGGGATATGTGAAGGGAAGCTAAACTCATGTTTACTTTTGACAGCATAAAAGGGAGACACTCAAGATGACCAAGTATGTCGAGCTGGTTATTGTCGCCGACAACCGAGAGGTAAGAACCTTTAGAATGTTCACAGTGCTATTGGTTTTAAGCAAGAGAGAATGAGAGAGAATCAGATACTGAGCAAGTTACTGCTTTAGCACAGTTGTCTATGCATTCTTAAAAAGCGTCAGAAACAGCCAGGCACTGGTGACCCATACCTGTAATCCTTCTTACTCAAGAGGCTGAGAACTGAGGATCCTGGTTTGAAACCAGCCAGGGCAGAAAGATTTATTAGACACTTATCTCCAGTTAATCAGCAAAAAGCCCAAAGTGGCTCAAGTAGTAGAGAACTATTCTTGAGTGAAAAAGCTAACTGAGAGTATAAGGCCCTGAGTTCAAGCCTTGGTGTTAGCACAAAGGAAATAAAGAAGAGAGGGAAGGAGGAAGGGAGGGAGGATGAAGGGAAAGAGAAAGAAGGGAGGGAAGTAAGGAAGAAAAGAAAGAGAAGAATGAGAAAAAGAAGGAAGCAAGTAAGAAAGAGCCCATGAAAGAAAGAGAGAACCAATGGAAAAAGTGATTTTTCTGATTTCATTAATTATAATTTTAAAGAATATTAAAAAAGTATCTGAAGGTACGAACAATAGGAAAGTCTGAAAAACAACAAACAACTGCCAAAGTTTCTCTGTAGTTAATCTCTGTGAATAAGAATTCTTTGGAGGAAATGATGAGTGATTTTAGATTGCATTCTGAAACATTTTAGGGGAAAGTTAAGCTTTTTAAATGTCTGTGTGTCCTAAAACTGAATGGATGGATGGATAAAAGCTACATAGAAACAAAACAGAGAAATCCTACTGTCTTGAGAATTGGCTTGGCCCTGTGTTCATTTCTTCTCTTAATTATCTTTGAATTAATTTTTTTAGATTATCTTGTTGATATTCATTCATTGTCACATTCACATATTATGACTCAGGTACCATTTTCTCATAGACTGACTCAGCACACATGTACAAGACAAGGTTGACAGTGTTTCAGAAAACTGCTCCATCCTGGAAGGTCAGACAATAGAAGAGAACAGAGACCCCAGTTAACATTTTATCTGTTCTCTTTTGTATTGTTTGACATGTTGCCATGACCCTCTATTGCTTTTACTGTTTAATTTTTAAAAACAAATATAAAGCAATTTTCTCAGGAAGTTAAAATCAAGTTGATGATATGACAAATGGCTCCAAACGACCTTCTGGCTGTGTATTTTCTTTGCCAAAGCACATCACCATCTCCATCATTTGCGAGGCTGGAAAAATTGCAGAAGTGACTGTCTTGTAAGCTCTTGGCTTGGGTGAATTTCAGGGAGTTTCAGGCAATCCCCAACTGGGGAAAGTTCTCTGCAGGATGTGAGCTTATTTCATCATAAATTTAGAGGACTTTGGGTAGTTTTCAAAAGCCTAAGACTTTACATTTTAGGGTCTGAGAAGATGAGTTGTGATTGATATGCCTACCATTATTAATGGTGACATTTAAAATTGTTAAGTTTCAGAGGCAAGGAAAAGATCTGGAAAAAGTTAAGCAGCGTTTAATAGAGATCGCTAATCACGTTGACAAGGTAAGTTTCTCTTCAGCTAATTAAACCACTCAAATTGTGTAAATGTTTGGAAATGGGGAGGAGAGGATTCAGTGTACCTCATCTGACTGATCTGAAAGACCAAGTTCTGCCTCGGGTCTAGAGTGGGACTTCCAGTGTCCTCTCCCTTGAACATGTGGTTCCCACCCATGGTGGCCCAGACTGTGGTGGACTGCAGGGCACAGCTTTCTCCAGATTCTGCTGACCAGGGTGTCTTAGACTTAGATTCCCTTAAATTCATAACTCTGTGGCATGCATTAGACCCTGTCAAGAAAGCTCCAGCTGGTTCCTGGGGGCTAGCTCTCATCCATAAGGGATCCACAGAATTCTATGCCCAGCAACGTTGAAACAGACTTCCAACTCAGCAATTGTTTGTCATTGTCGTGACAAATACTTAGGAGGAACAATTTAACAGAAAACGTATTGTGGTGATGGTTGCAGGGGTTCCCATTGTACGTCCTCTGGCTCTTGTTGCTTTGGGCCTGAGATACTGTAGAAACATCAGGACAGAGAGGGTGTGGTGGAGGAGAGATGCTCACCTCATGGTGGTCAGGAAGCAGAGAGAGACAGGAAGTGGCTGAGATTACTCTCCAGGCCACTTTCCCAGTGACCTATCTCCTCCTCCCATGAGGAAAGCCAGTAATGGTCATATCATCCACTAGTACTATCAAGTTATGAACCCATGAAAGGATTAGGTCAAAGCCCTCATGATCCAATCACCCTTCCATGGTTCGACTCACTACCAAGCCTTCATCAGCTGTTAGCCAGCCCCTCATTGAGAACACCTGGAAACCTATCTTTCACAAGGATAGAAAGGACCCTGGGAATGTCATCCAACAAAGGCGTCTTTGCTGGTGAAGTGATCCTTCCACCACCTGCTTGCAGGGAAATGATCTGACACTTCCCACCAGACAGAACCTGGGCTCTCTGGGGCAGATGACTCTACTTAAACCTAGTCTTCTCACACTGATCTGAATATTGGCACTGTCATTATGTCAGACTCTTCCCAGGTGGCTGTGCTTGTTGGGTTGTATTTACTCTTTGGAGTACCAACTCCCAGGCCTCAGTCCAGGGCTTCTGATCTCAGTGGCTTGGGTGGGGCTTGGGCACAGACCGCATCCACATGCTCCTGTGATGTCAATGCAGGACGAGACACTGGTAGACGGGAGGGAGATTTAACCACCTGACCTAGGCCCAAGCTAACACCCCGAGACTTGCCTGGAAGGCCTCAGTCTGCAGGGAAGGAAAGAGCATCAGTTCTTCTCAGGCCTTGGGAGTGAAAGGAAACTGTAAACTAGATTAAAACCAAGACAGAAATTGCTGAAACCCCATTTGAAACAGTGATGTGTTTGGCTCTCTGTGTTTATGTGTCTTTATGTATTATTCTGGGGTTTATCTTGCTTCAGTTTGCAAAACTAAAAATGAGCAAGTGGGAGTTTGGTAATAACTAGCACTGGTAATTAAAGAACAACATGCCTTGGAGAAGTCCTGGTGGATTCATTCGGTTGTGTGCGCCAGCCTGGCTGTTCTTGTGTTTCCAAGTGGCAGAACAATTCCTAAGCACACAGAAACAGCCAGCCCTGACATCCTCATCTACCCTCAGTACCCCCGGTGGGCAGGGGCCGGGGGGGGCGAGGGGAGCTACCCAGGCTCCTTAGCAGACTCTGTGTATCGAAGTCTGCCGACAATACCCTCAGTACCCCCGGTGGGCAGGGGCCGGGGGGGGCGAGGGGAGCTACCCAGGCTCCTTAGCAGACTCTGTGTATCGAAGTCTGCCGACAATACCCTCAGTACCCCCGGCGGGCAGGGGCCGGGGGGGGCGAGGGGAGCTACCCAGGCTCCTTAGCAGACTCTGTGTATCTAAGTCTGCCGACAATACCCACAGGCTATGCTGAGCATCCCACACTTCAGTTTTGCACGTCGCCATGTGGGAAAGTCCCCCCACTCATCTCCTCACTTGCTGACATCTTGGCTCAGCTGGGCTGTTTCTAAATTAATAACTACTTGGCTGCTTTGGCTTGGAGAGAAGGAAGGACAGCCCAGACTGGAAACAGAGAAGTGACTGAGTGACAAAGGTCTGAAATGTGCGGGACATACCACTGTAAGTGAACCCAAAGGCAGGTCTGATACTTGTGCTTCTTGGCCAAACCCCAGACCTTCTCCCCAGGTCCTGATGACATCTCAGCAGAACAGCTGAGTGTGTTCCCGCCCAGGAGGTGACCACTGAAGCTTCTATTTAACCCTTTCCTCTAACCCATCCTTGCCTCTTGTCAAGGGTTTGGCACCAACTGGAAAGTCTTTAAGGCTGAATCTCAGCTCCGGGACTCCTCTGTATTGAATTTATTCAGGCATCATCACTCATATGAATGCCTTCTTTCCTTCCTCCCCCAAACCCGTGGCCTGAAAGTCTTCCTTGGACCCCAGGGAATTCTACCCCCTCATTTTAGATCCGCTCTTTCTAGAAAGTCTTCCTTGGCTGTCCAGCACAGCATCCCTTGGACTTCCTGTCCACACCATTGTTTGGCAGGCTACCATTTCAAAACTGAACTGGAAAAATGGTGATGTGTCCTGGGCTGTAAGCCTTCTGGTGACCTCTGAGCAGCTGAGCAAGATCAAGAACATTTTAGTCTTTCTTCTGCCTGCTCAAGCCAAGGCTAGTCCATAGCAAGGGCTAAACAAATATCCATCACTACTGTGTAAATAAGGGATTCACCCAGCTGGGTCTGTGTGTCCACATAGTTTCTGGGATCCCCAAGCTGGGTTGGATGCTGGGCAAGCTCCAGTTGTTCTGCACAGGCCTGAGAGCTGTTCCGTGGGTCTGGAGCCAGGAATCCTTGCATTCACATACAGGTACCCATGTAAATCACGCTGTTGGAGTCACCCCACCAATGTCCACATAGGGCCATGCAGTTGTGATCTTCAGTCAGCTACTTGGCAGCTGCCAGATTCTGTGTCTTGACTATACGAAAACTATAAGCACCAAGCCTGAAATGCGTTCATGACATGGCAATGTCCGTGATGTGTTAGCTGTCACCACTATCACTGGCCCAAAAAATGCAAAGTAGCTGTGGGCAGCCCTGAGAAAAACACTGGGAGTGGGCAATACAGGGACCCTGAGCAATGCTTGATTTGATGTAAGTTCAGCACTCCTGACAGTATCAGTTATACTAAGTGTGGAGAGGGGGTTGAACGTTGTATCCTGCTAGGTATAAAGTCTGCTCAACACCTTCACTATTATGAAAAGGTCCCTAATTCACTAGTAAGCTGTACAGTAGCACTGAGATGGGGGACAAGTTAGTCCTTTGCGGACCTTAGCTCCTGAGAAGTACTTAGTGTCCCCTTCTCAGATGATAGCCCCGAAGCCAGGCAGGATGTTTGACACTCAGGACATCTCTTAGTCAGTGGGTGTTAACATCAGCACTGGATTTCCTGCATTTTTGCTTTCTGATCCCTGTCCTTTGTGCAGTGACACCGCTGAAGACATAATCTCCCAAAGCACACAGTGCCAAACACATGCGCACATTGTTCAGGGCAGTCCAATGTCTTCCATTTGCCTGGAAAGCCTGGACTCCAAACTCAAGAAGGTATTACAGGCTGTTCTTGATTAAAAACATACTACAGAGCAAGATTACTCCAAATTATTAACGTGATGTTGTCATTGTTATCTCCTTGGATGGCTGCAATCGGTGTGTCCCGTGACGCGATTCATACCCCACTTGTGTTCTGCTGACCCAGTGCTCTCCCTGTGACCACGAGGCCCCTCAGGAGACGCATGAGCCACCTCGGTGGGTCAGAATCTGCAGTCGATACTCGGCCTTTGGGAGTTCCTTGCACTTTAGCTCAGCACATTGGAACAGCATGTAATGCTCTTAATTCTATGATTACCGTCACTTGATGACCAGATGCTTTTAGCAATGACAGAACTTGCTCACATCTGGAGTTTGGCTGAAGCTGCTGCCCTAGCCACAACTTTCTCCTTGGCTACCTGGGGACTCAGAGGACAAGGATCTTCTCATTGCCTCATATGTCAGGCAACAGGGTAACCCAGATGCCCCACCCCTGCTGTGACCACACAGCCATCTGATCTTTGTCAGATTTGATCTGGAGGCAGCTGCTGGCCATGGAGAGTTCTTACCTCTCCGCTGCCCATCTGGTCTTCCACAAGACAAAAACCATCCCTCAGCCATTAGAAGAATTGCTTTTCCCCAACCCAGGATCAGCTGTGGATCCTGGGGTGTTGTTGAAATCACACCCATGTAAAAGTGAGGGACAAAGCAGTGTGCCTGAACCTGCGTTGTAGGTCCCAGATCTTCCCCCAGTGGCTGATCTAACTTCTGGCTGTGGGGCAAGGGTCACAAAGTTCCTGAAGAAAGGCTCCACTTGCGCCTTTTTTATCTTGAGAGATATTGACTTGTTCATTGCGTTGAACTTTCTCGTTGATTATAGGCGACAGAACATAAGAGTGTCAGCCAAGGCTGGCTCTTGGCTGAGAAGTTAATTCAGACTCATTGTCTGTACCTCATAGACAGAACATTTTGCTGAAACAGAACCAATTATTGATCTTGGCAAGCCTATCTGAATGATCCAGATCCACTTATTGTTTTTTTTCTTGCAATGAGTATTAACTGGCAGTGTCTATGTGAACACTTAAATGGAAATGTTCTCTTCCATACAAATATGGGCAGATCATAAAAAGACTAATAACTTGAGCATCTAATTGTCCACCACTCGATAATCAGGTGACCATATCTCTTTGCACCAATTCATCAGATAGTTCTTAGATTCTATTGCTACAGGAACAAAGGCACATTGAGATGCTTCTCTCAGGCATGGAAATGAACTTCAAACAGGGCTGTCTATGCTGAGCTTCAGTTCAGATTGTTCATCCCTATGACTCCCCTCCCAAAGATGGCTGTTTGCTTCAGTTTTACAGACCGCTGAACATTCGGATAGTGTTGGTAGGTGTGGAGGTCTGGAATGACATTGACAAATGCTCCATAAGCCAGGATCCATTCTCCAGCCTCCATGAATTTCTGGACTGGAGGAAGATGAAGCTGCTACCTCGCAAATCCCACGACAATGCCCAGCTCATCAGGTAGGCTCCTCTGTCGCTTAAGGAAAGCTGCCTTGGGCACGTGTTGGCTCTGCTTGTGCCTGCATAGCCCTAGAGTCCAACCCGTCTGCTCAACGTGCACCAGCTCTTACAAGAGGCCCTGCCTCAGCCCACTTCAGTGGGGCCGGCACCATGTTCCCTGGAACCATTGGACAAGTCCAACTTGACACCCAGGAAACCCGACCCCAGTCCCCTTTCAATAACCTGGACTTTTGCTTCTCTGCCAGTTTTTCTCAGCTTACTCTTGATATAAACTTGTCCAGAATTGACTAATTTTAAAGACTTATTTTCTTTCCTTTTACATATGATATATACAAATGTACAATATAATAAAAATAATAAGTATAAATAATATATAATATATTTTACTATAGTATTTCTTCTATGTAAACATATAATATATGAATATAGACATATTTGTGTCAGATGATGTAAGGGCAAAACACGTGGGTGAATATTGTCACATGCCTGGAGAAGCATAACTTCCTCCCTTGTTCAAGCTGTTACTCCCTAGTTTTCTAGGGCTAGGTCTGCCACAGGTTTAGCAGTCTTACTAGCCTGTGTCTCTTCTTTAATCAGTATGCATCAAGTACCTGTTAGGAACCAGACAGCATTGACAGGACTCAGGTATGATAGTGAGCAATACTTACATGTAACTTCCTGCATGGGGAGTCTCCAGTCAACTAAGAGAGGGCCGCAGGACACAAGAAAATGTCCAAGTAGTAAATGTCACAAGATATAAATGCAAGAACATAGAGTTCTAACAGAACAGAACAATGTGGAGATATTTCTGATACTTCTCTATTTAAATGAAGAGAGTATTTTTATAATAGTTTGCACCGATACAAAGCAAATGTGTCAGGAACACATGTGTCAGGGCACATGTTTATGGGAATCTTAAAGCAGTTTGTTCCACTGCTCTTTTGTTCTTGTGTAGCTTGGATCACTCATGTGAAATCTTCAAGGATGGAGGGTGCTCTCCTCTGTTTATTGAATACATATGGGAAGTAAAACTGGTCCAGCCCCGTCGTTGCCTTAGTCAGTGCCAACTTGTACACCGAGGTTGTTGGCAGTCCCCGGTCATTTACTTTGGCCATTTACACGAGTCCTCCCCTTAGATATTTTTGTTTCCTTGTATTTTATGCATTGATTAGTCCTCAACTATTAAAAGTACATTCCATGTATTCTGAGTCAGAATGTCTTGTTACAGTGTTTCCCTCCCAAGGAATCTGTCCAACTTGAACATCTGGAAAAGCAATTAACATCTTATTTAACCTTATTATGTATATACATTCATTACAGGTATCATGTAATGATTCATTTTATGATATCATTGCTTGTATCAGGTGCCATTACATATATGATTGCATCCGTTAGTCTATCTAGATGTAGAATAAAGACTGAAATGCCTACTACTATAAACTGAATACAGTCAGCCCTCAATATCTGACGGTTCCACATCTGTGAATTCAACACACTAAGACCAGAAATGCTTAGGGAAAAACCACATCTGTATTGAACATGTGCAGACATTTATCTTTGCCATTATTTCCTAAACAAAACAAGATAGACACTATTTACATAGTATTTACATTTTATTAGGGATTACAGCTAACCTAGAGATTATTTAAATTATCTGAAAAGCTATACATAGTAACATGCAAACACTACATACAGCATTTTACATGAGGAACTTGAGTAGTCATGGGCTTCAGTAGCCTGAGGCTTACCCAGAGCCAGTCCTCATGTTCATGAAGGGAGCACCGTGTTTGATAGACAGATAGTCAGACAGGCCATTATATATTCTTGTCAGCTCTTTCCAATGGGCCACAGCTAAAATACTTCACTTTTTAATCTGTACACTATCTATATATGTGTAGGACCAGTATAGGAAGAATTACTCATTTGATTCCTTTACAGATTTCAACAAATGCAATACTGAGATTTTAGTGCATGAGATTACCATGAATAGCCCTTGTATAAAGACCTTTAGTGCTATTAGATTCATGATTGGATAAGATTTCTTAGCAGAGGAGCCTACAGCAAGGCCTCCTCATGATGCCTCCTCCCTGGGGGCTGGCACGGGAGCTTGCTTATACTTCCTGGATCCCAGAAGCCATCGCCTTTCTGGTCATTTCAATCTTGCAAGCTACATTGGCAGGATACGTTGAAGGAGTTTGAGTCTCTGGCAGAACTGGAATGAGTTGCACAGGAAAGCAAATTTCAGCTATGGAAGAAAATCTCCTAGGAATTCCAATGCACTTCCTTTTGTCAGTAGAGGATCTGGATGACTTCTCGGCCTGTCCACCAGCAGTTCCCTCAATCCACCAGGAATCAGGCAGGTTGGAGCTTATAAACACAAACGAATGAGTCTAAACAACAACACTCTGCTAGAATTATGGGACCACGATGCAACTGGAAAAAAAGGGATGCATAAGAGAGAAAGCTAAAAGTCACCTGTGAACACAGCCTCCTGTGGCTGTTTTCACCGTTCTGCGCTCTGTCTCAAGCATGCCTGGCAGAGTGTGAAATGTTAGAAAATGTCACTCTTCTACATGACATTCACAGAAGTCCTTCTGTTTGCTTCCTAGTGGGGTTTATTTCCAAGGGACCACCATCGGCATGGCGCCCATCATGAGCATGTGCACGGCAGAGCAGTCCGGAGGAGTTGTCATGGTAAGTCAAGGGAGCCAAGGATGCCAAGGACAGGGGGAGCTGGCTTCCCGGTTAATGGCTCCCCGGCAAATCCCTGTTTTCATTTGACTTTGTGAAGTAGTCCTGCCCTTCAGTGCTCTTTAGATTTAACCCTGCCTTTACTCTAGCTGTGTTCATCAGCTTCTGCTTCCCATACCATTTCAGGCACTGTTTAGAAAACACAAAAGTGCATGCAGGGAAAATTGACATGTAAAAAACAGCTCCGAGAGGCTGAATTTGCTCCTCTTATGGAAAAACAAAAACAAAAACAAAAAAAAACATTTCAACTTGTACTTTCGGTCAAAGCATTCCAGTTCGGGAATTCTTAGCACGGGTATGAGCCAGGACATAGGGGTTTGCCCTGAGCACTTGGCTTTTTTGGGTGAACTGTGGTCTCACCAAATATTACCACTCAAATGACTTTCTGATGGTTCTGACTCCAAGCCCAACAGTCAGAAGTCTGAGGTTTTTCACTGCGTACCAGTGCAAATGTTTTACATACCTTCTGGCCAGCATACAATCTGTCTTTATCATAACCTTATTCTTGGAAGGAAGAGACCAACATCTATTGCTTTAAAAGGGTAACTTTGTCACATGTGGGCTGTAGAGGTCTATAAAACAGGAAAGGTACTTGGAGCTTCTGATGAGTGTAAGAGAAAGGGAGCTCTGTTAGACTGCCCAGCAGTGGTGTCCCTCTGTAGACCCTCGGATAGTTCAAGAATGGTTTTCACACTCTGAAGTCTCTGCCCAGAAAATCTTCTGCCCACCCTGAGCTGACAGACAGGAAGTATCCTCAGAGCTAGTTCCATCCCCATTAAATAAACACAGACTCACCCTCCCAAGACAGCGTGAGGGCCTCCACGCGTTTCAAACGGAACATTTTTGAATATTCAGTTGTAGGAAAGGGCTGAGGGAGTTATGTTCTGCTGACTATTATTTTCTTTCCACATACTGCCTAATCTAATCTTTTAGTGACTATACATAAACATTTTCCTCTTGTCTGGGTGCAGTGGTTGGTAATTTATGGAAGCATGCGCTACACACGGGTCGCACCCACTCACTGAATTGCTGGCTTGAACAAGCTTTTTTGAACATAGAACCTGGTGGGTGATCTCCTCTATGGAAATCAATGGAAAGTCTGATTTTTCTTGGTGCCAGGTTCATTTCAAGTCAGATCACAACTGTGTTTTTACAGAGCATGCGGTAAAATTTTAAGAGGGAATAATTTTCAGTTTCATGCTTCCATGGTCAGTTGCTACTGACTTTGCCACTTAAAATTGGTCTCAATATGTTTTGAGAGCTGAAACTGAATTCTTCATGAGCCACATGATCCTGCTGTGATGTGGGGCTACGGCAATGCCCAGGTGACAGCACTAAATGGCTTCCTTCAGCGCTCATAGCTCCTGGGAGGCACCTTACTGAGATTCCCTCCGTAAATGCATATAGGGAAGCCTGTATTAAAAAAAAAAATACATGAGCCGGGTGCCAGTGGTTCATGCCTGTAATTATAACTATTCAGGAGGATGAGATCTGAGGATCTCGATTCAAAGCCAGTCCAGGCAAGAAAGTCTATGAAATTCTTACCTGCAATTAAACACCAAAAAGCCAGAAATAGATGTGTGGCTCAAGTGGTAGAGTACTGGCCTTGATCCAAAAATCAAAGTGACTACATGAAGTCCTAAGTTCAAGCCTCAATACTGGCGCGCGCGCACACACACACACACACACACACACACACACACACACACACACACAGGATACACAAAAATAAACTGAAATGTGAGAAATAGATGCAAATTGTGTGTGATGCCATGAGATTCAAGCCAAGACTAAAGTCAGTTAATAAGAAATGGGCCCTATTAATTTGAGAGCAGTGAGCATCATCCTTCATCCCAATCTGGTTTTATTCCACCTATTAGAGGAACACCAGATAGGCTGAAAGTAGTACACAGCACCTTTAGTTTCTATAAAATTCAGGAGACCAGCGTTACTCCATTTTCCAAGATAGAGTGACTTGTTAATTTTATAAAGTTAAAGCCTTATCTTTGTATCCAATTGGCCTGAAAGAGTCTTGATCTGGAGATATCAGGAATACTTATATGTTTCCCTGTCTCTTAAGGGACATTCTGTTCACACATGAAAGAATGCAAAATAACTTGGTAATTAAAAATGACACTGGGATATTCTGTAATAGAAGGAATCAGCAGTATTCTTTAAGAATTTTATGCTGAAGCATGCTAAATTCAGCCCTCCACATCCTTAGATTTGGCTACATTCTCTCCACCAATGTGTGTTATTCTTAAGAGCTGATTTCCTGGAACATATTTGTGGAGCTTCCTAAAACAGGAAACTGTAAAATCTAAACAAAGTAATTTATTAGGAATTTCATCTATTCTAAGAATAACTTGCTTCCTTGGCATGCCATTCTTTTCTTAGACTGAGGGCCCATGAGAAGGATAGCTAGAGCCTCCATGCCACCGCTTCATCTGCAAGATTGTACACGATCACACCTTTATCGAAGAGACTGGTCTTATCAATAATATTTGATAATAACACGATATTTACTCTACAGTGTAGTATTTTATGGTTTCCTGGAAAATCTTTCATCTCTTTCCCATATAGCACAAATCAAGGCTGAAACAAGGCAGCCTCCTTCATTCTTCTGTGGTCAGGCCACACGTGGGTACTGTTTCTATAAATCACATCCAATCGATTTGAAATTAAATAACTATATACTAGTTAATTTCTAATGTCTATTTGAGCCAAGCCATCCAAGGACTCCATTAAGCTGGGCATTAGCCAGGCGGTACTTGCCAGGTAAACCCCATCCACACAACCAGAGAACCTGGGAACCTCCACCCATTTCCACGGCCGACATGACCACACCAGAGCCAGCAAAAGGGTACCATTAGTGGGCTATCATCTTAATTCAGTGAGTCTTCAAGTAGACTACTCCTTGGTCTGCAGTTACCATGAACAAGTGTGAGCATTTGCAGAACCTACCCACTATGTAGATGGTGAGTCACGGCTGCTCACGTCTTATTTAGAACGTCATCAGACATGCCTCCTCTGAGCAGCTTTCTACCAGCAGCCTCTCAGTCAGGGCTAAAATGGTTCTTCATTTCCCAGGAAGGAAGGAGCTTCTTCCTCTTCTATCCTTTATTCAATGAGATGTTTGGCGAGACGCTGAAAGACGCAGGGTGGAGAGCACTAGATTATGCCTCATGGACATGAAGCGTCTGACCTGTGTCAGCATGAGAAATGCAGTCCCAGCTCAGGAGACCCCCCAAAGTGACTTAACAAAATATGTTGAATTATTCATTCCAAGTCCAAAGTCAATAACAGGGCCCAAGCCTACACTGGCCCTTTGCTGGCACTAATACAAGTACCAATGAGGGATAAAGGTCAGGGGTGAAAGCGCTACCAGATGTGAACTTTATGTCTGTGCCCCTTCTGTTTTCTTTGAGGACCATTCAGACAGTCCCCTTGGTGCCGCCGTGACCCTGGCACACGAGCTGGGCCACAACTTTGGGATGAACCATGACACGCTGGAGAGGGGCTGCAGCTGCAAAACGGCTGCCGACAAAGGAGGCTGCATCATGAACCCTTCTACCAGGCAAGTACGCAGGCTGCCGCGGCCCCGAGAGCTGTGCGCAGCCTAACGTTCCTACAGAGGAACAGCTGAGCGAAGGCACGGGGCTGCACTGGTTGTCTGATCACAATAGCCATAAAAACTTCAAAAACAGAACAGCAGGCGTGGGTGGTGTTGCTCTGGGGGGGTCCAGGCAGCCCAGCCTGCAAGGTCCTGTGGTATGAGGGCTGGTCTGTCCCCAGGGAGTGGTAGGATAGGTGCTGGGTTTATTTTAAAATAGCAAATTATCCCAGAGTCCCAGCACCAGTGTCTGAGGGAAACACACAATTCCACCTCTCAGCAGCCGGAAGAGGAGCCAGCCTGTCCTGGGCCCTGCAGACCCACAGCAGAGCCACGAGTCATGTGTCCTAGAGAGGCTGGATAAGAAGAGCTACCTCCTCGTTTGGGGCTGGGTCTGGGCCATGTCTGGGGAGGTGGGGGGGGGGGGGGCGGGTGAGAGTTGTGGTGTGCTACCAGACACCCTGTCATTTCACTGAAATGGTTTTTCTGCTTGGGTGAATCAAGCTGCCCCTCCATATTCAGTGCCTTCTGAAACTCTAGACTTAAGGAGATAGCTCCAGTGTTGGCACCCACCAAGGAGAATGGGAGTAGATGCAGCCTGGAGTGACTGGAGATTCAGATGTGTTCTGATACCTCCACGAGCTTGTGGGCTGCACGTGGAACGGTTCTCATTAGTGACCCAGTGCCATCCTGTTGTATTAAACTTTGAAACCCGTGATGCTCTACTAATGTGGAACTTTCCCAGCCACGCTGCTCTTTGGCTTTGCTGAAAGGAGACGTGGGGTCCAGAGGTAAATATTCACTGAATGGAGGAAGGACTGACATGAGGGGACACCTGGCGAAGGGGTTTGAAAGTCTCAGAAGAGGGAGGAATTGTTAAAGAACATGGCTGTGCTCATGCAAGCAATAGCCTGAGGGCCTACTGCCAAACAGTTTACAGGACATCGAGTTGTTCTCACAACAAAGACAGCTGGCCACACAGCCCACCCCCTACCTCCTCACCCCCCCAGGAACCATCACCGGGGTGCCCTCTCCCAGCAAACAGCTGCTTCCTTGTGACTGCGCTTACCACAAGCACAAAACCTTCAGGGCCTCTTTTACTAACGATCTGTCTTAAGCATAATTCAAAGGTGTGCACCAAGACCTTATTAAGGACATGGCTCTCTGATGTCTGTGATGACAGAATCCAAGGACATCCCTCTAAGTGAAATACAAATACCTTAGAGCAAGCAACACCATTAGCAGGTGAGACCTCGCAGAGCGCACAGGGCAGGCTACTCTGAAATGGGATGTGCTGAGTTTGTCACGCAGGTGTCTGGGCATGGGCACAATCATGGTTGGACCAAGAGTTTCCCCTGAGGGCATGAGGCTGGCCTCCGTCCTGCAGGTGCCTCCAGGCTCCACCATCCCTTGGCCCCAGAGACAGCCAGCTTCCCTGGGCAACGGGCTGTGTGGGGTCAGAAAGGGAGGCTGCCGGTTTTCTGTTCTCTCATCCTTGATGAACTCATGAAGTGACCACAGCAACGTCACTCTGCTTCATTCCCCTGGTCGTCAAGAGGCTGCCAAGTCTTAGTAAAAAGAAAACAACGGAGGTCAGGAGTGTCTGGCTAGGAACATTGGTCTGGAATGGAGTCATCTGATCATCCCAAGTTTGATGCAGTGTTTTTATCAACACGAGCAGATGAGCAACCTGGGAAGCCCTGAATGGCTTGTTTGTAAACTGCATTACCAGTCAACCATCCGTCCATCCTACCTGCCTCGAATCCATCCATTTATCTGCTTATATATTAAACAAACCTTTTTGTTTAGTATGTGCTCATTATGGGGGGGCCAGCTGAGAAAGTCCCTCCATCCCTAAGGATTCTAGAATTCTGCAGACATGCTCTCTGATGCTCTAGTCGTTTCTGTAAAGTGCCCCACACTGGCAAGCGCTCGCAGAGGTTCAGAATGCTGTGAGCTAAATTGCTCTGGAGATATTGAGTACCTCAGGTAGAAATGGTATGGCTAAGAGCTCAGCAAAACATCTAAAAGGCTTTTCTCCTACCCCCCCCCCACTTCTTTTTTGCTAATAGCTTTCATTTGATTTATACCTTATTAGCAATTTCCAAGTTTTCTCTTTTGCTGAGCTTGTGCTTTTGCGTAAATCTTTTTTCTATTTGGTTCTCATTTATGATCCCACATTCCTGTCCAGAGAGTGGTGTTTTTAATTTTCTCAGATGGAGAGCAACTTCCTAAGCAAGTGGGTGAATTAATCACAAAAGCCAGCAGAGAGAGGGAGGCCAAGGAGCAGCGCAATGCGCTCCCATCGTCCATCACTCATGGTGGACTTTCCCAGGCTGCCCTGGGACCGCCGCAAAGCTGTGGTTCTCTTACTTTGTGGTATCCCCAAGAGAGTAGGATTGGGGATTCAGGAGAGCATGTGTCTGCACTGGGTAAATCACTGGGGCATTGGAGATATCCAAAAGTTAGAGACTTTTTTCAGGATTCTTCCTCTCGGTGCTGGGAGAGGTGTGTGGCTCATGGCGTTAGGTGACATGTCCACTTCCTCCATGAATGGCCCGCGTCCAAACACCAGCCTTCCTTCTCGCTCCTCCTTCCCCGCTACTGAGCTGGCCATTGGGTGGCAAATGCTTAAAATGCTGGTTCATGGAAGTTTGAGCCCCAAAGCTGAATCGGGGGAGGGGAATGAGCAACTGCTTTCCCGTTAAAGCCTCAGAATCAAAAAAGAATCGAGTATTGTAAGTGGCTCAAAGGAGACGACGTATCCCCTCGTACTGGGGCTGAGCCTTCGTCCCAGCATTCCGGAGTCCTCACCCTGTAAACATTAACCTGCGGCCAACACTGACAGATGGGACCCAGAGGCCTTGCGGATGCTGGCATGGAGTATGTCCCCGGTAAGCGTGTGGGCCGGCGTTTCTACTGCTTGATTCAGGTCAGAGGGGTTTTTCTTACGGCTTGTCTCATTAATTACTGAGAGCCTTGGAGGGTGTGTGTTTTATGTCTCTAGATAGTGAACATTTGAAACCTGTCTTGGAAATGACTCTGGCAAGTGCGGTATCTGGGGGTTGTTGTGGGAGAAGAGCTCAGTGGCGTCTGTCCATGAAGAACCTTCTTGTAGCCCTCTCAGCTCTCAGGGCTGAGGGCCGAGCTCAGGCATTTACAGGAGGGAACAAACATAGATGGTGTGAGCCCTCTTAGCAAAGACTCGTTAGCATAATGGCAAATGGTGTGCTCTCTAGTGTGAAAGGGGAAACAAGCAGCATGTGTATTTAAAAAAAATGAGTCTCCCAGATTCCTCTAGGTTTTGCAACATTTTTCTGTTGAGAGTTGGGGTACCAGGACCATCTTACCTGACACCCAGGGAAACTACGGAGCATTCCGACAGAGCTCCTCACAGCCCTTCTGCCTTGACACATGCAGGCAGGCCAGCGCTCATCCTGTCCTCACGGAACTTCTGCTCCAGTGCGGGGAACAGACAAAAAACCAACCAACCAGGAAATTAAACAATCACAGGTCGGGAGGAGTCAGTGAAGGATGGGAACCAAGAAGATAGAGGATGGGGGATAAGAGAGGACCAAGAGGAAGAGTGGGAAGGACAGCCAGTAAAGCGTGTGGAAGGAGAGGACCCAGCACTGCACAGGCCTCTGACGAGGCTCTGGCCTTGCTGCCAGGAGACCAGGAGCTGGGGACAGGGAATCAGATGGTGACACCGCCTGCTGCCGGCTAGAGATGAAGAGGAGCTGGGTGAGACCAGCCCTGTCCACCACAGTGGGAACCCAGGCTTTTATCTCCAGAGCCCTGGGAAAGATGGAGGTGTTTAGATTAGACAATAATGCATTTTGCAGTCTCTTGAGATTCCCTCCTTTTTAAGGGGATCATGTAGCATCTGAGCTGCATGTAGCTTGCCAAAATGAAGGGGCTTCCTATAAAAGAAAAAGGAAGCAATCACATATAAATTCCAGTTTTCTTTGAGTGAAACAAATAGGCATTTGGAAACGGAAGAGGAAGGGTCCTGAATTAGCCCAGCAGGCAGTGGCTCATACCTCAGCTGGCACACTCTCCAGTCTTAGGGAAAAGGCCCCTCCTCTCTTCATGACTTCCTTCCCCTTCCCACAGGGGGCACCTTCAGAGATGCCACCTACGATCCACAAGGACACCTGCACATTGCTGTGTGTGCATCTGGAAGGAATCACTCTCTTCTCACCATGCTAAGATGTGGGGCTTGGATCTGTTGGGGTATCGTTTAGTCCAGATTGGAAAACAGCTCCTCACCTGCTAGCAGGAGGGAGGGTAGAAAACAGTGTGTTGGGCACTGAAGATGATGTAGACTCAGAAAATAAGCAAGTGTAGCTTTGGCCTTGCCCTCCAGAAGTGCGAATAGCTCACATTAAGCTGAGGTCAGGAATAGCGTTGATACCCACATTAAACAGTCCTGCTTGAGGAGAAGCATTGCCATTCTACTTCCCTGGATGCAGGCATCCTTGCTTGCCTGAAGCCTGCTCATTCAGCTCAGGATACAGGGGTAGATGCCCCTCTTGCTGAATGGATGAACTACTGGATCTTCATGGCCTCCACTCTAGTCCCAACCCTCTCGCATCCAAAATGGTATCCGTCAGACTGGGGCTCAGGCCAGGCCTGCTGCAGGAATTGTACTGTTGGAGAAGTAGCAGCCACCAGTCAGAGAGCAAAACCACTCCTCTACTGCCAGCCCGTACCGCTTACCTGCCACAAGCCCAAGCCCGTGGAGCAGGTGCGGAAGCCAGAGACCAGGTTCTTAACTTCCTGCACCAGCACCAAAGTGGGGAGGCGGGCAATAAACCGGTGCAGTGGCAGCCTAAGAGGTACAGGATTCTGATAGAAGGTATTCTGGGGAAGACCCACGGAGCATGTCAAAGGCTCTGTGTGCAAGGCCTGGACATCACAGTGTCTCCTCTGTCAATACGTCAGTGTGCACTTCTAATAGATAAGGAGACGTGTCCAAACATGACTGTGATACCATCTCACATCTTCTAAAAAGTGAACAGAGAATAGAGGTTTGAAGGGGCAAAGGGCAGAGAAGATGCCCAGGAAAAAAATCCATCTGAACTGCTGTCCAAAGAATTGAAGAGAAATGAAGCAGGTCTCATCCTGAAAATCCTCAGCTCCAATGGCGCTAGCCAGCACTGGGTGTCTTTGAGAAAACTTGCACCTGAGAAAGCATTTCAAGGGAGTGAAAGGAGCAAACAGTTTCAATAAAAACTCCCCAGAACTTTGGGCATACTAGTGGTTGATTTTTTTTATTGTTTTAAGTGATAAAACTAGGTAGTTCATACTGACGAGAATCGGCTTCCTTGAAAATCAACACAGAGCACATGTCACTGCAATTCGCCCATTTTTAAACTCTGAGAAGCTGAGATCAAAAATGCAGTGATCATTTTTTTAATTTACTAAGCTGGGATGGAAGGAAGTTACTCCTCCCTTATCAGCTCCTGATCTGAGGGTTATTTTTTTTCTTGATGAAAATATTTAATAAAAGTTAAAGTGCTTTTATAAAACAGGAATCATTATCCAAGCAGAATAGAAAACGAGGCAGTGCACCTATGAAAGGATGGTCTGTCTATTAAGACGAAAACACCACAGCATTTAATTATCCAACCGGAGTCATTTAGTTAGCTGCATGATGACACTGGCGTGAGGGAAAATGACCGTTCATCAGGAGGGATTCTGGAGCGCTGCTCAGGAAGATGATGTTCCCACTTCCTCTCCCTCTCCAGATAGGGATCACTGGAAGTTATGGGAATTTTCCTGCAATTAGTACAGTATTCAAATACTGAAGGCCCCTGCTCAGGACCTGGCAGAATTGCTCTCCTCCTTCACGGTGGACACAAAAGAGAGACCGAGGAAGGAATGCCACCTCTGTCTGGGCATTGCTCCTTGATACGCAGTCCAGTGGAGATGAACAGAGGCCACCGTCACTTTCACACTAGACAATTGCACATGTGCTGTTCTAGGTCATCGGATGGGTGGGAAGACACTGAAGCTCCAAGCGTTCCAAACTACCCAAATGGAAGGCCCAAGCCTTGCCACTGAGTTGCCTGTTCGTGTTGTTGCATGGAATTGGCCGCATTTGGGCTTCATTTGAGGACAAAGGCCTTCTCAGGACAAAGCAGAGTCCCTGTGCAACGTCTGGGAGGCAGGAGGCAGCCTTATTTTTAAGCCTCCTTCACTTTATGTCACAACAGCAGAGAACCATTTCCTGTCATTAGCTCATTAACCCAGCATTTTATTTGTGGCAGGACATGTGTGCAAGCATTACAGCTGAAATTCTCCATGTCCCTTGTGTCCCCTCTCCTGCACATGCCCTTGTGGCTTCCTCTTGTCTCTGGGAACAGCACAGAGGCTGTAGTATGAACTCAAAGGCAATATCCAGAAAGATCTGTTTGAAGCTCCATAAATTCAGGAACTTGGGTTTTGTTCCTTATGTCCTACAACAATGTCTGGCATGTAGCTAAGTTCAGTAAATTCTTTGCGACTGAAAGGGTAGGTAGATGGGTGGATGGATGGATGGATGGATGGATGGATGGATGGATGGATGGATGGATGGACAGACAGGTGAGTGGATGGATGAGTGGATTGGATGGATGGATGGATGGATGGATGGATGGATGGATGGATGGATGGATGGATGGATGGATGGATGGGTAAGTGGATGGTGGATGGATGGACAGATGGATAAATAAGTGGATTGGATGGATGGATGGATGGATTGATGGATGGATGGATGGATGGATGGATGGGTGAATGGATGAGTGGATGGATGAGTAGATAGGTGGATGGATGGATAAGTAGGTGGATAGATTAAAAACAGCTAGTAATTACAGCACTATCAGATACATGAACAGTGAGACTTCCTCTTTATATTTTATGTAATGGTTAAACTTCAGGGAAGAGAACACTGAGCCTCCAGTTTGCATAATTGTTCTTTTCATTTTTAACATACTTCACACCATTGTCCAGTGGGGCTTAGAGTCGCTTACAAGAACAGATACAATAAAATCAATAGGAAAAAATGAAAAACAAACAAAAGTAAGAGCTGGGAAAGCCCAGATGAGCGGAAAACTGAGTCTCTGGGGTACCAGCTGCATGGAGAGCATGTAGCAGATTTCGGCCCTGGCTGGGCGCCTCCAGCTCTCTGCTGTTCTCACCTTATAAGTCACGCTGGATACAACGTGTCATTGCAGGAAAGCACTGCAGAGTCAGCAGAAAGAACTTGTGCTGGAGTGGGGGAGAATCCTGTTATCTTATTAACCGCAAGAGCTGTTTGCTTTGCCCCTAGCCCAGGCCCAGGCCAGCCCCACAGCCAGAAGCCTTTCCCTTTAACAAGGCTGAGCGCCCATCTGACACATGGCTCTGACCCACGCAAGTCCCTTCCCCGTTGACATTGCATCCCTGCTCTTGAGTTCTTGGCCCTTCTGGATGGGGGGAGGGAGGGTGTCATGTGGAGGAGCAGCATCTGAGTACAGATATGAAAAGATCTCTGTGGAAACATCCAGAAACTTCCTATGCATGTCGCAACTGACCAGAGCCCAGTTGTCATCTTTCTTTAAACTTCTTTAAAAACTTCTGGGAAATGATATTTTTACTTTAATTGGTTTCCAGGGAGGAGGAGCAGAGGTGAAAGTTCACATCAAGATCATAAATTGGGGGGGGATCATAAATTGGGGTGTGCGGCAGATGGTGACATGCTGGGTCCAGGTGTTTGCTATTAACCGCTGAAATGGCCTACTGCAGAGTTCTGGCCACTCACTGCTCGCTTGGTAGCTTCCGTAGCCTACTGGGACCCAGCTGTTTGTCCCACTGGGTCAGTAGCCTGTCCTGATGTAGTCACGTGTATTCCTGGGAGGAACTTGAGGGTGTATGGCCCATGAGGTTCACTGGGAGTCCTTTTAATCCTTGGAGCCAGGTTCTCAGAGTTGGCTCCAGAGCGCCCTCAGGTGGTGGGGTGTGTGGAGTCAGGTCTACATCCTTCACACCAACGAGTCATGCTGCTGTTTAGACAAATGGCTTCTGTTTCCCCTGCCAATGGTTCACATCCCCCTCAGATGTGTATGAGCTGACATGTGCTTGACTTCGGGTGAGCTGCATACACCTCCAGACCTGGCCTTTGCTTGTTATTACGTGAAATGCTTTGAGGGAAGCTCTTTAAGCTGAGGTGCCCTTGGGATAGAGATCAGACCTCAGATTTGCTCTTATTTGAGCTGGTTCCAGGGCACCCCAAGGCGCTTGGGCAGCTGCCTACCTTACGTTCCCAAACTGATGCTTCTGCTCCCAGCACTGGCCCTGTCTGAGGCTGCTCCAAGGCCTGTGAACCTGGGGAGAGAGCCTGACAGCACTCAGGGCCACTAGGTTGCATGAGGTCTGGGTGTATACTTCCGATTTTGGAACCCCATGACATCGGTAAGGTACCTTGTCTATCCAAGCCTCAGGTCCCTCAGCTGTGACGGAGGGGTGGTCTAATCTCACCCACAGAGTGTTGAGAAGAGGCAGTGTCCTCTGAGATCTTGATTCACTCAACAAGTAGTCATTGCTGCCAGCACCTATGCTCATGATCTCTGACGTGCACGGGGAGAGAAATCGAAGACCTCTGGACTGCCCTGCGTCTGCCACACCACAGAAGGCAAGCCGGTCAGTCTCCCAGGGGTGCAAACCCCCCCTCCCCCTGCCAGGCATCACAGTCTGCTGGTTCGGGTCAGTTCTGCGTATAGGGATGGAATGTTTTTGTTCACAGGCAGAATTGTGAAAAGACCTAAAGGTATTTGTGATGATGGCAGCCCTAAAATCTTTAGTTCAAAACCTGGCAGCACAGATGGCAGGCCCCGCACCCCCAGGAGCTTGTGTGCCCTCTCTCTCACTGTAAGAGGACCTCGCTCCCACCAGGAAGAAGAGGGGGTGGGGCTTGCACCCCTGTAGGGGGCTGGGAAGAAATAGGATGAGCTCCACACTGTGGTGGACTGAGTGAAACTTAAACAACCCATCCTGCTGGTGGTAGATGTGTGCTCTGTAGACTGCACCCTGAGCTTGGTAGCCACAGCCAGCCAACCCTGAGCTCTGTGCCAGGCCTCCACTTGGGAAGTGGAAAGACACCAGCAATATGAGGAAGGCACTCAGGGGAGATTAGCTTTGGGGGAAAACATTTGGGGGAATAAAACAAAACTGCCTGCAGGTAACAGCCATCACCAGAGAAGCGTGTTCCTGAGCTTCATGTGTGGCTGTTTCCGCTCTTGGGTCTTGTGTTCTTTGTTGAGCTAGAAACAAACAAACAAACAAACAAACCTGGCTCTCTGGAATGGAGCAGGACCTTTGGTTGTGTAACACCATTTGTGGACTAACTTGCTCTTTTCCCATCTTGACCGTTCCTTCGCCTTCATGGACCACATTGCTCTTAAGCACCATTGTCATTGTTCTTTAGTTCATCTGTCTGTGCTTGGCAGTACTTGAGTTTGAACTCGGGGCTTTGTGCTTGAGAGGCAAGGGCCTTACCTGTAAGCCACACCTCTCTAGCCCTTTCTTGAGCTTCTTAATTTGAGATAGGATCCCTGTTTTTGCCCAAGCTGGTCTGGAACTTCCATCTTCTTCAGCCCTGCCTTCTGAGTAGTTAGATTACAGGTATGAGCTGCCCACTACCCCCCCCCATCTCCTCCCATCCTCTGTACTTGGGTTTTTATAGTGTAAAGATGGCGACTTTGGGGCTGTGGTTCTAATGTGTTCTGCTCCATACTGGAGCTGTTCTTAAGTCCAAGAACATAAAAGACTGAAGAAGACAGCTTTTCTCTCCGAACTCTGGTGGCTGGCATCTCAACAGAGCTAAGAGCTTCGCAGACTCTCAGGTTCACAGTTGAAGCTCTGGTGTCCACATCCTCAGAGAGAGAGGAGATGCGATCCCCACTTGAGATGTGAAAACGGAGCTAAGTGCAGCACAGATAGAAGAGGCATCTAGAAGGTTCTTCCCACACACACACACTCTCTGTGCCACATGCCCAGGTAAGGAGGGCTGCCAGGGCTGCTCCATCTGTGACTTCAATCTCCCATTTTGGTTTGTAACAAGAACTAGTGGGAAGCTGAAGGTCAGCAACTGGATTTCCCAGACCAAGACGCTCTTAGCATCTAGTCATTTCTCAGCTGTGAATTTGGAGCTTTCCCAGTTGATTAAAGGAGGTAAAAACCTAGGTGACCCTGCCCTGGTTTTCTACAAGCCAGCTTTCCATGTTACTTTGTTGAGTCCACCCCAGCTGTTCTTGAACTACTCCATTCCCCTTCCTCCATCACTCCAGGCAGCCCAAGTCCAGAGTCAGGGGACTGAAGCTCACACACACTAACTAAAAAGGCCCTGGAGAGAGCAGAACTCGAGCCTGCGGCCCTTCAATCCAGCCTGATTACAGATGCTTTGCCTGCCTAATGTCCAACAAGAAAAGCAGTGGTCCTGGAATCCTTTCCAGAGAGCCTTTGCACATCATATAAATCCCCAACTTCTGTCAGGGTTGATAACTTGGCTTCGTGTGGTTCTTCCCCAAGAACATAGCTTTGAATGCACGGTAGGTTCCTACAAAAAAAGAACATCCTCACTGCAGATTTGTTCAAGAAAAAGTAACTTCTAAACATGTCCATCTAGCAATTTTGAGACAGCTAGACCAGTTGGAGTTGGAGGCATGACTCAGTTGGTAGAGTGCTAGCCACTGAGTGAAAGCATCAGGTCTAGAGTTCAAGTACCAGTCTCAGGCCAAAAAAAAAAAAAAATCAAAGAGAGCTAGACTTAGGGGAGCAGCCCTGTTGGCCTCCTCCTTGTAAAAGTTGTGGGTTCACCCCACCCCGTCCAACCACCCAGCTTTCTATTTCCATTTCTAACCTTGCCATCAGCACAGTAGACTTGTCCCAGACATTCCTGGTAGTTAAGTATTAGAGAAAAGGACAAAAGTGACTCACAAAAGAGGTCACCGTATTTCAGAGCATATTTCTGCTTTGAATTTGTCTTGGGGCTCATCCTCTTCAAGGTACATCTCCTTGGCCTTGCTGTCTGACTTCCTTTCCTTCCTGACCTGTATTCCTCTCCACTGTCTGTCTGCTCATGGTGTTTTCTGTGCCCTTCTGCTACAAAGCGAGAGCAAGTTTGGTGCCTCATTAGTGTTGACTAAATCTTTTCAGAACCATTGTATGCTGAGGGACAGGCTGCTCTGTGTGTCTTCCTCTACATGCTCAAAGTGGGTTCGGGGATAGTGTATCAGAGTAAGTCACCACCGTCCTGCAGCAAGAGGTCAGGACTCAGAAAACATTATCGTCCCATCTCCATCTTTCAGCAAAAGAGCATTCATGGTCTGGGGTGTAGCTCAGAAGAACGTCTGCCTGGCATGCATGAGACCCCAGGTTCAGTTCTCAGCACTACCAAAAAAAAAGTGTATTTTTCATCCTCAGGTAGAAGTGAGGGAGTGCTGATGGGCCCTCCGAGAGGAGCAGGGGTGCAGTGCGTGGGGAAGGGCTGTGCATCCCTGAGAAAGTCAAGCAGGCTCTGGGCTGCAGGGGGAGAAGCCTCAAGCCGTGGACAGCCATCCCGGGGAAATGTCTTCATGCCTGTGGTGTCCTAGCCAACCCAGGCTGTGTGATGCAGGCCCTCTCTGTGCTGTGCCTGCGCCCCCCTGAGCAAGGACCTGGCAGAGTCGGTGGATTTGCTGAGACGTTTCCTAGCAGCTGAGGAAGACGTTGCTCCTTGTGATTTAAACAGGAGCAGGTTGGGGACCTGATACCCTCTCATCCTTCCTGTGTGATGAATAAATCCATGTGCCCTGGGTGAATAATATTCACCACAATTCTAAATGGGGGATTTTTAAAAGCACTTAGGGTTTATCCTTCATCAGAATAAGAAGAGGCTAAAGCAAATAGAAATTTATTGTTACATAGACCAGTCCACTTCCATCTGACAAAACCTAGTTCATAGAGAAAGATGCTTTGTGCCAAAGGCAATCTGTTCTTTCCTCCCAAAACTCTGCCCTTTAGTTCCTGGACTAAAACCTGACCTCGTTTGTATATTTCTGTTCGTTCTCTTCAAGGTCAACCCTTCCCTGAAAACAAAAGCCAGGCGTCGGTGGCTCACACCTATAATCCTTGGCTGAGCTCTGACGATCATGGTTTGAAAACAGCCTGGACAGAAAAAGTCCATGGGAGACTCTTATCTCTAATTTATCACTCAAAAACAGGAAGTAGAGCTGTGGCTCAGAGTGGTAGAATGCTAGCCTTGAGCAAAAGAGCTCAGGGACAGCACCCAGGCCCTGAGTTCAAGCCCTACAACCAACAACAATTTGTTTTTAAGTATGCATTATTTGGAAGACACTGGCATGGAAGAAACTTGTCCAAGCTTGATGAATGGTGTGGCCTCGTCCTTCTGTGAAAATGTTGTTCCTTTGTGGAACAGCCTGCTTCAAAACAGCCTTTCTTCGAACCTTTCGAACCTTTCTAAAGTACTATCAATCTTCCTCGGAGTCCTTTCTGGGATATGCTACTAACCCCTCAGGCCTTTCCTAATGGACTTGAACATTGTCTAGAGATCTGGTCTCTTCCAGGATGAGCTGATCCAGGTTTATCATCACAGCAGCAACCTGCACATGATTGAGTGAGAAAGAGGTTCCTGGATCAAGCCACACACACACAAGTGCATCCTAGGAACTCACACGGGGACATTGAACCTACACCATTATGAAGCTTGTTCCTTTACATTGCAATTCCTAAGTAATGTACCAGTCTCTTCCATGCAAAGCCTTTCTAAATAGAAAATTACACTCTGTAATTGGTGGTGGCTGTTCAGCCTCATTTTGATACCAGGAATAATCAATCTGTCTGCCAAGGAAAGGTATAAAGATTACAAAAGGAACTTGGTTCCCGTACAACCAGTCAGTCTCATGTATTGCCTTTACCTCCAACAGAGCAAGACTTTCTTCACTAATTGATGTGTGGATTCATACTGTATTTCGCAGTTCATAGCCTGAGATTGATAGAAAGCACTTTGGGGCCATGGAGCAGTGTCACTCGGTTTGACTGTAGAAACCATCACCACCTTGAGACTTTGCCAAACGCAGCCATTATGGGTCAGACTAGTCATCTTAGGGAAAAGTAGCAACTTGTGTTGGTTTGGCCAAATGATTGACACTCAATTACGAAGTCCTGTAAATGTGTCCGTGGGGAGCTTTGCTGGGGCCCGCTTCCTCTCTGGGTGATCAAACCTCCGGGCTCCTGGCATGCCTCTCCTATGGCCCTTGTTGCCTTAAGACATGGGAAGATGTGTTTGCTAAAGAGAATGGCTAACAATATTAGTTAGGTATTTGTTGGTAAAAACAAACCACTTGATGCTGGCTAGCACATGAAGAGAAGACATTTATTTAGGCCATAGTTATGGAGACCCAATGGCAAGATGGCAGCCTCTGTTCCCAGGGCCTCATAGCCGGTGGGAACAAAGTGGCAGGAATGTGTATAGAGAGAGATTGCATGGTAAGACAGGAAGCAAGCAGGAGAGACTCAGAGCCAGCTTGCTCTTTGCTGCTTTTGTTTGTTTGTTTCTTTTTCCAGTCCTGGGGCTTGAGCTCAGGGTCTGGGCGCTGCCCTGAGCTTCTTTGCTCAAGGCTAGCAGCACTCTACCACTTGAGCCGCAGCACCACGTCTTACTTTTTCTGTGTATGTGGTCCTGAGGAATCGAACCCAGGGCTTTATGCATGCTAGGCAAGCACTCTTCCACTAAGCCACCTTTCCAGTCCCCAACTTGCTCTTTGGATAACACCTCCCTCTCACAGGAATTAAGCAGGAGCCCTCAAGAACTACAAGGCAACCATGGGTTAGGTAACTATGACCCAACTACCTTCCTCTAGGCTTCCCTTGTTATAGGCCGATATATCACGTCCCAATATCCATGCACTGGGGACCAATCTCCCAGCATAGACCTGTGGGGACGCATTCAAACCACACCACACCCAGTCACTGCTGCCAGAGAAGCCCTGTCTTGCCACTGCACACCAGATTAGAACTGTGTTTCTTTTGCTTATGACATGCTGGGGTCGAGGCTGCAGCCAGTTCTCCTCACATAGCAAGTCCGAAGCAGCTACCATGTCTGAGTCCTTTATCTCCTGGAGTTTCCTGATCTCAGCTGGCAGAAAGAGCAAGAAGGACTCGGCAGGGACAAACGCTTCAACAGCACAGGCCCACACAGATCCGTGTCATTCTCCCCGTGTTCCATCATCGGGGATTAGTCACAGGCCCTCCCAGGTGCAAGGCCCTGCAAAACGCTAGGCCGGGCAGAGAGAAGAGCAGGGCGTGCTGGGGCAATGGTGGATTCTGCCATACCCCCGTGGAGTCCTGGAATTCAGAGGCAAGAGCATTTCTGGTCCATCTCCATTCTCTCCCAGCCCCACTGGCAGCTCCACCTTCAGAGCACCGAGTGCTGCCGCCAGCTGTGCCCGACTTCCATTCCCAGAACCACGAGACGGGTCAGGGTATCCTTTCCTTCTGGACATTGATCAACAATGATCATGTTGTGTTGTTTTAAACTTCAGCTAGGAATTCACCTCCTGTTGTATCAGTTCCATCAGGACTATCAGTGAGGTCTTTTGATGAGATTGTCTAAAGCCATTGATTTGAAAGCCGTTGGTAGTTTCTTTGCTAACACCGCTTCCTGGGCGATGATGCACGGTACAGGATGCGGGAATGAGTGTCACTCTGTCTGAATGTGCCTGATCTAGTGCTGAACATCTGGGCAGGTGCTGCCAGCAGGAGGCACCGGTCACAGGGGGCCCAGGCAGGCAAGGCCGTGCCACATGCTGATGACTCTCTGGGGATCTGCCTCCCAGGTTCCCGTTTCCCATGGTGTTCAGCAGCTGCAGCAGGAAGGACCTGGAGACCAGCCTGGACAAAGGCATGGGGGTATGCCTCTTCAACCTGCCGGAAATCAAGCAAGCCTTCGGGGGCCGGAAGTGTGGGAATGGATATGTTGAAGAGGGAGAGGAATGTGACTGTGGGGAGCCGGAGGTAAGGAAGCTGTTTCCGGTACATTCATTGTATGTCCTTGGCTGGGCGAAGAAGCGGGAACTTGGAGAAAGTGGCATCAGAATGAACATGCTAGAGAGCCGGGGTGGAAAAGTCCTACATGGCCATCTTCAGCCAAGCCCGTTGCACTTGGGTGGCTTTCCTGAATGTTAACTAGTGCCCAGAATAAGTCGTATGATTTTGTTTAAATAGATAAAGAACCTTCTCTATTGAAGGGTGTGATATTCCCAGTAAGATAAAGACAAGAACAATAAAAAAGCATTTAGCTCTGAGTTTGACAGAGAAGAAAGCCTTGGCATTCATTCTAGCTTCAAAGAGCCAATATGCACCATTTCTTCCTCTTTGTAAAGCACACTACTAAAGGGGAATTTGAATTAGCAGCACTCATTTTCAGCAAAGAACTTCCTGTCAAGTTGAAATTCTGCTGCAGCCTCCTCTGCGTGCACGGCCTGAGGCTGGGGTGTTTCTGCCTCTCGGCTTGTTAGCTTCCAGAAGCAATGAGCAAAAGCAGCAGAAGTGTTCATCCGGCACAGAGCTCATTTAACCCTGCTTCCCAGTCATTTTGAGGAAAATTTCTTGTTTGTGTACAGCCCAAGATAAAGCTAATCAACATTAAAAAGTCTAACAGCTACTTTTTAATCTCTGATTCGTGGCAAGAAAGGAAAGGGAAAGAGAGGATGCAGAGACCTCCTAGTAAAGCAAGGGCCCCCTCAAAGCTTAGGGGAGGTTGTGCTGAGAATAAATCAAAGCAAGAGGTTTGCAGAGCAAGCAGGCTGTGTGTGGGATTCCCTCCCTTGGAGCTAATGCAAGCCAAAATGGTAGACAGCGTTCAAGACAGGCAAAGCTACACGCACAGATGGGCTTAGTGAGCGCTCAGGAGGAGTTGTTTGGAGGAATGCTCTGAAAGGGGGTCTCGGGGTTGGGAGGGAAACTGCTGAGACAGAGCACCCCAAGCATCACTAATCAACATCTTTCACGGTCAGCCTTGGTCTGACAGCTCTGGGAGTAGCTGAGTGTAGAGGGCGAGGGGAGGCATGGGTGTGACAGTTGAGTATCATCAACAATGAGGCCGTGGGCTGCAGTGGCAGCGGCTCGTGCCGCTTCTGGTGGGCGGTGCGGTTGCTCGGTAGGCGCACGTCTGGTCACACTGTGGCAGAGCCTCTGTAGCGTCATGAAGGGAAATGTGAGACTGTCACGGGAAGCGACTAGCTTAGGTTACCCATATTTCTGAAAAGAAGCCATGTGGATTTCATAGGACTTGTGATGCTTTATGAAGGATAAGAAGCCAGGTCTTCCTGGAATCATGGACTCTCGGGTTTGAGACAACTCCATGCAACCAGGCATTATCTCCACCAGCATCATTATCACTACCGTCACCACTACCATCACCACCATCATCGCCATCACCACTATCGTCATTACCATTATCACCACCACCACCACCATGACCACCACCATCGTTCCACCACTACCATCATCCCACCTGAATATCATACCACTTCCACCACCAATAACACCATCCACACCAACATCGTCACCACCAGCGCCACAATCGTCACCACCGATACCACCCCATCGCCACCCACCAAACCCACATCCCTGCTACCCCCACCACCACAGTTCAGTCACCACACCACCATTATCATCACCGCTACCACCATGCCAGCTTATGCCTTGGTACCGAACACTTGCCAGTCCCATTTTTATCTCCATGAAGGCGTCGTGCCGTCTAAAGTCTCTCCGGGTAGTGCAGTGCTCTGCAGGGCTGCTTCGCTTACTACTCCTCCTAGGAGAGAGCCAAATTCTCCTTCTGTAGGGTCTTTACATGGCATATGGTGCATTCTCGAGATTTTAAAAGAACTCTCCTCCCCCTCTTCCAAACCTCTTCTTCCCAAGAAATGTTTTAAAGTCACCAGGAGCCTTTTTTCTCCTCCTCACTTTTTATTTATATGTTTTACATTTTACTTCTCACAGTTCAAGCTTTTCCAGATCCTAGCAGTGTAAGAGCCCATTTCCGGTTTCCAAACTGCTTCGCACAGACTTGCAGTCAGACTTGTTATCAGAGCTCTTTCCCCTTCCCCAGTGCCCAGAGCCCGCAGATATTCCTTCTACTGTTTATGGGAGCGACGGCTGTGCTCTCTGGCCTGCTCTGGTCCCAGTGTGTTCCACCACCGGGGAACCGGTGAGCAGGCGAGTCACGATGACCTCCCCCAGCACACAGCTGGACCCGGCCCCTGCCGCCCTGCTCCCAGAAACCATCTCCATCGCAGCACGCTTATTCCAACTAGCTCTCGGTGACTAAGGATCTATGTCTGCTATCTACAGCCAGAGAATGACAATTAGGGCCTTGCAGAGGATTCTCTAATGGTTTCATTAGTCTTTCTTCTTCAGAGCCTTAGTATTCATTGGCTATGTTGCTGCCCTATTGACTACTAAAATAATAAATGTATCAACATTAAGAGGATTTGTCTCTTCTGAGAAATGTGGTGTTGCAGAAGGAATAGATATGGGGTCGTTAAACGGCTCGCGGCACAGCCCTCTGGTACAAGCCTTGGATTTATGTCAGTGTAAGGCTATCCTGGCACCTCGCTCCCTCTCCCCGCTAACAGGGCTGGGAGAGCAGCCTTATCTCCTTCTTTAAAGTCAGTAGGATGCCAGTAGCTTGCACACATCTTTTAAACTTGCTTATTCTCACATTATCAATCCCCTTTGAAGTCAAAGGCATTCTACTTTGGCTGCATTTTCATTAAGGCCACTGCTTCTGTTCATCGGTGATCTGGCAGGGAGGACTCCTAAGAGGTCTTAGGATGAAGATGGCTGATGGCTGATTTAACACAGTGTTTCAAGGAAATCTCTAACTTGCTAAATGTATCATTAGCAGAGCCATTTAAACCATAAGAAGCCAAGCACCATGTCTGTACATATGAAGACATTCATTGGGAATGCAATAAATGAGCTTCAAAAAAAGAAGTTTCTAAACTTTCCGGGAAATGTAAAGTCTATAAGCTAGAAACCCTTACTGTCATGAAAGTTTCAGCTCTGACTTCTGGTTGGCAGTTTTATCTTACTGTATATATTTCACATTCCAGATGTTTATAAAGCCCTCAAACAAATTTAAAAGCTTAATAGCGTTGGAATTCACTAGGATAAGAGTAAATGATAAACAATGATTGCGTAATTCATTGAGCTTCCCAGACAATACAGTGAAGGTATCTTGGGCTAGCCTCAATCTTCCTGACTGCTGACAAAACTTATTAATAGCATTTATGATGTCCATGGTAGATTCATACATAAAAGATGATCATTTTCAGGAGTAAACTATTATATTGTTAAACTTGCATATAATTAGCTTCTCCCTAGCCAGTAGTACATAAATTCTTCTGAGCACATTGTAGACTGGATAAGAGAACACTGACAATTTGAGTAGGATTAAAGACTTTATGGTCTGTTCCATCCTCTGATAATTACAGCATCTTCTAAAATGTGGAAACACCGAGTTATTGGAATGTTCTAAAGTTCACAGGCTTCATAAACTCACTGCATAAATGGGGCAGGCCTTCTGTTGAGAACTAGCAAAAGCTGTCAATGCCCTGTTTCTTTTGGTTGGAAAAGCAGCAAGGGTACTTACAAAGTTTAGCCTACTAAACAGCTTTCTTTCTGTGTTTTGTTTCAGTTAGGACCATGCATTTATATTTGATCTCCTTAGAGTCCTTGAAAATCTAGGCCCCAGCCCTAGCCACCTTCTTTCCTCTCAGTGGTTCTAATAACCAGTCCCCAACCAGAATATGCTAGACCTACAGCCTGCCTGTATTGGTGAGATTGCAGGAAATGGGGAATCAAGAATAGTTGGTTTGAAGCCAGGCAGTGGTGCCTCACACCTGTAATCCTAGCTACTCAGGAGGCTGAGGTCTGAGGATCGAGGTTCAAAGCCAGCCCGGGCAGGAAAATCCATGAGACTCTTATCTCCACTTAATCATAGAAAAAGCCAGAAGTGGCGTTGCAGCGCAAATGCTAGTCTTGAGCACAGTGAGCTAAGGGACAGCACCCAGGCCCAGAGTTCAAGGCCCAGGACCAACAAAAAATAAGAAGTTGGTTTGACTTTGTTTCTTGTCATCCTATAATCCTATATTAGACGTGGTCCTGTGGGTGTATATGTGAGTAGGGGGAAAGGAAAGGTGCTGAGGCTAAGAACCAAACCTAGGGCCTGATTCATGCGAAGCAACTGCTCTAGCACTGACCTCCAGCACCTATGAAAAAGGCTCATTTAAAAAAAAGAAAAAAGAAAGAAACATGTACATATCCATGTGTCTTTGTGATTATATCTATCAGCTAGCCTTGTTCACCAAAGAGCCATGCCTCCATCCTGGAATGGTGCTGGTTAATTGGAGATGAAGTCTTGCAGACTTTTCTATCCTGGCTGGAGTCAAACTGAGATTCTTCAGGTCTCAGCCTCCTGGGTAGCTAGGGTCACTGGCCATATGTATTCGTGAGGAGTAATTTCAAAGTCTTCTGCTGATCCTGATGTAGCTCACTGGAGTAAGCCCTGCATGGAGGTTTCTCTAGGAGCCCCACTGGGCTGCTGGCCACCAGGGCTTCCTGGATGCAGCCTGCCCTCCCAACTTCTTCCCCTCCCATGCAGGGCAATGGAGTGCTAGCAACTTCTCCCAAAGATGCACAGAGCCACATAAATTCCTGGCTCTCCTACAGATGAAAATGACCTTTGGGTTGGGAGAAATGGTGACAAACAATGGAAAGATGACACAGGTCAAGATGCATTGTACTCATAAATGGACATGTTGAATTCAAACACCTTTGTGCAACTACTTAAAGATGATGATTTAAAGAAAGGAGTCAGGCCCTCTGATTCTTTGGCAGTCATTTAAGGAGTGCTCTGTAGAACCCTGTTTGACGGAGCTCATCTCTCTGCCAGGAATGTACCAACCGCTGCTGCAACGCCACCACCTGCACCCTGAAGCCAGAGGCCGTGTGCGCCCACGGGCTGTGTTGTGAAGACTGCCAGGTGAGCTCACACAGTGACCTTGGCCCCAAGGTCACCGACCGGTGTGGGTGATTGAATCTGATGCAGGGCCAGTGCTTGTCCTACCAAACTGATGATTCCTGTTCATTGCCAATCATCTGGGATGTGTTCTTTACTTACGGGCTGCAAGCATCTGTAGTGCAACATTACTGATCCTTTGATCTTGTAGAGGCTTATCTCGGTGACAATAGCCATTCAAGGAAAAGCAGACTCCACCTCATCACTCCAAGTCTCCCCGCCTGGTGCTAAGAACACTGGAGGCCAAGAATCTGTACATGGCATCCCATAGGGGCTCATGGAAACATCCTGATCGTAATGTCCTCCAAACAGAAGATGCTCAGTCTGACCAGGAGAGCTGCTGGGACTGCGTTTGCTTTGGCAGTCTCATTGTTTGTCTCATTATTCAGAGCTGATAGGTGACAGAAGAGAAGTCTGAGCTTTTAATTCAGCAGTTCCAAGGGTAGAGTTTTATTTCTTGTTCCTTAAGCAATTGATCTTGGCATGCAGCTTACAGGAAACTGCCTCTTACCAGCCCGCCGGAGCACAGTGATTTAGAAGTGCATCGTAATGTTTTATGTTCTGCCTTCCTTTGTCCCCTCCTGATGGTCATGAACTTCTGAGGAATGCTGAAAGAAGCTGGCATTCCCTGGCATCCAGCTACTGGGGATGGAAGGTACCAGAAAGGGGCTGAAGGAAGATAGGAACAGGCTGAGCTTAAACCAGGAGAGGCTCCAGAGGGCCACAGGGAGACAGGGGAAGGAGGGCCTGTGGCAATGCCTGGATGCAATCCACTTTAGTGACTTTTCTACTACTCCTTACAAATTCCAGGCCTTTCAAAAACTGGCAGGGGTCTTTTCTCTCTGTGCTGATGGGTGTGCAGGGAACCAAGGCTAGAGCTCAAAGGTCTCCAGCTGGCTGGCCTCAGACAAGCTATTCTGACAAAGCAAGAAGACAAAGCAGTGGTCAGAGGGGCTCAAATGCATTTGCCACCCCCATCCTTCAGTACCCTCTGTTTTCCTTCAACTCTAACTCATCCCATAAAGAGGTTTGTAGTTCTGTAATACTGATACTGCAATTATGCCCTCCGAATTATATTTTACTATAATTTGCTCACAAAGGTTAACTAAAAATACAAATGACCACTCGAGACCTGGGATGGATTGCTGGGCACTGGGCACTCATACCTTGTACTCCTAGTTATTCAGCAGGCTGAGATCTGAGGCTCAAGGTTCAAAGCCAGCCTAAGCAGAAAAGTCCATAAGACTCTTTGTTTCCAACTAACCAGCAAAAAGCTGAAAGCAGAGGTGTGGCTCAAGTAGCAGAGCACCACCAGCCTTGAGTGAAAAAAGCTCAGGGACAGCGCTCAGGCCCTGAGTTCAAGCCCCAGTACCAGCAGAGCGGCGGGGAGAGAGGGAGGGAGGAGGGAAAGGAAAGAGGGAGGAATGGAGAGAAGGAGAGGAGGTGAAGGAGATAGAGAAAAGAAAAGAGAGATGGTATTGACAGCTAGAGAACTAGGTGGTGGAGGTGGCAGAGCCAGCCAGCAGCTTGGCTGTCCATCAGGAAACTCTGACGCTGCAGGTCAGTCATTTGGCCACCTCCCTTACAGGAGAAAGGCAAACCCCAGAGCAAGACTCTCCAAGTCAGGGGCTTCCCTGAATCCTCACACAACTCCACAGGCTGCACTGCTCTGCCCCTGAGCACCCCCCTCCCCTTGAGCACGCATGCTATCAGCCACCCTGTCCTTCTAGCTGAAGCCGCCAGGAACGTCGTGTAGGAGCACCAGCAACTCCTGCGACCTCCCGGAGTTCTGCACAGGAGCCAGTCCTCACTGCCCAGCCAACGTCTACCTGCACGACGGGCACCCATGCCAGGGAGTGGATGGCTACTGCTACAATGGCGTCTGCCAGACCCACGAGCAGCAGTGCGTCACCCTCTGGGGCCCAGGTGCGTGGCTGTCTCCAGTTCCACACCAGGCTGGGGACATGCGGTCTGTGTCTGTGTGTAAGTCCCGGTTCCTGGAGCCTGCCCCGGGGGAGCTGAGTGTGGACTAACGCGAGAGGCAGGAAGGCCCACAGCGTGGCACCCATGGGTGGCAGGGAAGAGTCGGCTGGGACTCAGCATGCATGGGGGTGGACAGACGAAACTCCCCACCACCCTCAGATTGTGGTAATGTCTCGAGTTCAAATGTGGACCCCAGTGAAGGATTGAGGGGGCCGAGGAGAGGTGGCACTTCCGCTGCATAGTTATACAGCAGAGTCCCCAGATCCAACTTGAGCAGATCTGTGAACCCCAAAGGACAGAAAGTAGTGCGCCAACTCCCAAACAGGAAAGCCTGTCGCAGGGACGTGAGGACCAACAGGGTGGGAAGTTGGCACCAAGCTTGGATACCACAGGTTTTTTCCTTTCCTTTTCTTTTTGCCAGTCCTGGGGTGTGAACTCGGGGCCTGGGCACTGTTCCTGAGCTTCTTTTGCTCAAGGCTAGCGCTCTACCACTTGAGCCACAGCACCACGTCTGGCTTTTTCTCTTTATGTGGTACTGAGGAATCGAACCCAGGGCTTCCAGCATGCTAGGCAAGCGCTCTACCACTGAGCCACCTTCCCAGCTCCTACACCAAGCTTGAAGAGGGAACATGAGGCAGGTGTATAAGAGTCTGGACTGCCATGTTCTATGACAGGTTTGATGTGGAGTCTAGAGAAGGAGGGTGGCCAGGATGTGACAGCCAGCACCAGCATACCTGGGCCAAGCAGAGGTCCTGTGCTCCCTGTGCCCTGGAGTGAGGCCTTCCGTGGGCACTCTGCCAGCTGTCCCTTCCTGGCCTCCAGCGCCAGAGGCAGGGACCACAACAGCAGCACTGCAGAAGGTGAAGCTAAAATTCCAAGACAGGAAGTTCACTTCCCAGGATGCATGATGGGATTTGAACTTGGACACTGTGGCCCAGCACCTACAATCCTCATAGGCTGCAGTCACCCCCAAACATAAGGAGGTGGTGGCTGAAGTCCCTCGACAGCTGTCAGAGGAGAAGCTCAGAGACAGAGGGGAAGGCTTGGAGCCCTGTGTGTGTGCCTACCTTCCACTCCTCCATTCTAGAGTCAGAGATCTGGGGCCTTAACCACCCCTGTAAACCATTTTGGATTTGCTCCCCGTCCCCAGCTCCCAGGATTCCATCAGAGAATCCCATGAGGAGGGCTCTCCAGTGTTTTGTCTTTTTTTTCCTTTCCCTTACTGCTTGCTTGAAATTAAAAGGTGACCTCAGTGCCGTTCTGAGACCCTAGCGCCAGCAAAGCCATGCGGTCAGCCAGGCTGCGACCCAGAGCCCAGCGAGCTCAGACATCTACTCCAGCAGGAGGGAAATCTGAGATGATTCTGGCTTCGGGAATGATGGGAAAAATAAATGAGAGCAGAAACTGATGGCTGAGCACAGAAGCTGGGGTTTCAGTGCCACGTGGAAGCAGAGAGCAAGTGTGGAGAGCGTGTCCTGCTGTGGGCTCCATTGTTCAGCCAAAGATGTCCCTGTGCCCTTGAGCTCCCTGAGCAGGCTGGTCGTGGGGATGGCATCTGTGGGTACACTTGGGCTGGTAGAACAAGGAGGCCCGGGGCCTCTGGTCCTCAGGCTCCATCCTGGAGGCCTAGCACCCCTCAGCTCTGGTCAACTTCTCCAGCCAGCTATGACTTGCTTGGGGCAGGAGCAGGGATGCCTGTTGTACTGGCAAGGACCGGTAAGGTGCTCACTGTATACGCCTCAAACGGCTACAGGGCTTTGAATAGCTCAGTGACCTCAGACACCTTTCAGCCAAGTGAGGTCACTCTGGGACAGCAGCTGCTGCTGCGTGCCGGATCCTCGAGGCCTCGTGTGTCCGTGGGGCCTCCTTCCTCCCCACCTTCCTCCCACCTTCCTCCCCGCTCTTCTGCCGTCAGTAAACTCCTTTCTGAGAAGACAGAGGCCTTCTGGCAGGTCCTTCCAGGGAAAGCTCTGCCCCAGGGCACACCCCCACTCCCAGCTGTGCCTGGACGTGCTCTGTAGTGCCCTGCTCGGCTGTCACTCCTGGCCTCCCTCCAAAGTGAGGTCAGATGGAACTCCACAGCTCTCTCTGAGCCACTCTGCCCTGTGACTCAACTGGCCATATGCCCTCGATTCATAGTGACAGAGGCTGGTGTTCATTCTCTCACCGGACTAGGCCTTTCCAAGTTGCCTACAGAGAGAGAACAAGGGAGGGGGAGAGAAAAAGAGAGGAAGAAAGGTGAGAGGGACAGAGAGACAGGCAGACTGACACAGCAGAGAACCAGACAGGAAGACCGACAGCAGGAAATGCAGCCCTCAGACACGCTTTTCCTAAACAAGCGACAGAAACAGTACCTATTGCAACTCTCAGAACCCTTGTGGACCGGGTGAGCCAGGGTGCTGCTCAGGAAGCTATGTCTCATTCCTGAGGAGGGGCTTTCTCAGATCCGCCCCCCTCAGTTCTTTTCTCTGCCAACCACCCTCTCCGTGATCACTGGACAGACCTTGGACTGGAGATAGCAGGTTTGCTAGGAGTGGTCCATTGCACTTATGCCAAACCCATAATGGAACCAGGTCCAGAAACCACCTCAGGCCCAAGACCCTGGGGCCCAGTGAACCTCTGCCAGCCCCGTCTCAGGACAAATCACCCACAGACTCCTCAGGAGAGCAGAGAATGTGGAAGACCACCACAAGCTGTGGTTCTCGAGACCAGTGGCCTCTTAGAATGGGCTTTTGCCCCCACTTACAGGTATGAGGGAAACCTCTCCATAGCAGTGGGGCAGCCAAAACTCACTCTAGCCGGGCACCCGTGGCTCACACCTATAATCCTAGCTACTCGGGGGTTGATATCTGAGGATCATGGTTCAAAGCCAGCCCCGGCAGTAAAGTCCATGAGACTGTTATCTCCAATGAACCACCAGAAAACCGGGAGTGGCGCTGTGGCTCAAGTGGTAGAGCGCTCACTTTGAGCTGAAGAGCAGTTAGCCCAGACCTGCAATTCAAGCCCCATGGCCGGCAAAAAATTAAAATTTTAAAAAAAATCCTCACTCTGTGAATCTCCTGCCACCACTGAGCCAACCACGACCTTCGCGAGTTACAGGAGCACAATTTTATCATTCTATAGTTTTGGAGGTCAGAATTGGCAGGACTGCTGTTCCTAAAGGTCTGTAGGACATCTGTCTTCCTGCCTTCTTGAGCTTTCAGGAACCACCTGCATTCCTGGCTCCTGGCTCCTCCTCTGTCTTCAAACTGTCCTGGCCTCTGCGTCGGTAGTCACATCTCTTTGTCCATCCCTTGACCTTCCTGCCTCACCCCCATAAGGACCCTTGTGATTATATCAGGGCTACCCAAGATAGTCTTTCCAGGATCTTCAATCACGTCTGTAAAGCCCCTTCTCCATGTCCGGTGACAAAGTCACAGGTTCAGACTCAACTGTGGACCTTTTGGAGGAGTAGAGAGGGCTTGCATTGGACAGACCACTTAACTATAGTGCTCCTTTCAGCAATGTGCTCAGCCTGTTGTGCATCCGCTGTAAATTACATCTAGGAATCCGCCTGCTCCAAAGGCATTTTGTTAGCCTCTATCGGGTCAATAATCTTATCATATTTAGTAGATCAAATTTGGGACCATTCCTGATGCAGAGCCCCTTGTAAATCTAAATTCTATAAACAAGATGCATCTGGGGTTGGCAGGAGCCACTGGACTCTGGAGTAAGACACTCAAGTTCTTGGGAGATTATGAACAAGACCCCTGTGTGGATGGTGGGTAGGACACAGGAGAGCAGACAACTGGTAGACCTCATCTACCCCATGGAAGAGGAAGGGCATTTCTAGCATCCAGATGGGATCAATAAGGCACACAGGGACAAGTGTAGGTAGCTCTGTCTATGTCGTGCTCAGGCTGTGACTTGGAGAAAAGAGATCCTCATTTGTCACCTGTTCTCTCATTTGTTAAGTATCTGTTGGCATCCTGCTATGTGGAAGATGCTGACTTGAGAGCCCCATTCTGCCAGATGCACACGCTTCCCTCAGTCCCCTTGCCTTTGCTACATCAGTGTCCTCTGGGAACTGCTGATTTGGGACAACTGCAGCCCTGGGGGCAGAGGTGACTTCCTCAGCCAGGCCTCTGGCCAGCCAGCTGTCCGGGATAGAGAGCATTGAACTGCTTTGTTACAGGGGTTAGTATAAATTAGCTTTTTTGTGCATCAGGAAGAAGATGCTGTTCAGGCTGCATTCGCAGTATTTTGTTCCCCCCAACAGCAGTAAGTGTCTAGGGTCTGGACTGTGTTTGCATGGGGTCAGTCGGAGGCCTCCAGGGAGGCAGAGTTACAAAGTCCTTGCTATGGCGGCAGTGCCACTTACCCCAGTGACCTGGCTTACTTGTTGAGTCATCCAGAACTCTCCAGTTACATCCAGGACGCCTGTTACTCACTTGCCAGAGCTGGCTACCCCAACACTGACCGGATGAAGCCCTTCCTTCCAGCTAACTATTCCGTTTAGGAATGAGCTTTTCTCAATCCAGCACTACATTGCAATAAAATACTCCTGCATCCAAATCTTTCCACAAATGAAATGATAGAAAATTCAAAACATATGCCTGCTACTCCAAAACGGCAAAGTGACACACTTTCACAATAGTTTTTGAAGTTTTTATTCATTCATTTGTTTTCTAATTGCTGTTGTTGATCATCTTCCTGTTGGCTGGGAGTTTTCTTTCCCTCCCACAGATCTTGCATCTCCAGACTTTCTATGCTGATCCCAAGGACATAAATGTCCCTGGTAGTTCAATGCTGGCATTTAGCATTCTTGGTCCAATTCCGTCTTAGTGTCCACTAAGATTTTGTTGGGATGGTGGTTGATATGGCTGAAATGCAGCTGGATTTTTTTTTATTAAGTCAGCAGATTTCCTTTTGCCAGTGTTTGTCAAAACCATTACCATGGTGACTGACAACTTGGCTTGGCAATTAATCTCACAGATAACTATATGGTAACTACATGCCTGAAGCCACACAGAACTTACCTTGGGGAAATCCTGGAACATGCTAGTGTTTATCTATTTTATCACTCACCAGAATCTAGTGTCATTTGATTTATGCAGCGTGAGCTGGCCAGATGATTTTTATGGGCTGGTAAATATTCAGTGTTTATCTGCAAGGCTGCTTTATACGAGCTCAGCTTAGTGAAATCCACCTGGGGCCCTGCATTTACTAATCACCTACAAGCCTAGTGGTTACAGATGGAGGAACGGATAGCATTTGCCAAGAGGCATATTGTTTAGGAATCAGGAAAACCTTCCTTTGGTTCATAGTGTTGGGATGAAATGATAACATTTTCAGTGATAACATGGGGGACTTCATTTTCTGATGAATACAAAGCCTGATTTGGAGAATAAAGGACGGAGAGAACAAGCCAGAGTCCCAATTGTTTGTACAAATGCCTTTGTATGTAGGTATTAGCAACAACGGCTGGGGAAATGAGCGACAGAGGGAGGCAATAGCTGATTGACTGAACAGAGGAGTACGTTTGCATAATAGAATCATTTGAAGTAAAAGCATACAAGGAGTAAACTAGGAGCTTCATTGGAGAGGCCATCATCTCTCTCTCAAAAGACGTAATGACATTGGGAACTTCCAAACTACAATTACAAATGTAAGTTATATCACTCCAAAGATAAAACTGGTAATTAAAGTCTATCACTTGCAACATAATTATAAAATGCAGTGTGATATCAAAATTCCCTCTGAAAGGCTAAATTTTATCTCTTGATAATGGCAAAACATCTAAGTGTTCCATTATTAAGAACTCAAAGGCTTTAAATTGATATACTATAAGAATGATAAGAAAACGCATCATTCCTCCTAAGAGATAGCCATGAAGCCTACCAACTGTAAAGACATGAAATTCAGCATTTGCAAGTGCCACCGCTTTGAATCCCCACTCTGCCCTTTGTAACGTCTTCCGGGTGAACACAAGTCCACTTTTTAACATGATGGACCACTCTGTCTCTAGGAAAAATAAGAGCTGGCAGCTAACATACCGTAGCCATGTGCAGTAATCTGATGTCCCTCCCTGCCCTCCTCCACCAGCTACCACGTCTGGAGAGGCCAGGAGCCGGAAGTCCTTTGCGATTGGCACCTCTGAGTCCCTTTCCTTTGCGGCCCAAGCTCAGCTGTACCCCACGGTAGCCCTCTTGAGCTTCCCCCCTTCCAAGTTCTCATTTTCTCAGATGGAGGAACTGCCATTTCTCTTTTCTGGAACTGAAATGTCCATCTTTTCATGGCCTTACATAAAGCAGCTCAGTAATTCCTCACTCTGCACGAATCCATGAAGAGCCGAAGTCTCAGTAAAGCTCAGCAGGATGATGCCGGTGCAGAATCCTGGTGGCTTCCGTGGGAGCTGCCAGTGGCAGGCGAGCATGACTGGTGCATAGGAATGGTGAGCTCTAGCCGGGTGCTCACAGCCCCAGGAGGTGGCTGCGGACCCTGCCTGGCAGGATCCTAATACCTCACCTTGAAGGTAGAGACAGCAAAGGCGTGTCACAAACTAGAACGAGTCATAACTGCGTCCTCATAACTCTGATTCGTTTTAAACCCCGTGGTCAGGTCTGGGTTCTGGGAGGTTGGCATCCTGCCCACTGGAAGCTTAGGAGAAGTGTGCAACCCACATGCCAGTGAGGGAGAGAAGAGAGAAGGTGGGCCAGTCCCACCTTCCCACTGGGGGCAGTGCGTTCTGAAGGATGCACCACACTCGCCTGACTTCCTCGTAGGTGACGGTGGATACCACTATGCACAGGAGTCCTGGAGCTTCCACGCCGCAGACCTCCTTTGCATGCTGTCTTTGCCTGGCTGTAAACCGTGCTAACAATGGCTGTTCCCTGCTGGGAACTGTCGTGACACTCAGGACTCCAGACTTCATAGTCTCTGAGAGAAGTCTGCTTTGCAAAAATAGGCATACATTGAAGCCAGTGTCTTCTCTTAGAGAAGGACTGGAAGCATTGTATACAATCTCTGTGTTGCTCATTTGTTCTCTGTCTTTCTCTGTGTGTCTCTCTCTTTCTCTGTATCTCCCTGTCTGTCACTATGTGTCTGTCTGTCTCTGTCTCCCTCCTTTCCTCCTTCCCCATATTAGTCATCATTCCTCTTCGGAGCCTTCCCTGGCTTGCGCTTTCTCACCGGAATTGTGTGGGATGTTGCTGAAGAGAGTAGCTTCCCTTGCCTGCAGCCAGCTCTTTCCTGCTCCAGATTGAATCTGGCCACACAGGTAGGCCTCATCTCCGGAGAGGCTGCGCGTGCCAGGGGCCCTGCATAGCAAGCCTCCAGAAGAGAGTGAGTGGTGAGCTGTGGGCTTTGCTGTGAACTGAGGTCAAAAGAGGGTGGTAGGCTGGCGGTGGCCATTCCAAGCTCCCATCACCAGTCAGTCAGAGTCTACAGACCTCTCTGAGCACAGAGGACATCTCTTCTCAGCCCTAAAGCCCAGTGATGCACTGAGAAATCCAGAAACACACTCCAGAGATGAAGACGCCATTGCGCTTTCTGTTCCAGGTGCTAAGCCTGCCCCCGGGATCTGCTTTGAGAGAGTCAACTCTGCAGGGGATCCCTATGGCAACTGTGGTAAAGATGCCAAGAGCGTATTCACCAAATGCGAGATGAGGTATGATGTCCACACTTCCAGCCACGCCATGGCTGTGTCTTCTCAGGTGACTTCGGGTGGGCTCCAAACTGTTCCTCCTTTGAAGTTGTTCCTTCTTGCCCTTCCAGAGATGTTAAATGTGGGAAAATCCAGTGCCAAGGAGGTGCCAGCCGACCAGTCATTGGTACCAATGCGGTTTCCATAGAAACAAATATCCCACTGCAGGAAGGAGGTCGGATTCTGTGCCGGGGGACCCATGTGTACCTGGGCGATGACATGCCCGACCCCGGCCTTGTGCTCGCAGGGACCAAGTGCGCAGATGGAAAAGTAAGACCCCAGTTCTCACTTGCATCATACATATAAGTCTGGAACGGGGCCCACTGAAAGACAGCCTGTTCAAGAACCGGGGGCTGAGATGGGCTTGTTTTCCTAAATCTACGTCTCCTTAGCATGCAATCTCTGGAATCCAGGCTTTTGGACCTAGAAGAAAGTGTTGATAAAGCTGAGGTCCCAGTCTGCCCAGGGAGATACAGATGAGTGGGAGTCAAAATCGTCTTCCCAGCCCTTTTGTGTTTAATAAGTCATTTCTTCACCCTGACTGTCAGGAAGGTTTCCAGCCAGGAAATTACTCTGGGAAGAAATGCAATAGTGGCGCGTATTACTTTTGGAAACAGGGCTGGGCTTTTGGCACCACATTCTCCAGTGCTTGTTCTCACCTGGACAAAGTGGGAGTCGGCTGAACTTTCAGAGACCCTGTTGAGAGAAGGGAAGAGGCGTCCATGGTGAGCCAAAGGGGAGCTGCTACCCTGAGATCATTTGAGACTGAAGAACAAAATCTGTTTTTTTAGAGACATAAATTGAGATGTTCATGTTCTGCTACACTGATAGTATTTTTTTTTACTAGACTTTCTCATCTGACTAAATGATAGCAAATTCATAAAACATTTTAGGGGGAAAAAAACACACATAAATCATCTCCCAGTGCTTTTTTGGATGATCATGAACCCCTCACAAAAGAGGAAGGACAGATATCTCTTCTGTCCCCTTACAGAATCCCACAGTCAGGAATGCCAGCCGTTCCTGCCCCGGCCCCTCCTGTCCCCAGCACTGGATGCTGTTTTCGGTGGAAAGGTGACAGCACAGTATGTCCCATGTTCTGTGGGACCCCTCACCAGCCTTTGCTTCTGTTCAGGCCTTTGCATTAAACAGTGCTGTCTGTAAGCCAGGGTACAGGTTATCAGCACCAAACAGTGGGGTTCCAAGGGCACCATTACTTTTGAAGATGGTCTTTAGCCTCTCCGGTGGGCTCCAAGCCAAGCGGCACCCACGCCCTGTGGTCCTAACAGGATCTCTTATTAGCTGGAATAGGACAGTCTCCTTGGTCAGGATCCTATCGCCCCTCAGAGCCGCTCACGTCCGGGCATTCACCTTGAGCTCATGACATCCGATGGTGACCTTCCATGGCAAAGCTTGCCTTGGTTACTAGGCTGCTTCTATATTCTAAGCATTTCTGGGTTCTACACATTAGACTCTTCTTCCTAACTTGTAACTTTTTTGTTTTTCTTTTTTCTTTGGCAGTTTTAGGGCTTGAACTCAGGGCCTGGGGGCTGTCCCTGAGCTCTGTTTGCTTAAGGCTAGTGCTCTACCACTTTGAACCACTTTCTGGTTTTTGAGTAGTTAATTGGAGATACGAGTCTCACAGGAACTTTTTCTGCCCAGGCTAGCTTCCAACCGTGATCCTGAGATCTCAGCCTCCTGAGCAGCTAGGCTTACAGGCGTGAGCAACCAGAGCCTGGCTCCTAACTCTAGAGAGGATCTGGTGTCTGTCACATACCTTTGAAATGAGGTAGACTCTTCCAACCAGCCCAGGGTCATTTCACAAAGCTCAGGTCATTTCCCCTACTTCGGCAGTGTCTGGGTAAGCACAAGGGGCCTGTTTTCCTCTGCTGAGCATTTCTGTTGATGGTTTATGTCACTGATGATCCTACTTGTCAGTCAGTATTTTGAAAAAGTTCTCATGGTTCACTATGCCCCTCAAAGATCTTTAGCTGTGGATTCTTGGAGTCTGTGAATTTGTCCAGGCTCCTCAGGTAAGGGACTAACCCATCTTGCCTTCCTTCTGTCTTTTAATGGAGATAAAATGCTGCACTAGGGCTGGGAATGTGGCTTAGTGGTAGAGGACTTGCCTAACATGCATGAAGCCCTGGGTATGATTCCTCAGTACCACATACACAGAAAACGCCGGAAGGGGTACTCGCCTTGAGCACAGAGAGGCTCAGGGTCAGTGTGCAAGCCATGAGCTTAAGCCCCAGGACCAGCAACATACATACATACATACATTACATACATACAGCAAGCTGCATTATATAGGATTCACAGCAAGCCCCCCTCCCACCTTGTGAGAACACCCATTACAGTTTCAGGATTGGCTACGACTATGAAGTGTAAGAATTCAATAGTGTTCACATGGGCCTGAGTCTTGGAAAAGGGCCACGTTGGGATTCAGACAGTAGAGACCCACAACTGAGCCAAACAGAACACTGTTAGAGTACATTGCCCTGGCAGAAGGAAGCGCTGTCTTGAAACTTTGTTCTGGGTTTTTGAGCTCACGTGTGGGAGGAGAGGGGAGACATCAGAGACGTTTGCTCTGTTCTTCCTTCCTCAGATCTGCCTCAACCGGCGATGCCAGAACGTCAGCGTCTTCGGCGTTCACGAGTGCGCCATGCAGTGCCACGGCCGGGGAGTAAGTCGCGCCGCTGCCTTGTCCTGCCTAGTGTCCCCGAGCACAGCATTCCGTGTAGAAAGACGTTCGCAATCCATGGCACTCTTTAAAGTCTGTTAGCTACGGTGGTGTCCTCTCGATATTTCTTCTGAGGACACTCATTGCTTCCGACCTTTACATGGCAGGAGAAATGTCATTTCCATCTTAACAAGGCAAATCAGATCGAGTCGTAATTATCTCTTAAATTAACATCCTGTGATTTCAAGAAAGCGTTCTGCCATCTTCAAAGTCGTTTCGAGGGTAACCCTGCTTCGTGGAGTGCTTCACGTTGTCACATCTCTACCACTTAAAATGACATCTTTTTTTTTTTTTTTTTGGTCGGTGGTGGGGCTTGAACTCTGGGCCTGGGCGCTGTCCCTCAGCTCTTCAGCTCAAGGCCAGCGTTCTACCACCTGAGCCACAGCACCAATTCCACTTTTTTTTGCTTATGTGGTTCTGAGGAATCAAACCCAGGGCCTCATGCATACGAGGCAGGCGCTGTACCACTGAGCCACCTTCCCAGCCCAACGTTGTCACGTTTCACGGGGCTGTCCTTCTCTCTCCCAATGCTCCAAATGTGTCATTGAACCAAAATTCTTCCGAAAGGGACTGCAGCAAGGACAGCCATTGCACTGACAGTATGTTTTGAACACACCACGCAGTGGGTTTACACGCCCACAGGCTGTTACTTGGTTCAAAAGGTCTGTAGGAAAGAAGAGGACTCCATTTTAAATATAATGTCTTTGTCCCCATGGTTTCCAATGGAACCATGTTCATCTTGATTAGCCAGGCCAGTGGTTCAGTTTTGTTTTTCTGAATTTTTTTTCTACAGAAATCATGTTCCAAGTGCTTTCCCACAATTCATGCATGGGAGGGGGTAGGGTGGGGAGGGTGGGGCAGTTTCTCTGCCACACGGGGGTGGGGGGTAGGAGGGGGGAGGGGGGTGCGAGGGGTTGTGGCTGAATGTTGAGTGGGAGGCCATTCAGGGCTTTGTGCAAAGTCCATTGGGCAGATTGTCAGCAGTACCTTCCAGGAATCAGCCAAGAGGCTCAGACTTCCGCAGACCTTACCGCAGGTGAGGGAGCCCTGCCTGGCCACGGCGCCACAGGAAGACACCGCCCACTTCACAGCTCTTCTCCACAGTCGGCCTTCATCTTAGGAGCAATTGGGCAGATGGTTGGATCGATCAAAAAGCAGGGAGCCGTCCCTGTAAACAGGAAGTGATCACTAGTGGCGCACGCCTGCTCTGAGCATTTTATTTGGCCTTTAAATATTGAAGTGTACCCACCCGACTTCTGTATATAAACTGCTCAGAAGCTCATCCCTCTGACCCATAGTTTGTTTCCTGCGGTGAAGAACAACTTAGACGTGCTCCCTAGAAGCCACGCGCTCTGGGCTTCGTGCTGGGACTCCACTGGCGTGTGGAGTCGTTGCCTGCTTTACACACCTATCATTAGTGAGTCCGTAGGTTCAGGGACTTCTGCCATCGCCGTCCCTCGGCACCTTGGGTCCCTCCATGAAGGGTGCTCATCTTCCATCCGGTGCTGGTGCTGGGCTCAGCGAGGGCAGAGCCATCCGCTTCTTGTCTGCAGCCTTTCCTGCCACGGCCCTGGCATCCTCTGTCTTCACAAGGGAGAGCTGGGGAAAGGCCCCAGGCCCCAGGCTGCAAGGCGGAGGTGGGCATTCCGGAGCAGGTGTCAGGCGGGCTGGGAGGAAGCGCAGCAGCTGCCCTGTGCCCTCCCTCAGGTAGCAGGGACGGTGGGTGAGCCTTGCTCCTGCTGCTGGTGGGGAGACCGAGAGCCGCACGGCCTCCGTCCACCTCCTGTCCGCCGAAGCACAGCCTCCGATGTCCCAGGTCCCTGATGCAGGTCCCTGTCCACTGCCCATCACAGTGGGAGAGTCACCGTCAAGAAGGAGGCCGGAGCCGGGGAGGCTTTGGTGTCTTGAGAGCGTTTGCTCCCCGGCCCAGGCGTTGACGCGGCTGCGTGCTGCCAGTGAGGTTCGCTGAGTGTGGGGGTGCTGGTGACCCCAGTGATCTTGTATCTGCTGCGACGCTCAAGTTGGACGCGAGGACTTACCATGCTTCAGGAGGACGTGCCCCTCACGGCTGCCCCCCTCCCCCCTCCCCCCTCCCCCCCGCTGTCTTAAAGGTGTGCAACAACAGGAAGAGCTGCCACTGCGAGGCGCGCTGGGCGCCTCCCTTCTGTGACAAGTTTGGCTTTGGCGGAAGCACAGACAGCGGCCCCACCCGGCAAGCAGGTGAGTGGCGCCCCCCCCCCCCCCCCCCCCGCGAGGTGCTGAGCGGCCGGGAAGCCGTGAGCCCGAGCCCGCACTCAATGCGCGCACGTGGCCCAGCCCAACTCGCTGCCCTGTCACCGATCTTTCCAGAAGCCCCCGGACTCTGCCGTGGCTGCAGTGTGTGTCACACGTCAGCCTGTGACGCAGTGTCTGTAGCAGACTTCCAGAGGACTGTGAACATCCTGGTCATTTCCGAGGACTTGATAACAGCCAGCCCCTCCAGGCCACCTCCGCGGGCCGCGAGGCTCCGTGCCTTCCAAAACTCTGACCGGGGTTTTAATAAAGCTGCCTGTCCCCAGAGCCCCGCGTCGTGGAGCCTGTGCGCAAGCTTCTCCACCGCAGCCGCGCTGGGACCCTCTGGTCACTTCTCCTCGGGTCACGGTGCAGGACGGCCTTCTCTGAGTTCACATCTCATGACCAAAGGCCCCTCCGAAGCCATTCTCTCCTTTATAGTAGAAGCCAGGCAAAAGGTGGCAGGCCGCCAGCAGGGGGCGCCGCTGCCCTGGCTCCCTTGGTGCTCAGTGGGCCCCTGGTGACAAGGAAACCATGACCAATGCTGCCTCAGAGGGGACCTCGCGTCCCCAAGGCCTGCTGTGACCAGCAGTGTGGAATCCGTGGCTTTGCCATCGTTTCCATGACAACAGACACAACAGTGCGTGCGTGTGGGGCCAGGGAACCCTCGCAGGGCTCAGGGCGGGGACAGCAGGCACATGTGCGGCCGCCTCCCCTCCGAAGGAGGACAGCAGCTCCTGCGCTGTCCCTCCCTCAGGTGCAGCAAGCGGGAAAGGCCAGAATGCCTTCCCTTGTGTCCAGCATCCGCTGAAGTGGGTGGAGCCAGGGACCGCTCTGCCCTTCAGGGCAGCTCAGCCTTGACAGCCAGGCTCCTGCTGCCACGTGATATTCCAGTAGGACTTTCAAGGGTTTATTGTACAAAAAGTAAAGATTACTTTGTTGCTTTGGTTTGATTTTTCTGCCAATCCTGGGGCTTGGACTGGGGGCCTGGGCGCTGTCCCTGAGCTTTTGGGTTCAAGGCTAATGTTCTACCCCTTGAGCCACAGCTCCATTTCTGGCTTTCTGTAGTTTGTTAAACTGAAGAGTCTCACAGACTTTGCTGCCCAGGTTTGGCTTCAAACCGCAGTCCTCAGGATTCCATGTGTGAGCCACCAGCACCTGGTGTAACGTTTGTGTTTTATCAAGGGCCCTGCCACCCAGCCTGTCTCTGTTCAAGTCGACCCAATTATCACCCAAGGAGGCTGGAGGAGAACGCACAAACTGCGTATCACTCCAGTACAGACTCGCGCTACAGTGTGCATCGCATGTAGTGTTCCCAGGGAGGCCTCAGATTTGAAAGTTTCCAAACACAAGATACAAAGGGGCTCTTCCCAGAGCAGGGGCTGCCGCCTCTCTCTGCCCCTCTGCAGAGGGTGAGCGAAAACTGGGGTAACGGAGGCCCCCTGCACGCTGTCCCCGGCAGCTGAAGGGTTGTGTGCACACCCTCTGTGTGGAGCATACCTGAACACTGCTGGTGGGCAAACGGGATTGAGATCCCCCAGTTTGAATGAAGGCCCAAGTACCCAAGTAACCCTCCTGTACTTCCTAGCACTTCCGGTCTCCTCACTCAGCCTCCAACCATAGTCCAGTCAGAAAGCGACTCAGGGCTAACTGCACTCCTTCCCACATGCCCGACAAGTAAACAGAAGGCATCGAGTCACAGACAAAGGTGATGAAAACACAGAAAACAAACAGCCCCTCACACAGCAAAACGAGGCCCAGGGGCTTTTGATTCAAGATACGATTTTTCTTCTTTTTCACTGTCTAGTATTACATGTCCAGAAATAGGGTCTCATTTGATGAAAAGAAGAAGGAAGAGGAGGAGGAGAAGGAGGAGGAGGAGGAGGAGGAGGAGGGGCAGTTCACGCCTGTAATCCTAGCTGTTCAGGAGGCTGAGATCTGAGGATCATGGTTCAAAGCCAGCCCAGGCAGAAGAATCTGTACAATTCTAATCTTCAGCTAGCCAAAAGTGGAGCTGGGGCTCAAGTGCTAGAGCACTAACCTTGAACAAAACAAGCCCTAGAACCGACCAACTCCAAACAAAGAAAGAAAGGGGGAAAAAATGAAGCACAATCTAGCACCAAAGAGTGAGAGGAGCTGGAAGTGTGAAGGTGTGTGCAGAGGCTGGAAGGCTGTGGTCTGAGGAGACGGACATGAGTGAAGCTCCAAGGTCCCTCCGTGGCTCCGGCTGGGCCTGGTGCCCTGCCCGGGGCGCTGTGCGATCCCACCAGCACCCCACCTGCCAGATGACGCAGCCAACTCCCAAGCTGCCAGCCATGAATGATGGCCGCATCCAGCGAACCTCAAACACGACCTCTGAAGGAAGACTCATTTATTAGTCCATCCCTGGGGGCTTTACTCAGTCCGTTGCTGTTTATTCCTTCTAAGTTTGCTCCACCATAAATGTCATGGCTCGATGTCTGTCGTGTTTATGACGAGGGCCTCCTTCTGTGAGCCAAACATGGTTTGTTTCAGATCACCAAGGCCTGGCCCTGGGAGTCCTGCTGAGTGTCCTGTGTCTCCTCGCTGCTGGCTTTGTGGTTTATCTCAAGAGGAAGGCCCTGATCCGAGTGCTGTTCACACATAAGAAAACCGCCATGGAGAAGCTGAGGTACCTGTGTGGGGCTGGCTGTCTTTTTGAGAAAGGATGGTTGAAAGAACAGTCAGCGAACCACTTCTCACCTCATTGTCCTTCGCAGAAAGAGGGGCAGATGCCTCTGGGGTGTCAGGTGGCCTCTTTCCAGAATATTCTGGTTTGGGGTTTTGTCCATTTCTGCCAGACCAGCTACCTGCTCTTCACTTTCCCTTCAAACAAACCCTGCACTGTTTCCTGCATAAATAACGTTGTCAGGGGTGAGTCCTGCGGGGAGTTTCCCCCGCCCTTCCGAGGGGAGCGCGGCCGGCGGTCCAAATGCACCCAGACATCAGCACTGAAAGGCAAGCTTCAGACAAACTACCTCGCAGCTGCCTCCAAGCTGCGTGTCCGTAGATTCCCAGAGCTCCTGTGACACAGGGGCGGCTTGGAGAACACACAGCAATGGTTGATCATCCCCTCAGAGTGGGAGATAATTTGACCTTTGCATATGAATCACCTGTAGGCAAAAACAGATGGAAAGGAAATAGGAAAAGTGAAGCCAAGGAGAAGGGGAGGCGCCCTTGGTTAGCGTGTACGGGTTTTACCTTGCAGGGGTGTGCGCCCCTCCCGGCCGGCCAGCGGCTCCCATCCTGGACAGGCTCACCCCGCCCACCTCGGGAAAGGCCCGGTCAGCAGGCCAACCTGCTCCAGAACTTCCAAGGTAAGCTGAACCGGCCTGACGCTCAGTGTTCCACAAACACTGAGCTGTGCCACACGTAGGAACCGGATCCTGCTGGGTCAGTAACTCCAAACAGCACTTACTGAGCCAGTCTCTGGAATGGTCCGGAACTACAGGAGTCTCTGTAGTGACCCCCTTCTAGATCTTCCAAGGCGCAAGATGAGCTGCCTTCGTGGGGGTTCTGCTAGGAAAGCGTTCCGAGCGGGCTCCTCAGCCCAGGGCCCCTTGTTGATTTCCAAAGGCGACCGCTAGGCGTGAGGAGGGCCGTTGGTAGACAATATTCTCATATTTGATTTTACCAAGTTGTTTTGGGTTTTTTTTTTTTTAGTGTATCCACAAGAATTTTTTTTCTGGTGGTAGTGGGATTTGAACCCAGGGCTTTGCTCTTGGTAGGCATCTATGTCTCCAGTGCTCTTTTCAGCTGATTATTTTTTAGGATAGGATCTCATTCCTGCCCAGGCATCTACCTACTTTAGTCTTCCAGAAGTTGCTGCCACCACAGACACGTACCGCGTGCCCAGCTTGTAATGGTTAGGTAGTTACACAAAGGGCTGTCAACTCCGCACATCAGTCTATGGGTACCGTGCTCTTGATGAGTGTCAGCCTTCCATTCCAGCCTCCCTCGATGAGGCCAAGTCTTCAAGGACTCTTCTGCTAGGGCTGGCCTAGAATCACAGTCCTCCTGATCTTAACCTCCCAGGTAGCTTTCACTGATGAGCACAGGCCACTGTGGTCAGAGACATAGTCTCTAGAACTGTTCTGCCAGGGTTAGCCTCAACTGTCGATCCTCTGTTCTCAGCCTCTTACGGAGCTAGTATTACAGGAATGATTCCCTGGCATCTGGCTCAAGAATTTTTGAGCCTTGAACTCTGCCGTGATTTGGATATAAAATATCCTCCACAGTTTGGACTGCTTGGTCTGCGTCTTCATTCTTGGTACTTCTTCAAGACCTGCACCTGTTTGTTAATTGAACAAGTTTAGTTGTTAGTTTACTGAGTCTGGGAACCTGCAGTCCGCCAGCCTCTGCTCCTGAGTGGTGGGATTATAATGGTGCACCACATCCCTAACTCAACCGTTTGTAGAGATACAAATCAACCCCTCTCTCTAGTCCAGATTTGGGGAGCAGGTATATTTCAGTTGGAATCTTTGGATTTAAAAGAAAAGAGTCCCCCTCTAGGCACCCCAGACTTCTTTCCTCTTCCCCGCCCTCCTCTACCTTTAGTGATCGCAGACACTTTTTGTGACCCCTAATGGGCTGACTCTCCGCTTTCACCCTGCAGGACAAGAGATGGCCACCGTGTCCGGGTGCTGACGTCAGCAGAGCCCCCCACACCCGAGCCGCGCCTCGGCCACCATCTCCTCAGCGAGTGCTCCTGCCCCTGCCCCTGCGCCAGGCCCCACGCGTGCCCAGCGGCCCCGCCAGACCCCTGCCTGCACACCCGGGACTCAAGCACACCCAGGTATGCACGAGGTCACTCACAACCAGACCCAGCTTTTGCTAATGTGGACTTGCAATGTCTCTATGAAATGAAGATGATTTGGCTATTTAGATGGTTAAACAAGACACTCAGAACACAGCATTAGAACACGGCCTAGACTACGGCAAGAAAGCTATCAGGTTTAATTTACTGGTAGTAACTCTGTGTGTGTGTATGTGTGCGTGCCTCTCCTCCTAGAGCCTTGTACTCAGGGCCTGGGCCCTGTCCTTGAGCTCTTGTGTTCAAGGCTAGTACTCTATACTTGAGCCACAGCTCTGCTTCTGGCTTCTTGGTCTTTAATTGGAGATAAGAGTCTCACGAATTTTCCTTCCTGGGCTGGCTTTGAGCCACAGTCCCCAGATACCAACCTCCTGAGCGGCCAGGATTACAGGTGTGAACTACCGAGGCCTGGTTAGTATGTTTTGTTTTGTTTTGTTTTATATTCAGCGTACTTAGCGTGCCCATGCAATCAGGAGTGGGGAAGCTTTTCTCTACCAGGAGCTAGCTGGCTATCTATATCATCATCCTTGGGCCTAGAATTGGAATTTCAATTTGACAAAAGCTGTTAGATTTATTGAATTCCAGGCCTCACCAGTGGTTGCCTATGCACAGTGAGACCAGATGGTTTGATGGGGCCTACACAGACATACAGGGGCCAGGTAATGCCCTCAGGCTGGACGTCGGCATCCTGGAAGCACAAGGCGATGGGGAACGGTCGGGCACCAGTAACAATGCACCCAGCAGTGACACAGAGACAAGCAGTCCAAGCCGATGACCACTCAAGGATAATAATGGCTACCCTTCCTTACCGCTTTCACCTTCAACGTCAATTATAAGAACTTTGCCCCCTGTTGAATTTCTCTGGTCTAGCTTTCACACTGTAGTGTAGACTCTTCAAATATCTCATTTTTAATGCTGTGGATTTTTTTTGGGGAGGGGGGGGTGCAGGTCACTGTTGGTTTGGACCATGCCTCTGACCTTTCACCACAGAAAATGAAGGGGGGAAGAAGCAAATGAGAAATACAAAATAAGTTTTGCCTTAAAGTTCTTCTTATAATTTCTATACACTTGTATGTTTTAACCTAACTTATTCTTTATGTACACAACTGTATACATGCTATTTGTGTTTTTCTTTTTTACTTTGAAGCCATCCCACATCTCATGGTATGGTAGATCCTCAGCATTCTGTCAGCAATGGCACTTTGCTTGAATAGAGAATAATTCAAGTTCTTGCCAATGAGTGGGCATGTTTAGATGTCTCTGACCTTCGTTATCTCTCAAGCTCTGTTCAGAAGATCTAAAGAAATCCATTTTGTACCTTTTCATTCCCTTAAGGAAGATTCCTAAAAATATCATCTGAACATGCAAAGACTCATAATGTGTTAAGTATTTATCTAGGGCATTTATGTTCCATATCATCATCAGCTTATCCATCTTTGCTGGTACCAAATATGAACATTTCAACTCTTGGCCAATTTGTACATAAAGCATAATCCTTCCAAATTTTTTTTGCCAGTCCTGGGACTTGAACTCAGGGCCTGGGTACTGTCCCTGAGCTTCTTTTGTTCAAGGCTAGCACTCTACCACTTGAGCCACAGGGCCACTTCCAGCTTTTTCTGTTTATGTGGTTTTGAGAAATCGAACCCAGGGTTTTATGCATGCTAAGCAAGCACTCTACCACAAAGCTACAATCTCAGCCCCCCTCCAATTTTTTTTATAGCTAAGAGCTTGATCCATTACTGAGATAGGGTATGGAAATGTCCAGCTATAATTGTGTGTCAGCGCATCAGATTTTGCTTCCAGTATGCTGAATCTCTTGCTGTTTGTAATACACATAATTGAGTTTATTATGTTTTCTTGATGAACTGTAAGATGCTTCTGTCAAGCTTTGGTCATCTTTGTTTTAAAGTCTACATTTTCTGATATTAATATATCTAACTAGTTTTCTTTTATTATCATTAGAAAAGTATGTCTTCTTTCCACTTTTTCAACATTAGCTTACATACGGCATTATAGTTAAAAAGGTTTATTTCAGGCATTTCATTCATTCTGCCACTCAATATCTTTTAAGAGCTGTCTTTAGATCATTTACATTTAATGCAATTATATTAGGATTAAGTCTGTTATGTTTGATTTCTTTCCTCTGAGTTTTATTTCTCTGTGCTCCTATTGCTCTTCAGCATTAGTCACTGAGACATCCACAGTTCTCACTCCTACTCCTGGCTGTTGTCTGGCTGGAATCCTTCTGTGACATGTGATACAGATTAAGTACATGGTTTCTCTCCCGCCACATAGAGGGAACTGCAGTTAATTCCAGGCAGGTGTGGGGAATGTTTGGAGGTGGCTCTTGTTAGGAGCACAGATGGAGCACACTGACCTTCAGTCCTTCACAGAACCCCCATTCCCTGCCCTGCCCGCCACGACGTGCCAGACAGGAAACACGGCCACAAGCATTGAACTGGCCAACCTCACGCTGAAAGGACAACCAAGCTCTGCACAGGAGACACTCAGCCTGCACACGCTGTTCTGGTTAATGTGCAAAATCAAGGGCAGGTGAATCCGCTCATTCTTGTGTCAGCTATTGTGACACAGTAAAGTGAGCCCTGGAATTTAAGCTTCTCATCCTAACTGCTCTGTCTGGATAAAGGGAGAAAAAAACTTTAATTTCCTTCTCATGCCTCCAGCTAGCTCAAAGGAAATGACTCAGTGGATTATTCATCTGGTTGTTAGCACCCTGTGCCAAGCTTCCCTGGGCCCCAGCCTGAACAGGTGCGCAAAGTGTGCCTGGAGAGAAACAAAGGCAGGCAGGCAGGAAGACAGAGAGGAAGGAAGACAGAAAGAAAAGGCAGGCAGGCAGGAAGGCAGGCAGGCAGGCAGGCAGGAAGGCAGGCAGGCAGGCAGGAAGGAAGGAAGGAAGGAAGGCAGGAAGGAAGAAAGGAAGGCAGAAAGGCAAGCAGGCAGGCAGGAAGGAAGGGAGGGAGGGAGGAAGGGAGGGAGGGAGGGAGGAAGAGAGGAAGGGAGGGAAGGAAGGAAGGAAGGAAGGAAGGAAGGAAGGAAGGAAGGAAGGAAGGAAGGAAGACAGGGAGGAAATAAGACAGGAAGAAAAGGCAGGCAGGAAGGGAAGGAAGGAAGGAAGGCAGGCAGGCAGAAAGGCAGGCAGGAAGGGAGGGAGGGAGGGAAGGAAGGAAGGAAGGAAGACAGGAAGAAAAGGCAGGAAGGAAGGAAGAGAGGGAGGGAGGGAGGCAGGAAGGGAGGAAGAGAGGCAGGCAGGGAGGAAGGAAGGAAGAAGGCAGGAAGGAAAGGAGGGAGGAAGGAAGGAAGGAAGAGAGGAAGGAAGGAAGGGATGGAGGGAGAGAGGGAGGGAGGGAAGGAGGGAGGGAGGGTAAAGGAGGAAAACAAGGAATTAAAAGAAATCATTTGCCAAGGCAGGGCCTTGTATAGAAGAGCTCTGTGCTTGGCATCAGTCTGCTACCTTGCCTACTTGTCAGATCTGTGAACCACCAGAAAGACATCCCCAGAGCAGGGAGATGAGGTGTAAGCCCATGAACTATGTCTTACAAGGAGGAGGCAGGCGACAGGGTCCGCAGGACCAAGGCGTCCTCAGAACACCTCAAGCACACAGAGTGAGCATCCACCGTCCTGCAAGAGGGGCTGGAGCTGCTAAACTTAATTTAAAAATAAGGATAGCAGGCATGGCTCAATGGTAAAGCACTGGCCTAGCAAGCCTGAGTCCCTGAGTTCAAATTCCAGTACCCCCCAAAATTTAAAGACTAGAAGAGCCAGGCAGGGGTGGCTCACACCTGTAATCCTAACTACTTAGGAGGCTGAGTTCTGAGGATTTGGGTTCAAAGCTCAAAGTGGTAGAATGCTAGCCTTGAGGGGAGAAGCTCAGGGCAGCATCCAGGCCCTGAGTTCAAGCCTCATGACCCACAAAAAAGACTAGAAGATATGGGTCACGTGGTAGACACCCCTCACTCCTCAGCACCCAGCTGTGGGGGGCAGGACGCCTCCAGAGGAGGCCTGCCAGACTCCTGCACATGCCCCGCTGCAGTCCTTCCTGCCATCTCTTCTGATCCATCAGATTCATGGATCCATTTACAGTTTAAACAAAAGCATGCTTAGTATCACATCAAAGAAATAAATTTCTCAGCTCACAGAGCATTCTGTCTGTAGGAGAACAGGCTGCAAATTCTGCAGATCGAAAGGCAATTTTCTGCTGTCAGATTCCAGCATGCCCCTGGTCTAAAGGGGCATCTGCCATGCCTGGACAGGGCATTCTTCCTGCAGGCCACTGGCTCAGCGCTTACCTCTCCCCCTTTCTCAACGTTTTCCCTGGAGCAGCTTCTGAATGCGAGTGAACACGGGAGCCTCTCGCCTTTGCCTAGTTTTATGTTTTAAGCATCCAACTTCCTGGGAAATGATGCAAAGTGATTCTCCTCATGGATTTCTATGAACTGCAGGACTGCGCTCGGTGGCTAAGTTGGCTTCTCTAGTAAGATTAGCTCCTTCAACAGACTAGCAGGAAATAAAGAAAGACAGGTGAGTCCCTCTGTCACAAAGACAGACTTCTGTGGAATCAGAGTCTTTCCCTGAGAAGGGTGACAGGCTCATGAGAATACTCAGCAGCTCTTCTTCTGCGCTGCAATTCCATGCTGCAGACGTACAGCGGAACAGTGGCGGGATTTATTTCTTCTTATCCCATTTATATGTGTGTTTTATGTATTTGCAGGGCACAGGGAGCAGTCCTGGTACTGAGGTTTGGTCTCCCACTTGCTGGCAGATGCTCAAACACTGAGCCACACTTCCACTGCTGGGGTGTTTGCTGCTGTTGTTTTCTGAGATAGGATCTTACTTCGTGCCCAATGTACGCCTGGACTGTGGTCCACCTATTCAGACTTCTCATTGTTGAGAGGATGACAGGCACATCCCAGCTTCCTTGCATCTCCTGAGGAGATGACATCTCATGAACTCTTCTGCCTAGCCTGGGCTAGAACCACAGCCCTCCGACATAGTTTTGGAAGACAGGAAAGAAACACCCAGACTAGCTATATAGGTAGAGAGGGGGATCTCACGAAGTTTTCCTCCTAGCATCCAACTGTCACCCCCCAGGTTTCCACTTTTGTGTGGCTAGGATTCCAGGCATAGCCACTGGCGCCTGGCTTCTACTTGTATTCTTATGTCCAAATGTCTTATGTACGTGTGGATGTATGAATGGTCTGTACGTGGTGTTTGGGTATACACGGAGTTCCAGCTGTGTTTGAATTAGATAGCCAATGCTTCTTGAGCCCAAACTACATGGCTGAACCCTTCACAGACATTTCTACCCTCTCTGTGCTGAAGCGGAGATGCGAGCATTCACCCCAGTTTACACAGGGGGAGATGGCACAAGGAGCTACATGTGTACTGGAGACGCGGTGCAGCACCAACCTAGGAAGCATGAGGCCCTGAGTTCAAACCCCAGGACCATCAGAACAAGAAAAGTAAAGGCTACCGACCCCATCAGGAAGACATCCAGAGGTGGGAGAGCCACATGTGGGGGTGGGGGAAGTACAAAGGGAACAGCCCGAGTTCACATAACCTAAGCCCTAGCCACTGCCCAGTGGTCACAGTTACTGCCTTACCGGGCGCCCCCCCCCCCCAGCCATCTTTCATGCATCCCTTTCCAGTTTTCCCACAGAGGGGCAGGTGATGGGTCCGGCCGCCTGGCATGGTGCAGAGCCACTGTTCTGCATGGAAGAGGCTGTAGCTCTTTCCTTTTCCTTGGGACACGATCAGGCCACAGTCCCTCCTGTCTTTACTGTCTACCTGCCCTGCGGTGGATGCCTGCAGAGCTGCTGGGGAGGGAGGTGCCGGGCTCAGTGCTTTCACAGATCCTGCTTCTAGTCAACCGCCCTGCGTCTCTACTGCACATCACTGACACGCCTCATGCAAGGCTGCACCCGAGGCAGTGTCTTCCAGAAAAATCAAGCCTTGCTCTCATAGCCACAGGAGGGGCAGTAGTATTATGGGGGACCTGAATCCCACTCAGAGGGGGGGCTGATAAGCAAGAGCTCCTCAGCACAAACACTTTGCCAGATAGAAATGGGACAAGTCACATTAATGTAAACCATAACTTCATGCAAATCAAGCCATGGCCAGCAGTGAGCCTCCATCTCTCATCTGTTCAACACGTGCATGCGGCTTGGGAGGAATGGGGCATGCGCCCTTCTCACTATGTGGCTGGCTGAGGTCTGTCCAGTCTGGAAGTCTGATGCGAGTGCCTGCTCATGAGACATGCCAATATGGAATAAAGAAGAGGAAAACTGTTCAGCAGGGTGTGCCCAGTAGGATGTGAAAGGAGAGAACTGTGTTCCATCCCAGCCCGCATTCCCTCAGCAGAGCCACAGCAGGGACAGCAGCCTTCTCTGCCTTCTTTCCAGACCGCGGGTCTTCCTGGGGCTTGTCCGTAGCCTTCCCTTGAGGCCCCTTGCCCACCTGCTGCCTATATTCCTGTCCTGTCCCATCCCGCAGTTCACTGGGCTGTTGGCCTCAGCAACCCTGAAGCAGCCCTGTGCACACGGTAACATGTAGCAAGGCCCTGGAGTGGATTTCAGACGGGGAACATGGTGTCCTGACACAAATCAGTTATGCTCAAGGGACCGTCACACTCTGGGAGTCCCGGATGGATGAAAATTTGAGGCTATTCGTCCTATACAGCTAAAATTAGCTACCGAGGGCTCTGCCCCTTGCAATTCCCCCCTTGCTGAGGGCCTGGAATTTCAGAATCTCCAGGTGAACTGGACCTGGTGTCACATACAAGTTACTCACGTGACAAGTCACAGACCATGGCTAAAGTGTGAATGATGTGGTGGGGCATCTCTCTCCACTCTCCCTCCTTTTTCTCTTCTTTCTTTCCCTCTTCTCTGGTTTTCCTCTCTCAATTCTCCTTTCTTCCTTTCCCTTTTTTCTTTCTCCTCTTTATTTTCACTTTTCTCTTCCCTCTCCCTCTCCTTCTTCTTCTCTCTCTCTCCTCTTTTCTCTTTCCCTCTTTTCTCCCTCTTTCCTCTTCCTTCCTCCCCTCTCTTGTTCTTCTCTCTCACTACACATACACACATGTACACACACATACGCGCGCGCGCGCACACACACACACAGAAGTTTAGAGAGCATAGAATTACCAGGAAATCAGGCACATGATTGCAAGAGTCAAGGGCTTGTTTATTTCCTGCTCATTCCCATTCCTGTGAACTTGTTGTTGCCTTTGTACCCCAAGTGTCTCAGGCCTCATCCTGTGTTTGCAGTAGGTAATGTCCTGTAATTAGCTATCCCTATGACACAGCGGGTGATGCAGGAAGCCATGTCTCCCTCCCACCTGCCAGCAGGTCCATTCCCAGAAGGGTCCCTGTTAATGACAGTTAGAACACAGTCTTGGTTCTACCTCCCTCTCTCTGCAAAGGGGGATCACGGAGACTTTCAAACAAGCACTGCCCTGGGGGGAGAAGCTCAGTGTTCTCTGCAACGCCAGCAACCGTCCAGGCTCTCACTCTCATCTTCTGCGCTTGGTGTGAGTGTAAGTTTGCAGCCCATTGTCTTCTCTCCACTCGGATGGTTCTACGTCAGCTCTTTTGTCTTCTCTCCACTCGGATGGTTCTAGGTCAGCTCTTGCGTATCTGCCACAGCCTTCTCCTCCATGCATGGTATTTCATCATAGAGCCATGCCGCTGTCTGCTCTGTCCTGCCCCCTACCGATGACTGAGAGATTGTTTCGTCACTGGCTACATGCAGTAGGCGCATCCGTGTCCACGGTGATGAGGGTGAATTCCCACAGGCACTCCAGCTGGGCAAACACCAGGCACACTCACAAATTTGGCAGACATGGTGAAACTCACTGTAAATGGTGCCCTATTTCTGTACCCCAGCTCTGAACCAACAGTGTGTTCAGAGATGTTCCTATCTTGGCCCATCTGACTGGTTTTCTTTAGTTTTTTAGAAAAAAATGTTTGCCTCTTTAAAGTGAGGTGAACGTTTCTGCACAGAGTTGAGACAAGTCTGGTTTTATTTTCCATGAACTGCCTCCTCATCTTTCTCCTTTATCATGCTGGAAAAGGCCACACCAAAATTACGTCCTTCCATTTCGTATACTTCCATGGTCTTCTTTTATTTATGCTATATTAATAGAAGCGTTTAGGCTTATGAATTTCCCTCTCAACACTGCTTCACCTGTGTTCTAATTTGTAGTGAATTTTATACTTTTAAATAGTCTAATAACCAGCCAACTTAGTACATACCTGTAGTCTCAGCAACTGGAGACTGAGACTGAGGCCGGAGGATCACAAGTTCTAGAACAGCCTGAGAAATTCTGCCTCAAAATGAATTAGTCTACCTTTTTGTGTCCTTTGGTCCAAAGGTTGAACTTACTCTATTTTTTAAATATTTAAGATAAGCCAAGCACTGATGGCTCACGCCTGTCTTCCTAGCTACTCAGGAGGCTGAGATCTGAGGATCACAGTTCAAAGCCAGCCTGGGCAGGAATGTTCGTGAGACTCTTATCTCCAATAAACCACTAGAAAACCACAAGTGGCGCTGTGGCTCAAGCAGTAGAGTGCTCACTCACCTTGAGCTGAAGAGTGCAGGGACAGCGCCCAACCCCAGAGTTCAAGCCCCATGATCGATCAAATAAATAAATATTTAAGATATAGGAAAATAAAAATAAAAAATTCAGTGACACTTGTTACACAGACATAACTTGTCTAAATTTTATAGCTAGACCTATTTAAATCTGACATGTAATATATACATATAGCACCTTAAAAAAAAAAAAAAGAAGAAAAAGTACAATGAAGTCGCTAGGACTTATTAGGCCCCTCCAGGTTCAATCATTGTCACAAATTCGGTGAGTGCTTTTGTTTTAGTGGCTTTGGGGTTGAACTCTGGGCTTTGCCGTTGTTAAACAGGCACTCTACTACTTCAGCCGTGCCTCAGCCCTTGTGGCTTCAGTGTTGTTCTTGTTTGGGTTTGGATTTCGGTAGGGCCTCACATCTATGCCAGACAAACCTGGTCCTACCATCCCCTATTTGTGCCTCCCACAGAGCTGGGCGGGGGCGTTGTCCCTCCATGCCCAGTTTTTATTGTTGAGATGGAAATCTTGCTAAATTTTTGCCCAGGCCAGTCTTGAGCCACAATCCTTTTGACCTCTGGCTTCCTGAGTAGCTAGGATGACCGGCATGTACCACACTGCCTAATCGAGTGTCGGTTTTGTTGGAAAGCCTTTGAAACATTCTATGTAAACACACGTCCATGAACAACATGTAATATTTTAACTTGACATGAACAGTATCAAGATGTACTTTTCCATGCAATTCATGCTTACGCTGATTCGTGTACTTTGGGTCTTAGAAGTTCTCTTTGGCTCGGCATGAAATATTCTGTCTTGTCTTTTACTTAAGTACAGTTAGGAAAAGTGGCTCTAATAATGCCCAAAGCGGAGTAAAGTCTCCTCCTCCTCACTGCGGATCCCTGCGGGCTGTGTGCTGTGGTGTTTTCTGACAAGAGCTCAGTAGGAAATTCCCTGTGGGGTGGGTTTGTGTGCTCCCCAGGAAGGGTTTGTTCAGCCTCTGCTGGGTCCCCAGGTCAGGCCCCGTTAGGGGCTGTGCTACGTGGCTGGGGGCTGGTGAGCCCCACACCTGGTGTGCTCTCAACCTCCAGGCTCAAGCGTGACTGGGGCCTTGGGTTCTTCTGGCGTGGTCCACGATCACAGCGGGGGACCCCCTCGATCCACTAGGGACAGATGGTAGTATGTGTTAGGAAAGAAAAAGAGCAGAAAGGCAAACCTCAACACACAGGTTTCATTCGGGAGGAAAGCCTGGGATGACAGCCCAGTCTCCTTCAGCCCCAGCAGAGGCAATGGCGTGCCCCTGGCAAAGAGGGCCCTTCGCTGTGAGGCAGGAAAAGGGACAGGCGGCAGATGGAAACGGGATGAGGTGGAGGCGGGTGGAGCAATCTTATTTTGACTGAGGAGTTTCAAGGTGTCAACAGCATCTGTGTCCACTAGGGGCCTCAGCGCCAGTCACGACCTTGGTCTGAGGCCCCCTTCCAAGACCGCAGGGTGCGTTTGTTCAGGGGGAGCGGAGGGGACAGGAGATGACGGCGCGGTCAGCAGCAAGGATGGTTCTGAGGTACTGCCATCAGTGAGAGGTGAGTGCGTTCGAGTCGTTTTCCATCAGTATGTGCGTAATGGAATTCCTAACCTCTGAGGCTCCTTCACAGAACCCAGCTGCCAGGGCATTTGGCTTCTGCTCAAAGCTCCTTACTTGATCTCTGTACCCCCAGCATCAGAGGGGCTCAACACTTGGCTTTTCTTGACTCCACAGTTGCCACCAGATCCTCTCATTTCTTGTTTCTTATTTTTTTTCTGTGCTAGTACAGCAACTTGAACTCAGGGTCTTAGTACTCTCATTGGGCAATACCACTTGAGCTACATCTCCACCTCTGGGTTTTTTGGTGATTAATGAGAGATGAGGGTCTCACAGATTTTGCTGCCTGGGCTAGCTTTGAACCATAGTCTTCAGATCTCAGCCGCCCACATAGCCTGGCTTACAAGCAGAGCCACCAGCACCTGGCTAAAATTTGGGAAGAAAAATTTGGGGAGTACCTTGACCAGAATGCTTCCAGATTCCGTGCATGCCTTCCTTTCCACTTAGATTGGGTCTAAGAGCATCTTACTTACCTACTTGTTATAAGCTATGTGATGCTTTAAAACCATTAAAAGTATTTTCATCCATCCACGGTGGCTCTCACAAATAGCCCACCCTGTGACTAGCTGCAGAAGACTCACACTTAGCTTCGGTTACTTTCCCAGTGCCTCCGTGTCAATGGTTTATAACATCTCTTTTGTTCTATAAGTGGAATTCTATTTTTGTGTGTATTTGCTGGTCCTAGAACTTGGTCTCAGCGTCTAGTCTGGACACTGTCCCTCAGCTTTTCATTTTTGCTCAAGGATAACACTACCACTGGAGCCACAGCTCTACTTGTGGCTTTTTTTTTTTTTTTTTTTTTGGTGATTTGTTGGAAATAGGAATTTCATGGACTTTCCTTCCTGGGCTGGCTTCGAACTGCAGTCCTCAGATCTCAGCCTCCTGAGTGGCCAGAATTGTAGGCATGAGCCGCTGGTGTTTGGCAGAATTCTAAATCTTTGAGACAGAGACTTTGGTGTTTTCCTACCTAGCCCTTCCCCCACCCCGTGAGCTGTGTGTGCCACTGCCGGCGTTTTCTCGTGATGACTCCATCCTTCCTGCGGTGATCTCTCTGGAGAACGAGATGTGTTTGTTCCTGCTTGTCATGTGGAAGCTGGTAGCAGTTGTGAATTCCTTATGATGATGTCAAGTAGAAGAGTTATAGTTGAAGTCAGGCTTGTTTTCAAATGTCTAAAACACCTGAACGAGGTGGCTGGTGATGGAATATGGTCTGAGGTGCTGTTGACCAGCGTACTTTTGATTTTCCTGCAGATCTGGAAGAGGTTAGAAAGGAAATGGAATGAGGTTCGAATTCATTTCCTTGTTTAAAATGAAAATAGATCTGAGGAAAGATTAATCAGATGGGAGCCTCCTGGAGATGATCTGGGCCAGGCTGGACTGGACAGGGAATGCCAGGATTCACTTCTGCAGGTCAGCAAGGGGATCCCAACCCTCCCACACACACTGAAGCACGCCACAGGGGCTTCTGGCCCACTGTCCAGTGGGTTCCACGTATCCATACCTCATGTTGGAAAAGAGCACACATCTTCCGGGACCGAGCCCTTGTTCCATGGCCATTTGGTTCCCTTTAGGATACAGAAAGCCAGCATCTTACCTGGGCACCATATTGGAATGAAGCCATTTCCAGGTTTCCTTCCAAACTGCGTCCTGACTTGTGAGAACAAGGGACCATGTGCTGTCCTTGGTGCTAACGCCAGAAGTCCAGTCAGCCCCTCAACTATGTGGACTTTTACCACTCTTACCTCTTATGCTCTGCACTAGGGGATACTTCTGAGAGAATGAGATGAAGGAAGAGGACCATCAGCATAAATCAGGCCTAGTCTAGACCAGCCAGAATGAATGGCCATCCTAATTATCAGTTTCCGTGATAAATCCAAATATACTGTGATAGGCTATAACATATACATCACTTTTTCTCTGGTATTACCATAAAAACCTGACATTATCTTTATTGCCAAGACTAGAGGCTCAGTCATACTTAGCAGCAAAATTAGTATCACTTAGTAATGAGTTATTTGATCCTGTCTTGCCGTTTTATGTGCAAGTACGTTCATTTTTTACATTAGACGCTGAAATCCTGTTCATCCTTTTTGTTCCATTATAGGAATTAGAGGTTGGCCTTGGCTGATCACTCTGAGTCTGTTAGTGGGGTGAGCTGCTCTCTAAAGACAAATTCACCACAAGAGTTGTAGAGAGGCGGAAGAAGCTGACATCACTCCTTGGTGACTGTGTGCCAGGTGGATGCTAAGGGCGTCAAGGCCCAAGTGAGGGACTGTTGTGTCTCCTCTCTGCCCGCAAGGAACCTCACGTGCTCATGGGCTACTGAATGCAAAGCCTGGCCAAGCGCACACAGCTCAGCCTCCTTGGGCAATTCTGTGGTCTTCGTTCCTAAGTGGTTTGTTCAAGTCCTTATCCAGCAGCCTGCTGATGCTGCCTTTCGTGAAATCTAATGTGGAAATGTCCCTTGTGTGTGACCCAGCCCCACCTTCCCACTGCCCCCACAGAGGTGGGTGAAGACCTCTGCGTGGCTCCTCTCCTCTGCATGGATTTGTTAGCTGGTGATTCCACCCTTTCATTCTCTCCACTGAGCTCCAGTGGCTGACAAAAATGTGCTTTCAACGTCATAAGCACTGGGAGAGATTTAGCTTGTGTTTTCAGCCCGTTTTTAGGCTGAGTCCTGCGACAGTGCCTATGTTCTGCTTTGGGTTTTGACACTAGGGTCTCGCTGTGTGGTCCAGGCTGTTCATGAACTCCTGGGCACAAGAGATCCTCCTGCCTCACCTCTCCCAACCACACCTGGTGATGCCAGTGAGTTACGTCAGGCATTTACCAGGCCCTGCACCATTTCCCACAAGCCTTTGCACCCAGGCATTCTTCCGGCTTGGGCGCCAAGAGCAGAATCTCAGCCAGAGGAGAGCTATGTCAGATACTCACTAACGTACCACCTCTGTGGGAGCAAGGGTGGGACACCAGAAGAGATGGTTTGTGGGTTTGCTATCCTACTCTTTCTTCATCTGTTCTCTTGTTTCCATTTAGCCTTTTAAAAGTTGTAGAGCAGGCTGGGAAGGTGGCTCAGTGGTAGAGCGCTTGCCTTGCATGCACGAGGCCCTGGGTTCGATTCCTCAGCTCCACATAAGCAAAAAGAAAAAAAAAGCTGGAAGTGGTACTGTAGCTCAAGTGGTAGAGTGCTAGCCTTGAGCTGAAGAGCTGAGGGACAGCGCCCAGGCCCAGAGTTCAAGTCCCACGACCAGACCCCAAAAAAAAAAAAAAAAAAAAGTTGTAGAGTGCTGGGAAGGTGGCTCCATGGTAGAGTGTTTGCCTTGCATGCATGAGGCCCTTGGTTCAATTCCTCAGCACCACATAAGCAGAAAAGGCCAGAAGTGGTGCTGTGGCTCAAGTGGTAGAGTGCTAGCCTTGATCTGAAGAGCTGAGGGACAGGGCCCAGGCCCAGAGTTCAGGCCCCACGACCAGCAAAAAAAAATGAAGTTGTAGAAAGAAGTCCCTAGGAATGCTGAACCCATGGGGGCGAGGGAGGGGCGGGAGGGGGCGGGGAGTGACCACTAAGAGGCCACAGGAAAAGGGGAAGGTAGCCACTAAGAGCTGAGCCCCGGGGACAGGTGAAGGATGGTCACTAGGAATGCTGGGCCAGGGGACAGGAGAAGGTGGCCTGTCCCATCATGCAGTGCACCTACAGTTGTGGAGAAGGGAAAGTAACGTGTGGTGCTTGAGAGATTTCCCAGGCTCCTCATGTCAGATCTTTGTGTTAACTGAGAGGTGCCTGAAGTCACAGGAGAATCCCCCTCCCCTGTGGAAATCCCAACCGAAGCTGTATCTGACAGGCCCCCTGGCCCCCGAGGCATGCTCAGAGCTACACAATTCTACCAGCAAGGCTTTCCACGTTGGAAATTTGGGGGAAGAAAAGTTTGCCAAGGTTAACGGTGATGGCCCTGTTTCCTTGTACAGGGAAAGGGGTTCCATGCAGGAAGTGAAACCTTCTAGAACGTCTCAGGGAGCAGCGTCTGGTTCTGGAGCTGAGAGGACACTCACAGTTTCATGTTTATTCCAGGGACCCTGTAAGCCAAGCCCCCCTCAGAAGCCTCTGCCGGCCAATCCTTTGAGCAGAGCACCCCGGCTCACCAGCACCACAGCGGCCTCGGTAGCCAGGACCCCAGGCCAGCAGGAGCCTGGGCCCCGCCCAGCCCCCACCAGGTGAGTCTTCCTCTTTCCATCCCCATTGGGCAGCTGGGACAGGGGAGGGGAGGGCTAGGCTGTGCTTCCGGCCTGCCCCACAACAGCAGCTGGTGAGAAATGCATGTGAAAATGACCAGTCAGCCCAGCTCCGACAGTCCCAGGGGCCACACAGCCCTCGGCAGTGTGCGGGGAGGACGGAGGACGGGCTCCCGCTCCCAAGAGACCCACTTGGCCCCGTCCAGGGATCCCAGTCTTGGACCTGTGAGGGCTGAGCAGAAAATGTCGGGCAAAATGAACTGAGGTGGGGGGCTGGGAGCTTCTTTGTACAACTGAGTCACCTGCTGGGGTGGCCTGCCTGCTCCCCACAGCGCACAGACGGATCCTCTTACACCAGAGGCTGGCCCCTTCTGCGCAGGAGCCGGTACAGGGCCTTGTGGAGGTACAGCCAATTTCCAGGGATTCCTGCCAGCTAGGTATCCAGCCCAGGATTAAACCATCTTACTATAAGTGTACTAAGAACAAAGATAACGACCACTCAGAACGCCACTTTCCCTTTGCTTTTACACCTCTTGGTGACACCCCAGTGGGGATACTTCCCACTGGGCAAAATGCTACAGACCAGGCTGTGCTTCTCTGGCGGTTTATTAAACTCAGAGAAGCACACAGTGGTGCTGAGCTCACAGCCAAACAGCCCTTCCACCTCCCGTGCCCTGGCAGGATGCCCGCATTGTGAGCTCAGAGGAACCAAAGGTACCGACGCTGAGCCAGCCCTGCACTAACTCCTATCTCTGAAGGGGAAGACACACTTTAGTGATTTCATTACAGCCCTTGGGAAGAACATTTGGCCTGTGAAAGAAATAGCTGCCTAATAAATCTCAGAGATAAAGCTGGTTCGAAGGGTGGGGATGATGGTTTTAATCCTGGCTACACGAATGCAGAAAGACTGCATCGCCTCTTGCTTTATCTCATTGTGGTTTGTAGGTTGAACTTGGAGTTGCTTTTCTTATTCTGTTTCATTGGGGGGCGGGGAGTCCACTACAATGACATGAGGATGAAGGAAGTTTCCTTTTTTAAAATGGCCTTAAGTAGTGGACTGTCTTACCACTGTTTGGTAACATCGGAAGCTGACTTGAATCAGCATTCCTTTCTGAGGGCTGCCCCCCCCCCCCCCCCCCCGCCACCGTGTGCTCTGCTTTTCTCTGGGTCTTAAGAGCTGTGCTGTATAATCCAGTAGCTCCTGGCAGGTGGTGGCTGCAAGGGTAACACACTGTCATTCCAGATCCTCTGGTTAAAGGAAAATGATGACTAAAGTTAATCTGATGAATTTCTCCCCCCTCCCCCAACCATGGCTACTAGAAAACTTCATTCTCTGAGTGACTCACGCCATCTTCCTGTTTGTACGGTGCTGTTCTGGAATGAGCTGGTGGATGGGAGGGGCTGCCTTGGAGAAAGCTTCCGTTTGGTCCTTGGTTGTAAGACATTGGGAAATCTGGGTGCTTGAGCCTGGTCCTTGTGATCAACAACTCCTTCCAGAAGGAATGATGGTCTCCAGCTCTCTTAATGCTGAGACCTCAGAAGCCCACAAGAGTACAGGAAAAGACTGGCCCCGACAGCCATGTTTATAGAATCACTCCCAACACCTCTGACCACCATTTTGTTTGCTTCTCCTTCAGACCTGCTCCCAAGTATCCACCCCAAGTGTCCAGAGGCACCCGCTTTGCCTATGTGAAGTGAGCAGCAGGCCCACCGACACCTTTGTTCCACAGTGAAGACAGAAGTTTGCACTATCAACTCCAGTTGGGAGTGACATTTTTTTGTACCAACTTTGAGGGGAGGGGGGGGAAATGTTCTTAATCTTTAAAACACCAATTATTTTCAAGAACTTTGAGCTCCTGCGGCCAGTGCTGTGCTGTGCTGTGCTGTGCTGTGGTGCTCTGTGTACTTGCTCAGGTACTTGTAAATTATTAATTTATGTGCAGGGCGTTCACGGCGCGGTCGCGGCGGTAGCCGCCGCCCGCCGCTGTTTCCCATGGAAGGAGGGCTTGTCGTGCTTTGAATGCCTTCACAGTGTTGCAGGCTCCCGCCTGGTGCGATTCTGGACACAATGTTTACTTTCTGATCAAGGCTCTAGTGGAAAGCAGCTTCCCAACCACCCGCAGCGCAGCTGTGGTGGTGGCATCAGACCCGGCTCCAGAGACCCCTGTAGACGCTGGAGTGGTTTTCCTGAAAGCCTTAGCTTGGGCCAGAGCTGAGAACCTGCAGGTCCAGGCTGGGTTTCGCCTTCAGGGAGGCCTTGGGCCCTCTGCACGCTGATGGCCCCACTTGGCCACGCAGAGATGATAGGGGAGGATCTGGCTTCTGGCCAGGGATCTCTGGAGAGAACCTGAGAGGCAGACAGGAATGTGGAGGTGCGGCCACACCAAGCCAGCCACCCAGGCAGACACTTGACCTTGAGCTGACTGGCCATGAGCGTGCTTGAAGTGCAGACCATGAGGGGATCTCAGTAGTGCTCAAGGTTTTTGCTTTATGGAAACAATACCTTTTTCTGGCTGCTCTTCACCAAGAGCTGGCAACAGACCCACTATTTAGATGGGAAGGGTGATGTTTCTACACATGCCCCAGCACTTCAAACCTCCATCTCCCTGTACTGTGTGGAGCTAAGCAAATTAGTGCATTGTCTTCTCATCTGCAAGACAATGACCCCATGTTCAGACACATAGATGAGGCCTTCCGTGGGACCATGATGGTTTTCAGATATGAACTAGAAACCACTCAGTTCTGTAGATAAAATCTACAGAAGTAGGCAGCATCCTCAGCCAAATGGAAACTACAGCCAAATGTGCTCCTTGGTACAGCCCATGTCTGCTTCCCTTGTTAGTAGACACTGTACACCGAAGCCTGAGTTACCATGCAGTTCTGTCTGTTTTCTCAACCAGGTGACAGGAGTTGTGCTTAGCATAGTCTGAACCTCAAAAATTTGCATCCAACCCCTTGAGATCATGCAGTGTGATAAGGAATTCAATTTCCTGATCCTGTATTTTCATGAAGGACAAGCTTGGGCACACTGCCTCTTCCGCCTGTCACTCTCCCCGTATCTGCCTGGAGAGCTGGTTTCTTGAGATCTTTAAGGTGCCTGATCCACATGAATAATGAGGTCAAAATGCTATCCATCTTCTGGTGGGTCAGATCTGACCAGCTTCCGCATTAGAAGGCAAGAACTAACTGTTCCACAGCTTTATGATAAGACTTTCTTCAGGGTCATTTCAGTGGTTTTCCTATGCCTTGAGGCAGAAAGAAAAATATGTGCCAAGAATCTTGGCTTGCCTTCCAGAAAACACAACTGCCTTTAACTTTGCCCATGCTCTCCAGTGCATTGAAGGCAATGATGCTCGTGACTATGGGTAACTGATCCGTGGCACAAATGGCACACAAAAAGGAGCCTAGCTCTAATACATTCCAACTCCTTTAGCATGCATTTATTACATAGTTATTTCTTAAAATTGTAAGGCCATGTTAGATGCTAGTACTGCTGAGGCGATCGATGCATACAGAATTGCTGCGACAGATGTTACATTTGGTAATTGTAGGAAGGCCAAGATACTATGGAAAAGGTTTACAGAATTCAATGGTGCATTACGTGGGTACTGACTTTCTTAGATGCCCACCTCCTTAGATCTAAAATTTAGCCCCCTCTTCCTAGTGGAAGTAGAAGATGTGAACCAACTATTTTTGTTGTTGTTCTCATTTGTTACATAGAACCAGGGAGGTTAAAACTGTGATCTTATGCCACTTCTTTGATGGCCACTTCGGGGCTGTGGCCAGGGACACATTCCTATCTCCATAGTGCTAATTGCTTTTGTTAGAGCCATACAACTTATTTCTGAGTAAGAATATATTTAATCCCAATAGTTCCTCTTAGTACACAGATAATACAAGGAATGTTAAGCTTTTAAGATGCACTATTCATCAGATAAAGAATACCTGGCAATAATTTCCACTGTAGTGTAACTTTGGAACCAATAACTAGGGTTATGGTTTGCAGGGGGGAGGGAATGTATGTCTCTCTTTTTATACTCCTTAAATGATGGAATATAGTTTTTAAATCAATGATGATATTTCAATGGCAATCTAACTATGCTTTGATATTTTTAATAAAACTTTACAGGCATGGATGATAGCGTTAATTTGACTGAGAAGGTCTAGCGTCCAGACATGAGGCTGAAAACAGCTTCCTCGCCTTGGCACGGCCAGGAGAGGTTTTAGGCTCCCAGCCCCCCCTCGTGTGGAAGGAGGCGGCGAGCCTTCCAGGCATCCCATATAAACGCTTATCTCCTGACATGGTCTCCACAGTGTGTCTTCCTGACACACCAAGAGAAACAATCCATAACATTTTCCATTTGGAAATCTGCACGCAGAGGTGACACCTCCAGGGATGAATTTCTCCGGCGTACACATGTGGGATGACATCACAGAAACCACAAAAGCAACAAATTAAACTCAATGAGAACGAATTCCTGCCCTCCCCCCCCCCCCGCCCCCGCTGGTCTCGGAGGGGACATTTTTATGCCTGCTTAACTTTATTAGGAATTCTCAGGCTGAAACTACAGACCATTGTTCTCTGACAAATCAATACAACACATCAATGCATCCTGGAAAACTGCTAAAACTCTGGTCTATGTCAGAATATTCTTAGGAGCCTGTGAGCCCTTGGCGGTGCTAACCAGAGCCAGGAGCGCGGTGGACAAGCCTGCCCGTCCATCCTCCTGCCCCCTCATAGATGACGTTTACCAAGCATTCTGAGCCAGTGAGACCCTGACGGGGCTCAATGCCTGGGTAGGGCTCCCCTAAGCAACCAGAGAAGGCTCAGGACAGACCTGATCAAATCCTTCCTCACTGCTCTGAAAATTGTCCCAGCCGTCCAGGCACCAGTGGCTCATACCTATAATCCTAGTAACTCAGGAGGCTAAGATCTGAGGATCATGGTTTGAAGCCAGTCCAGGTAGGATCTCCAATTAAAGACTAGAAAGCCAGAAGTAGCTCTGTGGCACAAAGCTCAGGTACAGCATGCAGGCCCTGAGTTCAAGCTCCAGACTGACAAAAAAAAAAAAAAAAAAAATGCCCCAGCTATACACAAGTAACTAACATTCAAGTCACACCAGCCCTCCCAGAGCACTCGCAGTACCCACGCTCACCAACAGATGCCTCTATTCCACACAGGCATACACACACACACACACACACACACACACACACACACACACACACAGTCTCACACAATCTTCCCTCACACACATACACACACTGTCTCACCCTCACATGTGCACATATACACATGCACACAGTCTCTTCTTTCACACACGCACACACACTGTCTCTCTCCCTCTCTCTCTCTCACACCTGTGGTGGAGTGGACGTTGCAGTGTCCCCCTCCTTTCTCCTCTCCTCCTACGCTACAAGCCAGCCCAGTGCTGCCAGTCCCCCCTCCCTCCCTGTGGTGTCAGCAGCTGGTCCATCCACACAGCTGGACACAGAAGCCAAAAACTAATGCATCTATTTGCCTTTTCCTAGCACCATACACAAGTGCCTTACTCAGACCAAACCCAGGGCTGAGGCTACTCCATGCTCGGATGACCAAGCCTCGAATCCCAACTCCAAGCCAGCAGGGGGGTGACGGCAGCAGAGCAGAGCGGTAGACAGTGGACAGCAAAGCCCAACCTCCTCCAAGTCATGGCCTTGTGACTGGGCAGCACCCCGCGTGGGGTCCTGCAGAGTCCCTTCTATGGGCCGTCAGCCACACTGACCTCCTACCCATGGCCCTGCTTGGTTAGAAGAGAGAAAGCAGTTCAGCTATGATTACAAAATTCCCTTGTCTCACTAAGTTTCCCATTGCCATCTGTTGCTCTGTAGCTGCTTGAAAACTGTGCTAATGTAACAAGTGACACTCTAAAACAGTCCTTTCTATGCAACAAAGACCCTGCCAGGATCCAGGTGGCCATGTGCGAAGGTGCTGTTTTCCTGCCTTTGGGGACCCCCCCCCTTATTTATTTCTGGGACAATAATGGCAACTTACAATCTACACACACACACACACACACACACACACACACACACACACACACACACACCTGTTTCATACATGAAAAACTAGAAAAAGAAACACTGCCTATGAAATTTCAAGTGCCCACTGAGAGCCAGCAATTGCACATCCAGTTGTTCTCCATTGAGCGCGACCTGGATCCTGGGGTTGGGTGCCCTGTAACCCGCCCTGATTTTCTGCTTTGTCTTCAAGGAGGCTGTCTGTGCTCCCTGTCATTCTCTTAGAACGTGACTTTTTGGTCCTTAATTTAGCACATTTGAAGAACATCGGGATCATTCTAGTTTTACAAAGAAGTTAAATGCCGGTTTTTGTTCACAGCCTATGAATAGGTACCTTCATCAGGCAGTGATAGGAAAAAAACCAATCTAAGGCAGGACAAGCAGAATTAAGGAACTAATCATCCCCTTAGCTCCTTCTTCTAGGCCAATATGGTAGGTGCCCAGGAAGCCACAGTGCAGCTCCGATGCTTGTGACAGCCAAGACTCACCTTGGCCACAGGCCACTTACACTGCAAAGTTAGCATGAGAGCTACATGAGCCAGCACAGCCAGCTTGTAGTGCATCATCCATTTAGAATGCTTTGGTTTGCTTTTTGTTTTTCCACATAACTTCTTATGTTACATTCTGTTACTATTGTATATGTTACTCCTCTGGGGGATCTACAGGTAAACTCAACAAATGTCATTGTTAAGAGTATTGTATCCAACAAATAAATGGTAAACAGGTAAATACAAAGTGTGTCACGTTCATTACTGAGAATCTTACACCAGTGGTGGGGAAGCCGTTATGTGTATTCTGATTCATGGAGTGTTCAGAGCAGAAATGAAGAAGAGTGTTTGAGGGCAGGTAAGCGAGGGGGCCTGCTGCCCACTCTCTCAAGGTGAGAGTCAGGGACAGAGGTGTTCATGCACACACTGGTGAGGTTCAGGGAACCACATGCTCTTTGAGCATGAGTTCATACTTACAAAAAATAAACTTTTAATCACTTCATTGATATAAAAGATAAATTTTTAAAGTAAGCAATGACAGAACAGTTCAGACATGCAGGCAAAAAAAATGGAAATCAGCATGGTAGGTACTTGATTTTTGTAAGTAGCATTTCATCTGATTTCACAAAATTACAGAAAATATGCATGGACAGATGATAGGAAGATGATAGCTAGCTAGCTAAATAGATAGATAAATGAATGGATAAACATTATTAATGGATAGATGATAGATATAAATGGATGGATGGATGGAAAGATGACATAAATGTATGGATTGATAAATACATGGTAGATTAATGGATAGATGGATGGATGGATGGATTGAATAGACAGATAAATAGATGACAGACAGATGATAGATTAATGGATAGGTGGATTAACATCTATGGATAAACATTTATGGATAAAACATCCATAAAACGGATGGACAAAGAGAGGGAGAGGGAGAGAAAGAGAGATTGGTTACAAGAATAAAGGGATCTTCATTCCAACCAGGAGTCACTCCAGACATTAAGATGGGATGCACTCATAAATCGAAATGAATTGAAATTTCTTTGTACAACTACTTAAAGATAATTTTTAAAAATTTAAAGAGTAAGGGGATCCTCATTCCTATCTGGTGCCACGCATAGCAAAGCAAGTAGGCTTTGTGCAGTCAGTAGATGACTACACATAGCCAATAAACAGAACCAAACTCACATATCAGGTGGGATTCTCCAAACACACAGGATGTAACTTCCAAGTGCCTGTGGGGAAGAAAAGAGATCATCAAAAAATAAATTCCGTGCCCTACAATGCAATTAATTATTCTTTCCTCAAAGATGAATTTTGGACTCTCTGAAAACAGCACATTCCAATTCAGATGGTTCGAGAGCGGCCCAAGAAATGTGTAGTTAGCAAAGGCTTCCAATGGAATCTTTGAGTCATGAAGATTTATAGAAAAATCCTTGCCAGATGCTAGTGGCTCACACCTGTAATCCTAGATACTCAGAAGATGATATCAGAGGGTCATGGTTTAAAGCCAGCCTAGGTAATTAAATCCATGAGACTCTTGTCTCCAATTAGCCACCAGAAAGTTAGCACTGTGGTTGAAAGTGGTAGAGCACTAGCCTTGAGCAAAAGGTCTCAGGGACAAAGCCCAAGCCCTAAGTTCAAGCCCCACAACCGACCCCCCCCCAAAAAAAATCCTTATTCTAATATGACTAAAGCAATGCTGAGGGGAAAATTCATAGCCTTAAATATATATTTTTAAACCCACAATGAGTGGATTTAATATCTATGAAAAGAATTTATTAAATGAACAACAGAATAGATAAAAGTAGACAAAAACTAGCCAGGCACCAGTGGCTCACACTTGTAATCCTTGCTACTCAGGAAACTGAGATCTGGGGATTTAAGTTTGAAGTCAGCCAACCTGTCTGGGTTGGCTTTGAACCATAATCCTTAGATCTCAACCTTCTGAGTAGCTAGGATTAGAGTTGTTAGCTACTGGTGGGCTTTTAATTGGTCCTTTCCCACCAAGAAAATTCCACTTCTGTGAGAACCATTGTGGCGGGTTTACATCTCTAGAGATGCAAAGGACGTGTGGTCTGCTAACTTCTTTGCTGAGTTCTAGGTTTGTCTGCCAAGCTAGAGTTCTACGTTTATGTCTCCAAGCTCCCAGGCGGGAGAGTTGGTTACATTAACCCCTACTTGTCTACACAGTTACACAATCAACTTCAAAATCCTTTCTCTCCAGGGACTAAATACAGTATGAGACTCTGAGGCAAAATCCTCCAGCCACCAGCAGGCTGAGCATTTCACTGCTAGGGAGAAGTGTGTAAGCACCTAGACCAACAGCCCTGTCCCAGGAAACCTGAGCCTCGGCCAAACACGGCCCACTGAACAGGACCACAGTCTTGAGATAGGCACTTTGAACTTTGATGTGAGGCCAAGGGGCATGGAGAAAACTCTTGGGCTTTTTTAGGAGCAGCAGCACCTTGGGAGGTAGCAGCAGCCTGACAACACAGCCTGCAAGGCCTCAGTGGGTCGGGAGGGGAGAGAGTGGGAAACACATGGCAGGGGGAGGCTGCCGGGCCTGGAGGGGCTGGGGGACAGCTTCGGGGAGTGGTAGACCCAGATGTGTTTGCACCAGAGTTTCATTGGGTGTCTACCTGCGAAGCCACGGTGTGAGGAAACACCCCTGCCCTGCCGACACCCAAGGATGAGACCGCATACACACGCACTTAGGTAAAAAGATGTATTTCAACGTGGGAACAGTTGGCTGTTGCATAAAAGCCACTGTGAATCTTCAGCTAAATAAATAAACATATAGCCCTCAGAGAGACGGAGCTTCTTGCTTCTAATTCAACAGTCACTCTTTGTTTGGCATGGATGGTGTGGACAGGTGGTACTCAGGTCAGTGGATGGTAGATTTTCTGGACAGCTTTTTCCTTTCTTCTAATAAGGACAGTACATTCTAGAAAAACAAAACAAACAGTAGATGTCCTCCAAGCTTTGGGTGGGGCCTGAGACTCTGAAAGTACCAAGAAATTAGCCAGACAGGCCGAGACAGAAGCCCACCTTTCTGCCGAAAACCCGAGCCATTTCCAGCACACCCTTGCCAAACTGAAAGAGAAACAAAAAAACATATGATCCATATAAAAATATATAACAACCCACAGAACTGTAATGCACTGTTATCTTCTCCTCCGAAGAAAATCCTTTGAGAAAGATCATTTACCTCATTTTTGACACTTGGATCTGCCCCTCTGTCAAGAAGCAACTGAACCAACTGTTCGTGATTATTCAACACAGCCACCTGAAGAGAGAATAGCGCTGTCTGAGGTCCTCTCCCTGGGGGGGCCTCGGGCAGTGGGGAGGGCACGGCATGTCCCCCATGCAGAGGGCCACGGGCCTAGCTGGCCGGGCCACCGGGGCTTGACAGGCCGGCCTTCTGCTCACTGAACCGCAATTGAAAATGTCACTTGCCTCTCTGATGAAATGTCAGGGGAAAGCCAGCTAGCCCAGCACAGAGAAGCTATCTGTTCACTGCGTTAACAGATCTGTTTGGATTTTACAATGGCCCTGGGGACTACAGGTGACCACCTTCAAAGAGGCTGTCATGAAAGACAACAAAAAATACTACAGTGGTGAGTGGTGTGGTAGACACCTGTAGTCCCAGCTATTGGAGAGACTGATATAGGAGAATCACTTGACCCAGAGGTTTGAGGCTGACCTTGCAACATAATGACAACCTGTCTAAATAAAATTATATAATATATAATTATATGTAACATATTACAGATATATTACATATTACATATTGCATATATTACACTTAATTACATATTAGATAATATATTGATATATTAGATAATATTTAATATGATATACTTTGTTATATTATTATATTATACTATAATTATTACATACTCCATATAAATTATACATATTATATAATATGTAATAGAGATATTATAAATAGGTAGATCCCATGTATACTATAACTATTATTATATATATTGTAATACCATATAATAGATAACATATGTAAGGTATGATATATATCATATACTGTTATATATAATATAATACATGAGAGTTATATATTACAATAATATATTACATATTATAGTATATATTTTATACACACACACACATATATAAAGTGACCTTCCTTCCCGCACCTTTATTTATAGGCTGGTAGGGCATCACAGAAAGCCCAGGCTGGCATGTGTGGCTGACCTCACAGAAGGCCTCATGGAGAAAGGCCAGGCCCGTGAGGGGAGGACATACCATGAGAGGTGTCTTTCCATCTTTGTCCCTCACATTCACATCAGCCCCAGCGTCGATGAGGACCGAGGCCACCTTCTGGCTTCCAGACACCGCAGAGACTCTCATCAGCGGGGTCCACCCGGAACCCGTGTCCATGACGTCCACCTGGGATGGCAGAGGAGGGGCCGTCCTGAAGAAGGAAGAGTCACCCCCCCCCGCCCGCACTCCCCCACCGGGGTGCGGGGGCTGCGGGAAGCCCAGGTCTCCCGCACTGTGGTCTCATTGTCTTGAAATGCAGCAAAGATGGCCTGGCCAGCCGGCCTGCCCCTGCCCCGGCTGAGCCCGCCTGCTTGTTCTGGCCTAACTTCCCGCCTGTCTTTAACGTGGTGGGGTTTTGTTTATTTTTCTTCTATGTATCTTTGAAAGTACTTCACTTCCTTTCTAGAATAAGATGGAAGACCTACACCCTCACACACGACAGTAAGGCCTTCTCCATTTTAGGTAGGACATCTATCCTAAATGCAAAGGGGCAAATCCGTGACACATGATCTAATCTGCCAGGGTGGCCAACTCAATTCCTTCTCCACACACAGTGTCCCTAGTAGCAGACTCAGTTCCCTAGACTCAATTCCCTCAGTGCTGTGCTTTACGAGACCCATGGTGAAGTAATAAGATGTCAACTGTTTCCTCTGCAGCTTCAGAAGAGCATCCCAACGGAATCACCAGGTCCTGGCCGGTTGCCTAGGCCTCCCCAGGCTGGCTGTGTGTGTGTCTTAAATCATCTCCTACAACCAAACGAATAGCCGAGGCCCACAAGCCCATGCTAGTTAATAGTGACCCATAATCACCTAGGCGACGCAGTTGCACATGTTCACACACATTTTTCTGTTTGGATTCAGAAAAGTCAAGAGTCTTTCCAGTCTCTCACAGTTCACCACTGGTAGGAACAGTCCCCTTTGGAGTAAGTATCACTGGACATTTGGGAAGAGAGTGGTGAACTCTGCTGGGTGCCCTCGTCCGCCCCCACTGTCCTCCGCAGCAGCCAGCGCGCCAGCTGCCCACAGCATCTGACCACCACCTGCAGCCACCCAAGACCTCCCGGGGGCACGCCACGCGGCTCTGCCCTCCACAACATGGCTCCTGTGCTCCAGAAAAAGGTGGAACTTAGCCCAAAGTGTGCTCAGAGCTAAGCCCAGACAGCCTACATTTCCAAAATCCCAGCGTGTGTGTGATCAGACCAAAGACTGTCCAGTTGGGGATCTTTCTCCCTTTCAACAACAACAACAAAAATAATTAACCTTTTTTCAACCATGGGGCTGAAACGTGAGCACCAATCATCATAAACCTAGCGAGGGGCGCACAGCTGCTGAGAACAAGTCTAACACCCTGTGGGAGATGGGAATTTGCTTCATCTGAGTTGAGTTTTCAGGTCCTTGGTGCAACTGCCCAGTGCACGGCTGCCATCTGGCAATCACAGCCCACCGAACTCATCCGATCTCAATTTCTAGGCCTTGACATTTTCAGTCCAAGTCTTTGAAGAAACTAAGGAGTTCCCTTACCATTCTTGATCTCATTATAATTACCTTTCTCCAAATACCTACACATGTCCAAGCAGCCCAACTCCTTATTTGTCACACCAGATTTACACTCCTGATGACCTACAAACAAATGCAGGCCGAGGCGCCTGTGCCCTGGCAAAGATGCGTGCCTGCCTGCAGCGAAGATGCGGGGAGCTGAAAGGCCTCCATCTCCCCTAGAGCCAGCTTGCCCTTGGGGACTGATTTGTAACCAGCACTCTCTAAAGCTAACCACACACCAAGCAACAGGAAGCACTGTGGCCATCCCTTCTTCACTATCCTTGTGTCTTCAGCGCTTAAAGCACTGTCTGGCACGAGATAGATGCTCAGGCTTCTTCCTACATGACGCCACACCACGACCATCGGAAGCCTCATGATTGATCCCATCCATTCTCCAAAGCCTGGCAGACTTCTCCTGATAAGTTAGAGACCTTTCTCCAGTCCTGGGTCCTGTAGAAAGCACTTCCGGCCCAGAAGGAAGCCCCGTACCTCACAGCCCTCCTTGATCATCCACTCGATCACGGGGCAGTGGCCTCCATCTGCAGCCCAGTGCAGCGCTGTACAGCCCCCCAGGTCTCTTGCCTCCCACGAAGCTCCGTGTCGTCGGAGATACTTCACGACATCAAGGTGTCCTTCGTAGCATGCGAGCATCAGACTGCAACACAAAGCAGCAGCAGCCTCCACCCTGAGTGCCATCCTGAACCCAGGACCACATTTAACCCACTCGCTTCACCTGAAACCTGATTTCATTGGTTTTTATTTCTACACATCATCCATCTGTCCCCCAAATGAGTAGCTACACAAAATATACTATCTCCATATGAGAAGGGAAAGAAAGGATACCAGAGGAAGTGACCTTAGAACCTTACAATCCACAAGAGACGCTGGACACATGTTGTCTGATTCTGTTTTTAGGAAATGTTCAGAATAGGCAAGTCTCTAAGAGCCAGCTACCAGGCTGGTGGATTCCCTTGGCTACAGGGAAGAGGTATGGAGTGACTGAGCGAGGATGTGGAATCTTTTGGGGATGATGGAATTAGGTGGTGGCTGCTGCACAATTTTGTGAACACCTTTTTGAAAGCCAAATTGTATGTCTTCAAGGGTGTGTCTTATGGTATATGACTTTTCCTCAGTAAGAAAAGGAATAATGACTGTAACTAAGTGTAAAATACTGGAGTTTAGAACATCTATAGTCCCTGATGATAATTAAAGAAAAAAGGAAAAGGAAAAAAAAACTCATTTGCTACTACTAGAGATAACAAGTTTGAACTCAGGGCCTGGGGCTCACTTAACTTGCTTGTGCTTGGTGCTCTACCAGTTGGACGATACTTCTTACCCAGCATTTTGCTGGTTAGTTGGCAATGGAGTGATGCAGTCTCTTGGGCTTTTCTGTTTGGGTGGCTTCAAACTGCAGTCCTCCAGATCTCTGCCTTCTATGCGAAGTGTGTAAGTGGGAGGCACTGGTATCCGGCTCCTCATGGCTGTCTTTAAATGCACACTTCCAAATTTCTTCCAATTCATATTTCCAACCACTCCATGAAAGTATCCTTCTTGCTCTCTCTCTACCAGTGCTATTGTTTTTTAATTAACAACCTTATAGGTGGTTTTTTTAATCACTGGTAAAGTTGAACATTTTTCATACGGATTGTTTACTTTTTTCCAGAAAATTGCTTTTTCCCACTGTATAGCTCTGTGTTTGGAGTATGAAGATGTGTGCATGTTTTCTACACTTTGCAGATAACATCCATTAGATATTTCCTCCTCTAGTCCTTACCTCTGTAGTCAAGGTGTTTAAAATATATCATGTATATTATTAGTCTTTTCCTCAGCAATGTCTTTCATATTGTATGCCTTTCACGTTACAAGATCAGATGAGAGTATACTTGCTTCTGGGTGGTTGTGGTCATTTTTATCCTTAATTCTCGCTCACGGTGTGTTACTTTAAGGCCAAAATCAAACTTAATGTTTTTGTCTTCAAAGGTCCTGTTTTTCTAACACCTTCCTCACTGCTTTTTGGTTCCCATTATCAGGTGTTAAGTATGTGTTTATACACATTCACCTTAGGATTTCTATTTATCTTTTTCCCATTCACCTGGACCAGTGTCACCCTACTTTAATAACTATGACTTTTTTAAAGCGTTCTCATAACAGTCAAAGCAAATCCTTCTCTGATCTTCTCAAAGTTTTAGAAGCTGATATCATCTATTTGTTCTTCCAGGAAAGTGACAATCATTTTGATGGTCACTGTGTTTGAGGCAACATTCGATCTATCTGTTAATTTGGGGGACACTGGAATCGCCCTGGGAGTTGAGCTCACCCTGCTGGCCTGTGGCATACATCAACTACTTTAAAATCTTGGTGTCTCTCGGTATAGTTGTCATAGGCTTTCTTTTCGTTCAATTTTATTACCGTTTCAGATTTCCTTTTCAATTCTTCTTTCTCTTTCTCGTCAGTTTCATTAACCGGTAATTTCAGGTATTGTTAAGTTGCCTTGAAGTTGCCCGCGTACCTGAACCTCCTTATTAAGCTCAAGTATTTGAAATTGCATTCTCTCAAGTTCTGTAGTACAGGATTCAAGCCTCTGATTCCAGACCTTTCCAAAGCTAATTGGCCTTCCACAAGCCACCCAACATGAACTGACAAGCTATCACCTGTATCTACCAGCACTGTTTCACCCATGTTTCAAAGGTTAACTCCTTCAATGCTCTCGACAGCACCAAAGGTAAGTATTTCTCTTATTATTGTTTCACAGAGGGTGAAATGGAGCAGTGGGGAGGGGCACACAGGTGTGTCTGTCCATCCCCGCCCGTGCTGGAGACCTCCTTCCCGTCTCACTGGTGTCTGTCTATCCTCGTCCATGTGGAGGACCTCCTCTCCCACACAGGCTTCACTACTAACTTAGACAAGGAATTTGCCAGTGCTAGGAATGACACTGGAGAATTGTCTGAGATTATTAAAAAAGAAAAAGAACATCAGCTCTGTGTGGTGCTGGGCATGTGTGTACCTGTAATCCCAGCTCCTCAAAAGGCTGAGACAGGACCATCACAGGGCTGGGAGCAGCCTGTAAAACACAGATCTCCACCCCGAGCAGCTGGGATTCCTGGAATGCGCCACCACACCCAGCTCTTTCTCCCACTCCAGGGTGTGAGTAATGAACGCTCTGTGGCCTCTCAGCTTCCTTCCCCTCTGCTCCAGAGAAGTTCACAATTATTTCCTTAAACTCCTTGCCTGGAAGGATAGGCTCAGTGGTAGAGCGCTTGCCTTGCATGCATGAGGCCCTGGGTTCGATTCCTCAGCACCACATAAGCAGAAAAAGCTGGAAGTAGCACTGTGGCTCAAGTGGTAGAGCGCTCGCCTTGAGCTGAAGAGCTGAGGAACAGTGCCCAGGCCCAGAGTTCAGGCCCTACGACCAACAAAAATAAAAAAATAAAATGAAGTAAAGTATCCATCTCAACAAATATACCAAATCTACTGTTAAGACACAAAGCACCTTTTTCTTTTCATACTCAATTTCCCTCCATTAGATCAAGTGATATCATCGCAGTATTTAGGCAACTGAGGTAGGACAGTCATGAGTTAGTTCAAGGCCAGCCTGGGCTACATAGTAAGGCCTGGTCTCAAAAACAAATTTTTTTAACAAATTGCTCTACAATCATTATTATGTCCCCCTCTCAATTTCTTTTTTTTTTTTAAATTGTATTTTATTTTATTTGAGAACATACTGTACAGAGGGGCTACAATTACATGGGCAGGATAATCCCCCTCTCAATTTCTAATGTTCTCTCCTCTCGTATTTTCAAGAGATTGGTCTATACTGATTGTACTTTTTTTTTAAGAGGCAACTCTCTTACTTCTCAGTAAACTTTCTCCTTTTTTGATGAATCAATTCATATTCTTATTTTAATTTTTTTACCATTTTTCTATCTTTGTAAAACACAAAAACTTCTCTAGACAATGGCGTAGTCCTACACTAACTTACGAGTTATGTGGAGAATACTCTAAGTCTGGGAGCTTGTAGATGTTATTTAAAACTCGCTCCTGAGCCATGTCCAGAGGATGGAACAGGGCATTGCAGGGGCTTTTCTTAGGGTCCCTCATTCTCCTGGGAGCAGCAGACCACAGAGAGATGGGGGGTAAGGTGGGGATGGAGGCCACGTGCATCCACAGCTCGCTCTCCATAGGTCCATCATTAGCAGCAGCGACAGCCTGACAGCCTGCCGTCCAGCAGAGGTCAGCACCCCGCGGGACCCTGCCTTCCATGCCGCATCCTCACACCACATCCTTCAGGTGCCTTCTGACACCCTCTGCAGGCAAAAGTGGCATTTGGCCCAGGATGACTGACCGCAGAGCCCACACAGACGCACCTGTGTCTGAAGGCTACATGCCTGAGTCCCTAAGTTAGGGCATGCATACATGCCTCAGGGTGCCCAAGCTATGCTGAACCAGCAGAATCTGCCCTTGGGAGATGTAGGCCCAAAGCCCCCCTGAAGCCACTGTGACAACAGCTTGATTTGCTCCTTTAATCCTGCAGGTGGGCAGGCTTGCTGGCTTAGAAATGGCTGGATGTTTTCTTGAGACTGCTCTATCTAGCATCTGTGTGCATCGGTGTGCATCGGTGTGCGTGTGTACAGTGGGAACCACACGTATCACACTTTGCTCTCTGTGCACCACAAGCACCAACACTAGAGCCAGACATGTGAGAGGCAGCTGATAAATACTGGTGGGCTAGCATTCATTAAGTCTGCTACTAAGTCAGTGAGTAGTCATGCCTTCCCTCTATCCTTTGTTAATGTCACGCTCTTTTTCGTGAACTTTCCTGTCATGGGCTCTGCCCTTCGTGGCAACCTCCTGAAAGCTCTTTTGTGGTTATTGTCCATGCTGATCTCTGGCTGCTTCTTTAGACATATCTGGAATCTTTGGAAAACAGGAGAGAGCTGGAAGGGAACCAGAGTCCTAGGAGAGCAGCACCGTGCTGAGCACGCCGCTGACGGTACCAGGAGCACTACAGGAGGAGGACACATTGGAATAGATGCTCCACTCCAGGCCTGGGGGGGGGGGGGAGGGAGAGCAGAAGGGAACCACCACCGCCCCTCAGGAGGTACAGCCCTCAGCACTTCCAAACCAAAACCAAAGTGGAGATCTTCGACCTTTGTTGCCTTAGTCTATTCAGCTTTTACAACCTTCACCAGATGACGGTCAGCGTTTTCCTGACTGCCTAAATTTCACTGAGGCCAGTACCAAGAATTGAACCCAAGATTATAAACAATGTGAAAAAAAATGAAAAAGCAATGATTATACTATGACCGTAAGAAGCCTACTTTAGAAAGAATGGCTCCTTTTAAAAAAAATCCCCTTTTCACTAAAACGTTGGTCCCAAGAACAACAAACCAAAATGGAAGGAAATATTCTGGCTCAATGGAAGGCCCCCCCACCCCCTCCCACACACACACAGGCCTAGGGACACAAGCACAACCCCACGGGGGTGTTTCAGGCCCCTCCTGCCCACCCGCCACCTCCTGTCCCTGCTGCCTACCTGTCCTTGCCACTTCCATTCTTTAGATTCACATCCGTGCCGTTAGAAATTAAGAGTTTCACAAGCCTAAAGGATGCAGGGTTAAAGCAGCAAAGTAAGTGGCTTTGTTGACTTGGAACCCAAGAGAACCCAGAGCCAATCAGAAACAAGACACTCGACACCCATTGGCAACACCTTCTGTTCCATCTTGAGGAGCCAGCTGGTTTTAAAGATACGGCAGTGTTAATCTGGAAGACCACTCAACACTAGAAACAGGTTTTTACTAAGTCGTGAATTATTCATTAATGAATGGCTGGTCAGGGTAAAGACTGGACTATCAAAATAACTCCATCATTTTAACTGCCACTTTTAATATATTCTCAAATGGCAGCATTTAATGGAAATGCCTTTCTTTTTTTCAAAATGGCATTAATTAAAACATAAATGCGACTGAAAAAAATAAATGGTTAACACTTATACTTTGTAAAACAGGTAATGGAGTGTGTCCTTGAAATCACATCAGAGGAACCTGGTGCCTAGAATGTTCCCCGTCCATCTTTTTGCTTGTTTGTTGAAAAGATTCACATTCCAACAACCAGTGTTCCGAGGACATATAAAATCCACTGCATGTGATTAAATGGCTCTCTTCCCTGATCTATGATTGCACATTTTACATTCTCTCCTGCATGCTGCATAACTAGAGGGTAAAAGCAGCTGTGTTAGGGGTGAGATGGGGTGAGAGGGCGGCAGGTCGACAAATGAGGAGGGGGATGCAGTCATAAAATCCAATCTACATCCTACAAAATTACAGGAAAGTGCAGGAAGGGATGGGTTGGAAGGGATGGGTGAGGACGCTGAAGAGGGTGACGTGGAACAAGGTGCACTGTGTCCGTAAGCTTCTTTGTTCAATGAAAACTCCTTTGTTCAACTGAAGATAATAAAAATATAAAATAAATAAAAGCAGCTGCAATGGGAAGCCATTTAATGAGACAGTTTGGGAAAGAGAGAGGAGGCCCCTGGGCCAGCCAGGCTCTTCTGAGGCCCCACCCTGAGGGTGCCCGGTGGGAAGGGAAAGGCTGGAGCCCACGCTCAGAGCACCTCATACCTGGTGTATCCTTTCTGAGCTGCGACCATCAGAGCAGTAAAGCCAAACTTATTGGGAACATCGATCTTGACATGACTTGGGAAAAACAGAGAGAAAAGGGATCAGCATGTGCAACTCTGCATGGCTCCCAGGATAGGGCGCTCCCTGCAGGGCTTACCAAAACTGGCTCCTTTTACCAAAAGTGGCTATTTCTTCTGGGCCAGTGAAGCTTTTTGTATGATTATTGATTTACTTTATTGTTATTGTAGAGGTGATGCACAGAGGGGTTGCAATTTCATGAGTCAGGTAATGAGTACATTTCCTTTCATACGATGTCTTCTGTTCCCTCTTTCTCTCCCAGTCCCTCCCGCCCATCTCCATCCACGGGTTATACAGCTCACTTTCGTCAATGTCCAGCCCACTGAGGCTTTATTATCTTACAATGCCTTGCCTAATATTTTTTAATGATTCAAACAAATGCCTCAGTGCACTTGAAACAGACAGGCTTCTTTCGACCCAGAACCTCTGTGCCCTCTAGCCAATGGGCCCAGCCTCTGACAGTTGAAAACAGTGTTCATCCTGGCCCTACTTCCTAGGCTCCTCCAGCAGGAGCAGGTTTGGTGGAGACCTGAGCCCTCACCTACTGGCAATGAAGCCATGTTGCTCAGAGAGGACGTACAGCTCTTGCTGTCAGCTGAGGAGCTGGGCTCTCTGTGGGAACCTTCTCTTCTCGGATTTAGACACCCATTACAAACCACCTGTCCTCAATTCTTCCTGAAGAAGTAGTTCTGGGTGCCTTGGACCTGGTCGTTTGGACTGAGCGTCTAGATCAGAGAACAGAGGCATCGAACATCTCACCCACAGCAGCTGCATCCACTTTACCTCTAGTGTTCTAGAACCTTCTTGATGACTAAAGTTCTAGAACCTTATAGATGACTTGGTTTCTAGAACCTTCTAGGTTACAAGGCACTTACTGGGTGACTTTCTGATTTCCCCAGAGTGTACAAGTGAACATTCAGGAATGCCATGTACCGAAATGCAAGGGGCAGAAGTTGTTTCTTCGAATAAAATATGACACCCAGACTTGCAATTTCCTTTTACAATTTTTCATTAAATAATTACAAACTGTAATATTTACATGGGGCTTTATGATTGCCTTTATGAACTGTGCTTTACTAACTCACATTCATCACCTGAGATTAATTTGGGAGGCAGTTTCCAAGGAACAGGAAATTTTAAGAAAACAAAATAAAGCTACATTATGTATTTCTATGCACGTTATAGGCATTAAAAAAAAAAAAAGGCCAGCACAGAATTCTCTCACCCTCCTTCTAGTATTCGAAGGAGCAAGTCCTCATCGTTCACATTGACAGCTCGGTGAAAGTGCTCACTGCTTATGGGTTCTCCTGGAGAAATCAGATAGAGAGCAATCACCCCCAGTATAACAAGAGAAGACTGACTCGTCCCAGCTTCGCTCTCCCTCCACCTCCAGGTCGTGTTCATTTCCAGGCAGGCAAAGCTGTGCTCCTAAGAGATCTCACAGTCCCTGCTCAACTGCTTCGTGTGTGTGTGTGTGTGTGTGTGTGTGTGTGTGTGTGTGTGTGTGTGTGTGTGCGCGCGCACATGTGCCCATGTGTGCACACATACACACACACATGCAGGGGCTTGAACTCAGGTCCTGTGTGCTGTCCCCTGACTTTTGCTTCAGGCTACTGCTCTACTATTTGAGCCACAGCTCCACTTCTGGCTTTTTGCTGGTTAATTGCAGACGAGTCTCACAGACTTTCCTGCCCAGTCTGGCTTCAAATGATCCTCAGATCTCAGCTTCCTGAGTAGCTAAGATTATAGGTGTGAGCCACCAGCACTGCTTCTTTTACTGCAAAAGATCTGATTTTCAGATTAAGAGAAAGTTTAGAGCAATTTAAAGTCTTGGGATATGGTCACATTATGAAGTATAGCTTTGTGATTGCTCTTTGGCTACCTGATCCTTTCTGATTTCATAAGGCAAAATCAACATCTCTTAGAAGCAAGGAAACTCAGCAATTGGCACAACATGCTAGTGTGTTATGTGCCAATGAATGGTTAAGCTATTACAACTACTACTACTACTATTACTACTACTACTGCTATTGTAAATTGCTTTAAATTTTGTGAATAAAATATTTAATTCTTCCTTCAGCTTTTCTCCCTGGAGTTTGAAAGAAGGGTCAGCAGGGCACCTATACACGGGGAGGTAGGGAGCATGTGAGAAATCCACACCATGGAGAACAGCGCAGAGAGCAAGCCTGTCTTTCTCAGGAGGGGGAGGAGGACACGGCACAGGGGCATCAGGTCTGCGGGGAGGAGGGGGAGGAGGAGGCAGGTCTACAGGAGCAGAGCGTGGAATGAGAGGCCACAGAGAAGCAGCTCACCTTCCAAGGCATTGTCTCCTGGTTTCACCGGCTGCACATGCCAAGCCTTTCAAAGTTAGACGCCACCGTGATTAAGCAGTGAAGTAAACAGTCAAGTGTGACACATCGGAAATGCCCAACGCACCGCTGTGGCTGAGGTAGGAGCCATGCGAGTGGCAGCTGGCATCACTGCCTGGGCGCCTGCCCCACCCTCGTGCCCGGCCGTGCCCTAGCAGTCCCCTTCTGTAACACCCACCTGTCCAATGCCTCCATGGACATCTGAGGTGACAACCCCTGCTCTAAATAATTCACTGGACAAGCCGCACCAATTCATTAAGACATACTTCCGGAGTAACTTCCAAGCAAGTCATATGCTAAGGCACTGGGGTCACAGAGAACGAGATAGAAGGGGTCCTGTCCTTGCTGATTTACATTGTGTGCCCACTTTCAGACCTTTGCTCCTCTAAATCCTAAAATGCTCCTGTGCAGCAGGCACCAGACTGCCTGGTGAGACTCATCCTGGCTCACTCTCCCGTTATCTGCCCCGCAGAGGTCAGCGGCTTGCATTCCCGCCAGCTCCTGAGAGCAGCGAGTCCGCGGAGCCCCTGGCAGGGACGGCGGGTCCTCACCAGCATGCCTGAGCTGATACCTTCCTTTGTTCAGGTAAAAGCCACTTTGTGACAACCTCAAATTATTTCCTAATGGTTTTGCCTGCTAGACTTTGCCAACCTCTAGATTCTTTTCACCCCACCAGGCTTCCTTTCATCATTCTAATACATCTTTTCAAACCAAAGGCTGGGCATACAAAGTATGTCAAGAACCCATGTGAGTGAGGCCCAGGCCCATGGAGCTCCTGCCCAGCCTTGCCCAGCCCTGCCCAGCCCAGCCCAGCCTTGCCCTGCCCAGCCCAGCTCTGCCCAGCCCAGCCCAGCCCAGCCCAGCTCTGCCCAGCCCAGCCCAGCCCAGCCCACCTCTGCCCTGCCCTGCCCAGCCCAGCCCAGCCCAGCCCAGCCCTGCCCTGCCCAGCTCTGCCCAGCCCAGCCCTGCCCAGCCCAGCCCAGCCCAGCCCTGCCCAGCCCAGCTCTGCCCAGCCCAGCCCAGCCCAGCCCAGCCCTGCCCAGCCCAGCCCTGCCCAGCGTCCCAGGAAAGGCACAAGGCTCAGACTCCTGGAGACACCCGGCAGTGTCATTTTGTTGTCCCCAAGTTGAGTGGGGGTGAGGGGCAAGTTGGGGGGCAATTGAAGGGGTGGGGGTGAGTGGGTGCGCATGAGGTGGGGGGCTGGTATCTAGCAGGGGCCAGCAATGCCAAGGGCACAGGGAAGCCGACAGCCACCAGGACTCACCAGATCCAAAATGTCAGTAGTCCACAGTTAATACCTTTGCCCTCCCCTCCCTACCTCCCCTCCCCAGTTCAGGGTCATGTGACCCATCTTCATCTGAGGTGGATGACGGTGCAGCGGGGGAAGCCAGCTGGGTAGGCTGCCTGCGGAAGGCTCCTGCCATTTCTACTGGAGGACTTCATCCGTGCTTCGTAAATTCTCCTCCCAGCCATGAAACCAAGCCTCGGAAATGCTACGCTGTCCTAGGCCAGCCAGTTAGGAGTGGCCAAAGAGCTCATGGCCGGTCCCACTGCAGTCCTAGCTCCACATCCTTACTGCTTACAGTCACAAAAGCCCAAGTCCACATAAATAAATATATACATAACTTTGCCTAGGACTCTGCTCCTAAGAAGAAAGGTGCTCAGACCTCACTGGGGCTGGGGCTGCAGCTGTGTGCCGGAGGGTTTAGAGAAATCATGAGCTTGCATCCAGGGGAAAAGCTTAGCTCTGTTTTCATGCTGGTTCTGGGGCTTGGACTCAGGGCCTGGGTGCTGCTCCCTTGCTTTTTCAGTTAAGGCTGGTGGCTCTACCACGTGAGTTACTCCATTTCTGGCTTTTTGCTGGTTAAGAGTCTCACGGAGCTGGGTGCAGGTGGCTCCTGCCTGATGGATTCAGTGTATTCTCGCAGCCCTGCTAAATGTTTTGTTGTTGTTGGTCGTGGGGTTTGAACTCTGGGCCTGGGTGCTGTCCCTGCACCCTTCAGCTCAAGGCGAGCATTCTACCGCTTGAGCCACAGCAACAGTTCTGGTTTTCTGGTGGTTCATTGGAGATAAGAGTCTCACAGACTTTCCTGCCAGGGCTGCTTTGAACCATGATCCTCAGATCTCAGCCTCCTGAGTAACTAGGATTACAGGCATGAGCCACCAGTGCCTGGCAGTCTTGCTAAATTAAGGAAGGTTCTGGAAGTACCGACAGCATCCTGTGGACTGAGCACTGTACTCTAGAACCTCTGCCTTACCTGGCAGGGAGGCACTGAGCACCAGAGGCCTCTGTGCAGCACACAGATGTTGGAAGTAAGTCCATAAGTACATCAGCTATGAAAGCATTTGCAGGAAAAAATAAACAAAAAACAACCAGGGAATCTTAGCATTCTGCTACAGCTAAAAAGAAATGCATCAGCCAGGCGCAGTGGCTCACGCCTGTAATCCTAGCTACTCAGGAGACCAAGATCTGAGGATCACGGTTCAAAACCAGCCCTGGGCAGGAAAGTCCGTGAAACTCTTATCTCCAATGAACCACCAGAAAACCGGAAGTGGTGCTGTGGCTCAAGTGGTAGAACACGACCGGCAAAAAAGAAAAAAAGAAAAGAAATGTGTCATAGGAAGAAAGCGACCCTGGCAGGAAAGGAGTGAAGACGCCACCATCGCTCATATTCCTGACTGGCGGATTCCAGCAAAAGGAGGCAGTCTCCAGCTGTCAGGTCTGAGGGCTCCTCTCTTCTTCCCAAGAAGACCCTGCCCCAAGTAGGCAATGGAAGTTTCTACTGGAACCCTGTGAGGTAGATGAGGCCTAGAAAAGTCTCAGCATGAATTTCACAGCGACACAGAGGAGAAATGAAAGGACCTTTGTCTGCCAAGTGTAGCAATTCCTTCTACTCCCACTATAGGCCTGAGTCGGGAAGAACAGAGGAAATTCCAGGCTGGGGAGAACTTTCCATTCCTCCCACCCTGAGACCCTTCTAGCCTTTGTACGTGTGGCCCAAGGGAATGCCATCAATAACTGCATCTGAAAATAACACGGCAGGCGTTGGCCCGTGTGGGTGTGGTTGAGCAGTGCTTCGTAGGGGGGCTGCCTGGCCAGTGAGGTGGGTGGGGACGCACTGGGCACAGGGCACTGGGGGCCTGCGGGAGGGGAGGGACAGAGTGGCCTTGCAGTAAGCCATTGCTCTTGTTCTATAAAGGAGGCTCTAGGCGGCAGCGGAGTCCGCAGATAGTATATGGTGATAGCACCTTTCTTGGTAGAATTTAGGTCTTTATTAAAAGCAGTGAATAAATCATGAACTCATTGGAGAAGATATTTGCCAATTAACAAGTAGCAGCTGTTTTTCTTTCTTTTTTAAGGGCCCAGCTGATTAAAATTGCATGCCTCATTTAGGCAAGAGTCTAATGTACTTTACCTGGGAAAGAAAAAAAAAAGCTGAGCATTCTTTATTCAAACAAAGTACATGCTTTCGTGATTCATTAAAACACTCCCAAAATGAATGCAAATTAGTGGCTCACAGAAGCATTTTCACTTGCTCTGTATAACGTGTGCATTTTTAAATTCTTTGCTTAGCACGAGATGTTATAAATATAACAGTAGCATAAGGGAACAGCAGAGCCAGGACCTCCTCACCAGAGGAAAAGGATCTTCAGCCTTCTGCCCAGTGGAGTCCCAGGAGGCTAGGATGCCCGCATGGCCTCGGGCACTTGTGCCGTGCCTGGCAGAGAAACATTCAAGTGCTCCCCCCCCCATATCAACACCTGGCCACCACCAGCAAGGCCTCACCCCACAGACGGTCTCACCTATTTGCCCGTGAAAGCCATGCAACTGTGAGGAGAGATGATGCTTGGACAGGCCAGCTCTGGCTGCCTCTCCAGAGAGTTGGGCTCCCCTGGCAGCAGATACAGCTGCGGCAGCTGGTGGGCAGACTTAGGCTGGCTACCGCCTTCCCAAAAGAGCTCCCTGTGGCACACTGACTCCCTGGAGACTCTGGCTAGAAGACCCAGAAGCCTCTGTCCTGACATGGACATGACCACCAGTGACCACCTGAAGCCCGCTGTAGTTGGGTCACAGAACCCCCATGTCCACAGCACCTGACAAGTTTAAGTGGCCTTGCCCCATGGGTGGGCAATGGGTCCATCCTTCGACAGACGTGAGTGCAGCCCCGAAGTCCAGTGTTTCTCTTCATACTCTATTCTGCCTCTGGGCCTCAGCTCATTGGTCACCCACCCATCCATCAAGGACCTCCTACTGAAATCCTAGAGATGGCCTCACCCTTCAGGAGCCCACAATCTAGAAGGGAGTCAAAAGGGTAGACAGATCTATAAGAAGCAAGAGGCATGCTGGAGGAGATAACTAACCTCTCCTCGCCCTAGGGAGGAGCTGTTCCGGGAATCAATGCGGAACAGATGCTGCAGGTGAAGCGGGTGTGGTGAGCAAAGCAGGGCCTCCATGTTTCAGGGAGGAGGAACAGAGGCAGGATGTGGGGCAGTGCCCAGGGACCCGGAGGTGGGAGGGGCAGCCCGGCAGGAGGCAGTAGAGACAAGGCCTGGCCAGTTTCCCATGGAGACTATTCCAACGCCAGCCCTGTCTTGCGACTCCTCCTCCACTTTGCCTTCCTCTGCACACAAAGCATTCAATCTCACTTCTCTGCTTTCTCCAACTTCTTTCTTCCTCCTGAGTACTCCAAGGCCCAAACATCTTCCATACAAAAGCCAGTGCTCTCAGCATCCCCAGGTTAAAGACTAGGCCTCCTACCTGATCTGCAGCCCCATAATTGACCATTTCACTCAAAAGTTTTCTCTGAAAGGACATTTTTTTTTCACCACTACTGAGAGCAAAGGGCCCGGCTCAGCTCTAGCTGAGCTCACAGGTCACCACCCTAAGCTCCGGTGCCCTCCTGTCATATTTATGACTGAAGGTGAGACGGACTAACAAAATCAGAATTATCTCTAGCTCCCACAAGAATGTGCACAGACCCAGCTGAAGGCTGCAGAAAACATCCCTGAGGGGCCAGTGGCACACTGACTAAGACTGAAAAGGAGCTTTCCTCACAAAAGGAAGATTTCATTTGTGCAGCCTACAGAAGCCCTGTGCAGTCAGGGGGGCGTCTCTGACCATTTTCATCTTTGCAGATTTCCAGCCCAAAGGGAACCCTGGACACCGTCAGCCTCGAGGTACTGTAAAACCTCAATCTCAGACAATATCTTAGCCCTGGGATGAGACGGATGAGGTCAGAGGCACTGACGGCTCTGATACACTGGTGTGTGCTTGGCCACCACTTCTGTGGGGATCTCCCTCCCAATAGTACTATTGCTTGCTCTCTGTACCCCAAGAGTCAGCCGTCGCTGACCAGCCAAGACACGTGCAAGGAGGCTGCCCAAAGTGGACTGGGCTGAGCAGATCTCCTCGGCCACCCTGTGCCCAATATCCACAGCTGAGCAGTCCTGGCTCCAAACAGCTCTGTTGTAAACGCGTGGTTGCACTTCTCTTAAGTCATGTGACAGCCAGGCCCAAGCAGTAAACAACATTATTGCAGTGCTTAAAGACAGATTCCCCCAGCCAGGTGATGGAGGCTCTGGCCTGTAAACCTAGCTACTCAGAAGGCTGAGATCTGAGGATCACAGTTTGAAGCCAGCCCAGACAGGAAAGGCCAGGAGATTCTTATCTCTAATTAACCACCAGAAAACTGGAAATGAAGCTGTGTCTCAAAGGGGGAGAGCCCTAGCCTTGAGAGGAAAAAAAAAAAAGCTCAGAGATAGTGCACAGGCCTGAGTTCAAGACCCACAACCAAACATAACCAAGATGGAATCCTCTCCACTTTCCATAAGGCTGAGGAAAAGGTGAAATATCTCTACCTCTATTTCTACCTTTGTCTCTATTAAAGGAATGTGAAGGGGTGGGTACTCACGGGTTGTAGACACGGAGATGACAGGGCTGTACTGGTATTCTCCAGAGGGGCTGGTGACCTTCAGTCGAAATTTATATGGTGTCCTGGGCTCCAGACCTTCCACCACATGCTTGGTTGCATATCCCCTAGAGGGGAGGAGACACGCAAGCTGATGATGCCGGGAACCTAATCCAGGGTTCGGTGACCAGACAGGACAAGACCAGCTCCAATACAGCTCTGCTCCTGGTTTTCTGAATTCCTGCAGAAAGGTCGGGTCCTCTATGGTCCCTGTGTCCCCAAGGCCCGGCCAGTGCCTTGAGAAAGAACTGTGTTAACTCTGACATTCAACTTCAGATAACCAAGTTTCAGTTGGAAAGGCCAGGCCACCAATAAGGTCATGTCTGCAATTTTTAAGTGGGGTCTTCTCATGGGTGGGAGGCTGCCACAGGGACAGGACCCAAAGCCCTAAATGCACCAGGGTTTGCTGCTTGTGAGCACCTGCCAGGCCAGCTGAGAGGTTAGACAGCACCTGAGAGACAACTGTAACGTTACGCCGCCCCTAGGGATGCTGGCAGCCATTGCTGAGCACGTCTAGAACAGAAACCTGAATATACATGTCCAGAGGGCACAAGTTTATAGTGTAATAATTTGGAGCCTACAAAATGAGTAACAACAGAGACAGTTGTGGAGCCGGCCTGCTCACCTGCTCAGAGAATGCTGGGAGGCAGATGTTGGGAGACCCCACTCTTCTGCTGAGGGTCTGCCTCTCTAGGAGTAAAGGGCTTCAATGGTGACATTATTATAATAGGTATTATATATAAAATATATGTGACATATATTGTTATTATTTTAGTATATATATTTTCCCAAAATGGCTCAAAACCTCAGGCTCCCTTTTCTGCCAAAGGTCTTTATCAGTATCTGGCTAAATTCTAACCCATTTTCAAACCTAAACACACATTTTTTTCTTTCCTCATACTTCGAAGACTTTTTTTTTGGTGGTGGGAGTACCAATACTGGGGCTTGAACTCATGGCTCTTTCCCACTCAACACTGAGCCACACCTCTACTTCTGTTTTTTTTTTTTTTCTGGTTAACTGGGGACAAGAATCTTATGGACTTTGTGCCCACTCTGGCTTTTAACCACGATCCTCAGATCTTAGCCTCCTGAACAGCTAGCATTACAGAATAGGGTGACTGACATCTGGCTAAAGGCTCAATTTGGGAGAGGAGCATATACAATGTCCAGCTTTTTCTTCTTTTCCCCTTCACTCCAGCCCTCCTCCTTCTCTCCCTTCAGCTACTTTAGCCCACTCCATCTACTCCAAGCCTTTGTTTCCTCAGATTATTTTTCTGCTTCTAACATTTTCTTTTTCATTCTCAGCAGATCTTCAGAGGCTAAAATCATACGTTGAGATTCACAGCTAACACTTCAAGGATGTTTCTGGCAAACCCAAATATTTATGCAGCAATTCTATTCCTTGTAACTCAACAAATATGACTAGTGCTCTCTCCTAGCAAGATGCTAGACCAGGCTGGAAAGCAGCCATGGACCAGCTCAGGGCCGAGGCAAACTGGAGGACAGGTTAGCGCGCTCCCTGCTGAAGCATGAGGAAGACAGGGAGGAAGGACAGCTTCAGCGGTTGAACTGACAGTGCTGGATGAACTGACGGTGTTGGAGCTCACAGGGTGACTGGGAGAAGCTCGCCTGAAAACGTGGCTTCAGATCTAGAAAGGGCGGAGGGCATGGTGGCTCCCCTGGCCTACTAATCAAACAGATTTGTCCACTCAGCCATAGAGCCTGCTGGGCAAGCAGCCTCTCCCCTGATAAAGGAGGGATGGCAGAAGGGTGGGGCTGGAAGCAGACCCAGAGCGGGACTCCTGAAAGAAAAAAACAAAACCACCCTGGAGGCCTTTTGAACTGTTCCTGCAAAATTTCTCCTTCTGCATGTAGAGAGCATCCTCCAGGAGGCATCCTCCGTGATCGCCCGGCACGTGTGTGGAGGCACGGGTCAGAAGGACACTGACGTGGTAGAACAGGGCCCAGCGCCCCGACCAGGGCAAGCCCCAGACATGGAAGAGGCTGGAGCATCCAGGGAGAGGGCCTCCGTGACACAGGGAGACCCACACAACCATTTCTGAGAGCTGAGAAACGTGCCTAAGACCATCCTTCCTGCTTCCTTTCTCTTTCATCATCCACCACGTCCTAAGCACTTGGTGATCCCCTTTGCACCATGAGTTACTTCAGACGACAAAACCTAAGTGATTTCCTGGGCTCAGCGCCAGCAGGGCCATGAAAACAACGATGCCTCAAGCCCCTCAAATGTGGCTCTGCTTCGCCGCTTTTTTTTTTTCCCTGAGGGACTCAACTGTGATGAGAGATTATCGTTGCTTGAAGAACACCTTTCAATGCCTAAAGGAGGTTGGATGCATGAGAAGGCTTGTTTCATTGGCCTCTGAGAGTCCTAGCACTCCTGTGAGAACGTGGAGAAACAGAATAGCTCCCACGTGGTGCCACTCTGAGCCTGAGCTGTCCCAGGCTTTGACTGCCTTCATTTGCGCCCTTAGGAGCTAACAAGTCAAAGGACCAATCTCCCTTCTGGGGAAAGGCCATTCGGTGTGAGACAGTCACGGGAAGATGGCAGTTTGTAAAGGGGGAGAAAGCAGGCCCAGTAGCCACCTGTAGCCTCAGGCAAACAGCAGATGCATGGGGCAAGAATGAAGCCACTGGGTTCCTCCAGCCCCAGCAGAGCCTCCAAGACCATGTGGAGCCCAGCACCAGCCCCAGGCTCCCCAGATCATAGACGGTGAGCCACTATGTAACTATTCTGCTTGAGCCACCGAGTCTAGGGGTGGGTGGTTACACAGCAATAGAGAGTACATCATGCATCAGCAAAGGAAAGAGAAAGTTATTAGTCAATAAAAAAATGAATCTCAGTGACATTAAAAATATGTGAAGCTGGGCACTGGTGGCTCACATCTGTAATCCTAGCTCCTCAGGCAGCTGAGATCTGAGGACCACAGTTTGTAGCCAACCTAGACAGGAAAATCTATGAGATTTTCCAATTAATCAGCAAAAAGCCAGAAGTGAAAGTGTAGCTCAAGTGGTAGAGAGCCAACTTTGAGCCAAAAAGCTAAGCAAGAGCATGAAGCCCTAAAGAAAAAAAAAAGGAAAAATAAAATATCTGAGTACAGAAAACAAGGAAATAGATAGTTGTGAAAAGTAAATATATAAACACACTTACCATAAAAATACCAGCTCTTGGGGCTGGGAAGGTGGCTCATAGACCAGGACAAATATTCCGAAAAACTTTATGGGCTATAGAAAAGAATTCTTAAAACTAAAATGCCAGCTGGGCATAAACTACTCAGGAACAGGTGGGTTTTATAGGTACATGAGTTTAGATCTATGCTATGGTTTGGGTTGGTTTTGGTCCCTAAATGTCCCTTGGCTATCTTCTTATACCTAATATCTGACTCACTGGCAAGTGTCTTATAATTGTATTTCTGAGAATGGGTCTTATTAAGTTGCCCGGGATGGCACCAAACTCCTACGCTCAAGTGATCCTCCCATCTTGGCTTCGGGAGGCACTGTGTGCCAGCTACACCAGCAAATGTTTAAATCTATCTTTAAACCATCTTGTGATCAAGCCCTTCTCACACTGCTCTGTGATCTCCCACCTCAATTACTGCAAGTGTTTCCTAATTAGTCCTCGCTGCGGCTTGCAGCCCTGCCTCCTGCGGCCTCAGCTCAGCCAGCAGCCACTGAGGCGAAGAAAGCACAGGCCAGACACGCCTCTCCTCAGTTTTCTGGATGACCCCAGGCCCATGTGGTGGCCCCTTGATCTCACCCCCTCCTCTCAACCTCGGCCCCTTCTGCAGCATGCCGGCTCACACCTGCCTCAAGTTTGGTTTTGTTTTTATGCTGGTCCTGGGGCTTGAACACAGGACCTGGGCGCTGTCCTAGAGCCCCTTTGCGCTCAAGGCTAGCGCTCTACCACTTGACCACAGCACCACTTCCGGCTTTTTCTGAGCGGTTTATTGGAGATGGGAGAGTCTCACAGACTTTCCTGGCCAAGCTGGCTTTGTGATCCTCAGATGTCAGCCTCCTGAGTAGCTAGGAATATGGGTGTGAGCCCGTATTCTACCTTAGGTTTTCTACTTGGCATTGTTCTGCCTGGAGAGCCCCCCACCGCCGCCCCCAACATCCCTCACCTGTCCTCTCTTCCTTCAAAAGTCTTCAGAAGTTTCTTTCTCAGTGAAGACTTCCTCTTCTCCAGCCCAGACCCCTACCTTTTCCTATGCTTTATCTCCTGGGATTTATTACCATTGCACATGCCATATATTTTTACTTATGTGTACTTTGTACAATTTGTTTTCCCCAGCATGTCTGTCCCCAATGCCAAATCTCATCTGGCACATTGTGGGGGCTCAGTAGCACACATAATGGAGTGGATGAATTGCACAATATGGGCACCTGTTACCACAGGAATGTGGGGAGAACAGTAAGGACACCTCTCAGAGGAGGCCAGAAAAAGGATAGGATGATGGAATTTGTCCAAACAGGGAGAAGAGCAAAGCTCGCATGCAGAAAAGGTCAGGTCATAGTCAAGGGGCAGAAAGTAGACTTGACGGAAGAGTTTATGCTGAGAAGAGAGAAGAAGAAAGGAAGGGAGGAAGGGAAGCAGAGAGGAAGGAAGGAAAGGAGGAAGGGAGGGAGGGAGGGAAAGAGGAGGGGAGGGAGGGTGGGCAGGAGAGAGGGAGGAAAGAAGGGGCAGGCAGGAAGACACAGTCAGGCTGGTTAGGCCAATTATGAAAGGCAGCAATGTTTGACTTAAGACTTTGACCTTCATCCTCCAGGCAGGAGAGATCCATTGAGGATCATCTAATTAAAAGATTAAAAAGAAAATCATCCAAGTACCAGTGGCTCATACCTAGCTACTCAGGAGTCTGCGATCTGAGGATCAAGGCTTGAATCCAGCCTGGGCAGGGAAGTTGCGATCTGAGGATCAAGGCTTGAATCCAGCCTGGGCAGGGAAGTCCATAAGACTCTTACCTCTAATTAACAACAACAACAAAAAACCCGAAGTAGAAGTGTGACTCAGATGGTAGCGTACCATCCTTGAGCTGAAAAATGCTAAGGGACAGCACCTAGGCCCTGAGTTCATACCTCAGGATTAGCATGTTCTCTCTCTCTCTCTCTCTCTCTCTCTCTCTCTCTCTCTCTCTCTCTCTCTCTCTCTCTCTCTCTCTCTCACACACACACACACACACACACACACACACACACACACACACACACAGAGATTGAATGAAGGCATAGAAGACACAGGAAGAGGAGCAAGGCCAACTTGTGGGTCTGGAAAGCTTCAAAGAAGCACCAGGAAGGAGTCTGTGTCCTGATGGAGTGAACTGCTCAGTCTCTTAAGGACTTTAGAAAAGGAAAATTCACAAAACTAGATGATTAGCTCCTTGACGCAATGGAGGCAAGCCTCCTGTGAACACATATGAGCCATCCAAGATACACTGGTGACAGAGACAGATAGGCACAGAAAGTGACAAGCCAGGAAGAGGGTTCTCCTTCACAGCCCCATGTCAGATGGTCTAGATCATTACTTGGTTAAAGACAGACATTTGCTCCTTTGGATGATAACTGGAGAAAGTGAGCAAAGAAGCAAAGCAGGTGAAGGCTGATATAGTCTGCTTCTGCCACCTAGCGTCAGACTTGGGCTGAGTAGTTCTCCAAGGGAGCTTTGGCCATTCACCATTGCCTGGGAGCTGCAGGCAGCCCTGCTGGCCCTACTGGCCCTGCAATGCCAGGCGATCCTCCATTCTCTGGCAGCCAGGGGTGCAGACAGAAAGTAAATGATGCAGAGACAAATGCCAGTCTGAGGCCGGTGCACGTGGCTGCTGTTTCTCTCTGCCTACCCAGCCATTAAACAAAAGGCAAAGGTTCAGGAAAGGAATGCCTCTGGTGGCCTTCTTCCCATAACCAAGAACAACGTACAAGAGAAGGAAGTAGAGAAGAAAATGACACCTTTGTCCTTGTCCATGCCTTGAGATTGAAGCTACCTCTGCAGACATGACATGGTTAAAATAACATCTTTGGGGTAGTCAAGTCAGGAATTATTCTCACATGGTAGCTATAATTTTAGCAATTTTTCTGGTGGCTTAGGTATAAAGAAATGTTTCTGAAATATCAGGGATATTATCATTCAGGCAACAGCTAAAGTACATGTGTGTGCATATGTATGTGTGGGCATGTTTGTGGTGTGTGCGCGTGTGTGTGGTGTATATATGTGTGCATGGTGTGTGTGTCCATGGGTATGTGTCGTGTACGTATTGTGTGGTGTGTGCATTTGTGTATTCTGTAGTGTATGTGCATGTGTATGGCATGTTTGGTATATGTGTGTGGGGTGGGGGGTGTATGGTATGTGTGGTGTACTGTGTGGTGTTTATTGGTGGGTGTGTGTGTGCATGTGCATGTGTGTACCTATGAAGAAAGTTAAAGAAAGTTGACCAGGGACACTGGTGCAGCTGGCCAGGCGGATCACGTGGGTCCCCTCCCACTTCCCACATCAGTGCAACCGGTGATGGGATGATCTGTGTTCTGACTACTGCCCATCTGCTGGTGATGACGCTTCACATCACTCGGCGGGAGCCAGGATCGGTACACAGGCAAACTTTCTCAAGATGATTTCACACAACTGAATAGGGATCTACAATTACCACAAGGTAAAGACCAAATCTCTATCTTCTTTCTGGTATTTCTGAATCACCAAAATAGAGCCATTTTGCAAGTGCTAAAGCTGCCAGAGAAAGAGTCAGTCAGTGCTGATATGCGGACTAAGAGTAGTGACCTCTTGGTCTCTTCTAATGACGCTTTTACTCCTTGCCCAACCCCTTGCCAGCTGGCACTGCCTAGGAGCTGGAGATAGAGGTCTATGCATTTGTAGTGAGCTTTCCTGCCTCAGGGACTTTGGATACTGGCGAGGAGACAGAACAGAAGCCAGCAAACAAGCTCCAGAGAGCTCAGATGAGGTTTTAAGCAGATGGAGCCACCTGGTGGGGGTAAGGAGAATGGCAGTGCTGAGCAGCCCTTTGAGGAGGGAGGGGAGGGTTCGTCTGAAACTTGCATGCTGGAAAGGAACCAGCCAAATAAAACCCAAGGAAATGCACTCAAAAGAAAGCTATGAGTGCGCTCCTGACCTAGGAGCCACCCTGGCTGCACCCGGCTAAGTGGCCAATTTGGCCAGAGAGAGTTGACATAGGACGGTGGTATGAGGAAAGATCAGAGCCATTGGCCAGGCAGATACATGGGTCTAGACCCACCTCCACGAACAAAACAACCTAATGGGAACCCTCATTTAATTTCAGGAAAGTAGCTTTCATTTCTGTCACTACATTTCAGATTTTTTAAATGTACCACTAGCCAGGTGCTGGTGGCCCATGCCTGTCATCCTAGCTGATCAGGAGGCCGATATCTGAGGACCGAAGTTCAAAGCCAGCCTAGGCAGTACAGTCTGTGAGACTCTTATCTACGCTTAATCATCAAAAAAAGCCAGACAAATGAAAGACAGAGCTGTGGCTCAGGTGCTAGAATACTAGCCTTGAGCAAAAGAAGCTCAGGAACAGCACTCAGGCTTGATTTCAACCCCCAGGACTGGCATTAAAAAAAAAAAAAATACCATTAGGCTCTTTCAGAAGTCACAGATACCCTCAAAGGTATGAGAGGTTTCATTTCAAAGTTACTGCTAATGCTTACTTTCTAAAAATTATGACCCATAAAAAACATAACACATTCTTTTCTTTCATTTCAAAATGAGCCCAGCTTTTTAGAGACAACAGGAATTGTTCTAGATCACCAGGAAGTTGAAGCAAAACAGTAAGCAATTCGACTTGCACCTACGTATAAATGATACCGTAAGTGTGCATTTTGGGGTCTTCCTCTTCTATGGAGAACCTGAGCCACTGATCCTGGGGTCCTTGCCGCGTCATTGTTTTTTCCAGATCCCAGTACAATTCGATGCTGTGATGCGTCACTTTGCCCACGACTGGTGGATGAGGCTTGAAGGATGGTATGATTTCTAAAAAGAGAATGACACGGGAGTTTAGGATCCCAGGCCAATAAGGACTTGGGGCCGGCTGAGCAGATTCTGACCGTGCAGTGATCTGATTGCTACCTGCACATCTGGCACACAGACAGGGCTGAAGGGATGTGAGCCTCGGCCAGCACAGGGACCCCACACTCTTGCCACAAGGGGACCGCGACACACCATGCCACTGGTGTCATCTCCACTCCCAGGCTCTCCAGATGGCAATTAACATAGTCACCAACTAACTTGATCTTTCAATGGCTGAAACTCAGTTTGCTGTGCTAATCCTTCAGCGATCTGACTCAGGTATGGCCAAGAGACAAACGCTGTATCTGGTCCAAATCTTTACAACACAGATGACAAAGGGTTGACATTTTATCTATATAAACAGCTTTTACAAACTAACCAAGAAAAAAAAACCAATGTCTAACCAAGACAAACAAAAAACAAAGTCTAATCCCAATCAAGGTAAGAGATGAGCAGTGCACTGAACAGCAAAGCAAACAGTCCGTGTGATACAGGAAAAGAGCCCCAGGTTCCCCAGGGTTTCCAGAAATTGGAAGCAATGAGCTGTAATTGTTCATCTACTCAGAGACCTAAGAGGGATATCATCATGACTGGAAGTGAGAGTATTGAAGAACATACTCTCATTCACTGGCTGTGGAAATACACATCATAGCCTTTGTTCTACATTTTGATTAGCATCAGTTAGTTGCTCAACAGGTTTTCATTTGGCTTGTCCATGTATCCATACAATGTGGTCAGGATCATCCCCTCCAACACTCTCTCTCCTCTTTCCCTCTCTTCCTCCCTTCCTCCTTCCAAACTCAACTAAACTCAACCTCAATCTTCCTTGTTACAATGTCCTAATAAAGCACACTGATCATGTCCATCTCCCTTCACACTCTCAGTTCACCCTCGCCCTCCTACTAGTATCCATACCCTACACTGTTTTACACTCTTGTCATTCAATTTTTTAATTGTAGCTTTTTTAGAAAGCTAAAAAGGAAGCATATAACCAGCACTGGTTGCTCATGCCTGTAATTATAGCTACTCTAGAAGCTGAGATCTGAAAACTGAAGTTCAGAGCCAGTCAGGGCATATAAAACTGAGAGACTCTTATTTCCAATTAACCAGCAAAAGGCCAGATGTGGAAGTATGGCTCAAGTGGTAGAGCACCAATCTTTGGCAAAAAAAAAAGAAAAGAAAAAGTTCATGCCTTTTGAAATTGAGTTCAAACGTTTGTATGAGCACATGTATGTGCCCACACGTGTGCACACACACATATACATACATACACAGACACAGCATCAATTAAGAGTAATCTTTACAAACTCTTTTTTTTTGTGCTTATGTGGTGCTGAGGAATCGAACCCAGGGCCTCAGGCATGCAAAGCAAGCACTCTACCACTGAGCCACCTTCCCAGCCCCATACACTCTCTTTAATCCTGCATTCCTACCTCTTTGAACAATTTCCACAGAGCCTTAACAAACACTGAGACACACATACAAGAACATTAACTACTAGAGTCTTCAGCCATTTAGAAACCGGGCACATAAATTACAGTATATCCAAAGCATGTAGTAATAGTCTTTAAAAGGAAATTGGTTTGATAGATGCTTTGAGATGCTTTTCCTGAAGTACTTTTTGACAAAAAACTAACCATAAAGAAAACTATACATTGCCCATTTCTGTAAATGATATGGTGTCTAGACAGGGCATGCCAGGTTGGTGCCCTTGAGGGCCTCTGGTCTCTATTGTTTTTGTCTTCATGCTATGTTTGAGTTTCTTAAATTTTTAAGTTTCTATGCCCATGTCTTCCACTCTTTTTGAAACCTCTCCCTGAATCTCAGTGCATTTTAGACCTCAGGTATATCATTGATTTACCACATTGGTTATTCAAAAAGGATTCTGTACTTCACTTGAGACAAGATTCCACGTAGCTGGCCACTGGCTCTCTGAAGACCATGGGGGCTCCTGCCATGTGGCCCCACTGAGAAAGTCTGGGTAGCCCTGGCCCTGCCCGCCCTTAGCCAGCAGGGCACACAGCCAATTATTTCCTTTTCAGTGAGATCCAGAGATAAGCCAGAGAGACAGACTGTAAATTCATGTTTCCCTAACTTTATTTTCCAAACACTTACAGGAAGCATGGTAGAACTGGATAGAACTGGGATTGAATACATTGCTTTGAAATAAAGTCAAAGATATATATCTCAAAGTGCTTATGTTACTTAAATCACATGTAAAAGGTATATAAATTGTAGTATCTTTCAGGCTGTGAAACCCCATATAGTAGCTAAACAAAACTAATCCTATATAAGTATGGACATAGATAAATCTCAAATGGGGGGAAAAGAATCTACAAAAAAGATACACTGCACTGTTGATATAGCAACACTGTTTATGAACACATAACACATGGTTACGGTTGATGTTGCTGGCCCCTCCCCCACTGGGGAGGGGGAACGTATGCAGGCAGGCAGGATATCTCATCACTCTGGCTGTAAGGTTTTGGGTGGGGTTGTTTGTTTAGGAGTGAGAAATATGGGAGGTTTAAGTTAGGGCTTCCCATTTGTTCTACTGCTTGAGCCACACTCCAGGTCTATTAGCTTTAGATATTTTTAAGATAGAGCCTTGGTTTTTGCTCGTCAGCCCGAACCATGGTCCCCCTATTTATACTTCCAGCATAGCTGGGAGAACATGTGTGTGCCACCATGTCTAGCCTTTTCTGTTGAGAGAGGATCTCATGAACTCTTTGCTAGGATGGCTGTAATCTTGATCTCCCAATCGGAGATCTCCCTACCTGCCTTCAGATAGGATGACAGACATCCACCACTGTTACCTAGTTAAGATTTTTTTTTTAATAAAGTGAACTTTAGACACATGTAATGAAATGTTCTGACCTACATGGCATAATTGGGTTCATGTTAATTGGCTGTTATTTTGGTAGGCTTGAAATACTAGTTCCTGAAACTAATTATAAAAATTAATGATACCCGTTGCTCTTGTGGGGCTCCTGGTTTTCTTGGCAAGAATGAGTGATATCCTGGCATCCTGGCTGGCACATGCAGTGACTCATACGGTCACATCAAGACATCCTGGCTGCACAGGTCTGGAAGACTAACAGAACACCCCACCAGAGCTCACATTTCAATTCCAAGACAACTAGCCTAAAGTCCCATCAGAACTCATGACAGTCCAGGACTTCTAAGTGAATGTCAGGGCTCAAAGGGACAAACGAGAGTGCTCACTGTGAGTTTGTAAGAGAAGGTAGAGAATGTTAGTAATCCTGGAAACTCAAGAGTTTCTCGTGCCTTCATCCTCACTAGTCCCTGTACAGACCTAAGAGCTCTCCCTCAGCTTGGCATCAAGCAGCAATGGTCATGCCCCAGCCCCAGCCATGTGCCACTTCTAGCTGCGGGCTTGTGACAGAGTTGGAACTTTACTGCTGTCTTCACCCCTCCAGATCTGGTACAGATCCCAGCCAAGGTGGAAGTCTGGAAAGTTCCGTTATTACTAGCCACCAAAGTTACTGGTACCATGGCTTCTTGCACACCCACCCCAGCTGTGGGCCAACTGACTGTCAAATTCTTCTAGGAGCACTGACACTTGGTGCACAGACCACCAATGCCTCCACTGTCATGTCCCACCTTGATGCAAAGTTTAGCAAGATGCAAATGCTCACTTAGGTAAGAACTGCTCTTTGGCAGAAAGCTGTTGATGCCAGATAGGCTCTCTGGATGGTCAAATGTTCTTAGCAGGTAAGAGCAAGTTATTTTTAGGTTGGTAAAGTATAGTAAGTGAAATGAATTGAGTTTTTCCCTTTCTCACCAAACTAGACCAATCTGATAGATGTGTTTAACCATTACAGTATTAACCTGTATTATTTGTGTTTTCTCTTTGGTAAAAATTCTGTTACTTGGGTCTGAATTCAAGGGCTTGCTGGGCAGGTACTACAGTACTAGTCACACTGCCCAGCCCTGCTGTTCTCATTGTAATCTGCTAACATATAAATTTTATGATGCTTATTTAGGACCCTAAAACATACACCTTAAAGGTCACTGGCAAACATCATAGTGACAGGGAACAGCCTGAGGCTTGGAAGCTGGCAGAAGCAGCAAACCACAGCCCGCTCGCTGGAGGAGGACAAGGGCGGCAGACACGGCAGTTTGTGCCAAGTACTGCTGTAACTGCCTTCCTCGTTCAGCTAACCTTCGCCACATCTAATGTCAGCCATCTGCAGTGTAAGGGTTTGCATTATCTCAACTGTTAACAACAGAGTCATAGAGAAGTTAAGTAACTTGCACAAGGTCACACAGAATTGACTGGCAGAACCAGTATTCAAACACAGATGGTCTGGCTGAGAAATTCCTAACTCTATACTCTTCTGCCTCTTAATAACACATATATAAGACATAGATCTGGGATGGAAAAATAAAATCTACTCTTACAGGCTCCTGCTCCAGATTTCCTCACACCATTTAGTCTAAATCAGCTTTAACCTATGAACTAACTTGACCTTGAACCCTCAAGAAAGTGTTTAAATATTAAGAACAGACAGAGAATGGTTTGAATGACATTCAGGGACAGTAGATGTGGGAGGGGGCAGTGCAGGCAGTGCGGGCAGCCTCCACAGAGCTGGTCTGCAGGGACACAGGCCGGCAAAAGGAAGCTAGTATAAGAAGCCCATAGCAGCCGGGGTGGAGGCTGAGACGGCAGACACTGAGTGTGATAGGCCAGCAGGAGCTGCAGAGGCTGTGTGAGATACAGCGGAGCAAGGCTGGGGGGGGGGGGGCGAGGGCCAGGTGGTAGGATGGAAGCAGAACAAGTGGGACTACCTGTAGGTCCATCTGGTGGAAGGACTGTTATTAGGGCAGAGAATGCGCCATGTGCTGGGGACTTCTGAATCCATCTGACTGTCAGGATTCCAGAGAATTCCATTATCTCCACGCTTTACAGCAAGTTACTGTCGCAAAGAGAGGCTCTGTCTAGCCATGACCTCAGCCCTGGCCACCTGAGTGACACATCCTTCCTTATGTGACAAAAGTCAACATTTTAAAAACCTCAAAAGCTAGTTATTCAGTGAACCACAATGTTGACAGTCAGACTTGCATGTGTTTTCCCACATTCTGCATGGTTTTTATAAGATGTATTAACACATTCATAAACACGATTTTCATGCTTTATTTGTGTATGCAAAACTTTTTAAACTCTTTTTCTCCCTGAGCATTAGTATCAGATCTTTTCCTTATTTATAATTGGTAGCCAGACTTAGTCACATAAATTTATTTACAAAACCAGGAGTAAATATTTTTCTAACTATTAAAAAGAAAAAAAAAGCTACTTGGAAGGCTAAGATTGAAAGGGAATGGAGAGAATCATGATTTGAGGCCAACCATGTGCAAAAAAGCTAGCAAGATCCTCATCTCAACCAATCAGCTGGGTGTGGTAGCAAGTGCCTGCCATCATAGCTATATGTGGACACGGTATTAGACTAGCCTTGGGCAAAAATGTGAACCCTCACCTGAAAAGTAACTAAGGCAAGGGCTGGGGCATGACTCAGATAAAAGATTCTGAGTTCAAACCCCAGGACCATCAAAAGATAGGTAGGTAGGTAGGTAGGTAGGTAGGTAGATAGATAGATAGATAGATAGATAGATAGATAGATAGATAGATAGATAGATAGATAGATAGGTAGGTAGGTAGGTAGGTAGGTAGGTAGGTAGGTAGATAGATAGATAGATAGATAGATAGATAGATAGATAGATAGATAGATAGATAGATAGATAGATAGATAGATAGATGAGAGAAAAATAAGACCTTAGAATCTGTTTTTCATGGTTCCTTTAAACAATTGATGGGAATCTTCTAACTTTTCTTATCTTACAAGTTTCTATCCTGAAAGAAAAACAAAAGGAAAAAACAAAAGGACAACAAAGTGAGAGTTGTATGAGAACTGATAGGCATGCTATACTGAGAAGCTTTTTTAAAGGCTGTTATTATCTGAATCCAAGACCAGAACACTGTGCTGCTGTGCCATCTGCCCAGCCATGCTGGCGACAGAGCAGCAGAAGGGCTGGGTGCAGTCACTGTCCAGCCTCCAGGTCACTCTGAAGAGGAATCATCACAGCTCTCAACAAGAGATGCACACCAGGTTATAGGCTTGAGTGCAGACCACTGCAAAGCTTGAGTAAGCCATTTCACTGCATTCGTGTCCTCGAGTTCTGAAAGGACTGTAGAGAATGATTAACACAAATACACAGAATATTATGACAGCCCTCCCACCCTTTCTCTCTTCATTTGTCTACCTTCCCTTGACTTCACCCCTCCCCCAGCACCTCAAGTTCGATTCCTGATATTTTGTGAGTTGTTCAGGGGAGTTACACCATTGCAAATTTCACCTGCATATACCCTTAGTTCATATGCATACAACCTTGTGTACGTTTACATATATATTCATAAATTAGATATAACTTCCATATATGAGGGAAAACATGTATCCTTTGTATCTCTGAGCTTGACTTACTTAATTTCTTCCAAGTCCCATCCATCTCTCTGCAAATGACATAATGTCATTCTTTCTAGTGAATGAGTAAAATTCCATTGTTTATATACACCACATTTTCTTGATCCATTCATCCATTGAAGGGCATCTGGGCTGTTTCTATAATTAGGAAATAGTACGGCAATGAACATGATTGTGCAAGTGGCTTTACTGTATCCTGACTTGTAGTTTTTTGGATAAATGCCCAGGAGTGGTATTGCTGGATCATAAGGTAGTTCTACAGTTAGGGTTTTTGTTGTTGTTGTTGTTGTTTTTTGAGGAATCTCCATACTGCTTTCCTGAGTGGTCACACCAGTTTATATTCCCACCAATGGTATATTAGGGTTCCTTTTCCCTCACATTCACTCCAGCATCTGCTGCTGTTGTTTGTATTTTTGATAATGGCCCCATTCTAACTGAGATGAGATGGAATATCAGTCTTGTTTTGATTTGCATTTCCTTTATGCCTTGAGATGTTCAGCATTTTTTTCATGTCTATTGGCCATTTTTACTTCTGAGAAGTCTCTGTTTAGCTCCTTTGCCCATTTATTAACTGGGTTATTAACTCTTTGAAGATTCAGTTTCTTGAGCTCAAGGTATTCTTATGATAAACAATTGACTATCATTTCAAAACTTACAGCTGGGCAAAGTGGTGCATACCTATAATCCCAGCACTCTGAAGGAAAGAAGGAGGACTGTGTGTTCAAGTAGCATGGGCTACTTAGTGAAAGCCTGTCTTAAAACAAACAACAACAAAAGCTATGAGAGAACCAGACCCTGAGATGAGTGCTATGATTAATAGCATAAAAAAGGGAAGTTATGAAAAGAAAAAATGTGACTATATTCATTATATAAATGTAGACACCAGCCAGGGTTGCGTTCCTACCACAAATATTAAGGAAAGAAAAAAAACTGAAAGTTTACTAAGATCAGTTTCGTTGGCGAGGAACACCTGCATCCTGGCCAATGAGGAGGGAGGCATCTCGCGGAGGGACAGCCCTACAGAGAACAGCAGGGCCATTTATCAAGGCTTGACCAGGTATTTACGGCAGCCAGAAATCAAAAACACATTCGAAATCAACATGCCAGGGAAATCATAAGTGTTCCCACATTTTTTAAGTATCAGAAATGTTTGCCATGAACCAATATTAGAGGTGGAATTTTCAAATCAAATATCAAAATAGTCATAGTGATGAAAGTTTTCCCTTTCTTTTAAAAATAGGACAACTGAAATAATTTTATTTTGCTAAGCTGTTTCAATGCTTTTATAAAGTGCAGTACTGTAAAACCTCAACAGATGGAATGATAGCAGAGGTAGACAGTGTAAAAAGAAATTAAATGATCAGCACCACTAAATTCAACTAACAAAAGGTTCATTTCTACCATCTGACTTCGTGTGTGTGTGTGTGTGTGTGTGTGTGTGTGTGTGTGTGTGTGTGTGTGTGTGTTGGTTGTGGGGCGGGCTTGAACTCTGGGCTTGGGCGCTATCCCTGCACTCTTGAGCTCAAGACAAGTGCTCTACCACTTGAGTCACAGCACCACTTCCGGTTTTATAGTGGTTAATTGGAGATAAGACTCTTATGGACTTTTCTGCCAGGACTGGCTTTGAACCATGATCCTCAGATCTCAGCCTCCTGAGTAGCTAGGATGACAGGCATGAGCCACCGGCACCCAGCCAATCTGACTAATTCTAAGAACAGGAAGTAGAACTACAACTGACTTTCCTGAGTAAATTTAATGCCCTTATTGTATTAAGTAAAAAGGAAGATGCTGGACACAGATGGCTTATGCCTGAAATCCTAGCTATGCAGGAGGCTGACATCTGAGGATGGAAGTTCAAAGTCAGCCAGAGCAGGAAAGCCTGTGAGACTCTTATCTCCAATTAACTACCAAAAAAGCCAAAAGTAGAAGTATGGGTCAAGTGGTAGAGCACTATCCTTGAACACATCAGTGCCCAGACCTTGAGTCCAAGCCCCAGAACTGGTACACACACAAAAACTTGTTACTACTGAGCTGTGAAGTTTCAAATTCAGAAATCCATGAGAGTGATGCATCTTCAGTGTTTCCCGCATTCCAATGACCCTACCATCTGACTAGACAGCAAGACTCTGGAGGAAAATGAACGGAAAGTCCTTCACTGCTCTCATCTGGCTCAATCCATGTTGGATTTCAACTGATCTGATATGATTCAAACATTCATGAGGTTTTGTTCTCTAACGAAACAGGCAGTAATTCAATTAACCAGATGAGGAGCACCTTAACAGACAGACTATAACGTCACCTTTTATCCCACAGTTCTCAGTACTCAACATTTAGACTGCATATTACTTTGAGGTAGGAGTGAAGCCAGACATCACCTAGCTCCATATGTGCAGAGAGGTTCCCAACACTCTGTCATCTGAGTCAAATCCCATGAACCCGTCTTCTGGTACATGTGTATTGTACCCAAGAACGCGACACTGTCTCCAACTCTGAGGCTATACTGCCTTCCAAGGAAACCTGCTAAAAGCTCGTTGACTGATACAACTCAACCACACTGTTAGGAACCTCTCTTTTTCACACAAATAAAATGCAATAATATATTCTGACCTCAAAATACTTTGAAATAGTTTTCTAGCATGTGAAACAATACTAAAGGGCAATTAAACATTTATATCTGAAATCGTCTTAGATTTCCATCCATTGCTGTTTTCCTCCTCTGCCCAACATCCTGCCATTCTCCACCCTTTCATTCTCACTATCTCTGTAGACATGACTCTGGTGGGTCTTTGCCAACTCCTGGCATGGGTAGAACTGGAGTCTGCAGTCCTCAGAAGACACACACCTGAGCCACCTCTTCCCTCCCCAAAGCAGTCGTGATAGTACAGGAAAACAACTGGTGGTGGATATTTGAACTCAAAGCCCAGAGACAGCAAGAAAGAACAGATACATCCTCAATATCTGGTGACCATACCATGCAGCCTGGCAGTGAAAACATAAACCTAGATCCCATTTTAACAGCAATAAATTAGTATAACCAGTAATAATCTGATCCCTGCAGAGACTCTCTCATCATCAACATAACCCTCATCATTAGAATGTCACTGACAAATTCAATTCTTTTTTTTGGGGGGGAGGGGGGGTCCAGTCATGGGGCCTGAACTCTGGGCCTGGGCGCTGTCCCTCAGCTCTTCAGCTCAAGGCTAGTGCTCTACCACCTGAGCCACAGCGCCACTTCCGGCTTTTTTTTCTTTTTGCTTATGTGGTGCTGGGGAATCGAACCCAGGGCCTCATGCATGCAAGGCAAGCTCTCTACCACTAAGCCACCTTCCCAGCCCCAAATTCAATTATTTAAGAGTCATAATTTGTATTAAAAATATACTTATTGAATCAACCCACAATATTGCCAATATTTGTAGCTCGTCCAAATGGAGTTTCTTTAGAATGTACAGCCATAGCCCTGCTTCTCAACAGCTTTCTACAATTGTTTGCAATAAAAAGGAAAGAACAAACAAGTGTTGGATGAATTTGCTATATAAAGACAAATTTGGTACCATAAATCTCCCCAAGTACCTTCATTCTAAACAGGTTACCAGGGTACACCAGCAAAAACAAATTACATTTTCACAGCCACTGTAGGAAGAACCAAGTCATAAATTGGATATTAATTTTAAATAATGGACACTGCTCTTTGCATTTGTCAGAATAAGTCCTACAGAGGAAATCCCGCACCCCTCCTTTGGGACTGCTCTCGTATTCCTCTACTCCTTAGCTTGGGGCATGTCTCAACAGCCAAGATTCATGCTCAGCCCCTTCATGGCAAACTAACGAAATCTGTTCCGCAAGCAAAATTCAAAGGCAGTTACTATATCATTGTCCTTCAGAAAAGTCTCTCCCCATGCATAAAACACGGTTTGGAAATAGATTTACTTCCCCTCTCTGCACTGGTAACAAAGGTACCACTTTGATCTCAGCTCAAGTACAAATTTATCTTTTTAAGCTCCCCATCAAGTATTACGTCCCTCCTCCTTCCTTCTTCCCCCACTGAACACCACTCTCTACTTTCTCATTAAATCCCCCAAAATGTTCAGGAATACAACTTGAAGTTATCTTTAAACCACTCACTTTAGTTACTGTCTCAGTATAGAATGGGTATCCTTTTCAAAACTCAAATTACAAAATAATCCTACAAAGGATAATTGGCATAACCAATATAGGCATAACTTCTATGAACTACAGTATTCACAAGCTCAATTACTACCACGCAATTAGATGAGGTCTAACAAGCTTGCTTTGTTGTCTTTTTTTTTTAAGCAATAGATATCCAGAAAACCTTTTAAAATACTTCTTTCGGTGGCTCAGTGGTAGAGTGCTTGCCTTGCATGCATGAAGCCCTGGGTTCAATTCCTCAGCACCACATACGCAGAAAAAGCTGGAAGTGGCTCTGTGGCTCAAGTGGGTGAGGGACAGCGCCCAGGCCCAGAGTTCAGGCCCCATGACCGGCAAACAAAAAAAAAACAAAAACTTCTTTCTTCATTAAAAACATTTTCTTCAAAAGGAAAATACTATTTTATTATTTTCTGACATATGAAAGCAATTTCTAGTCTTATATATAATTTTTTAAATAAAAACTACAGAACTCTGTGAGGGATTTTGTTGTTGTTCTTGTTTGTGAGATAAGGTCTTATTATATAGCCCAGCCTGTCCTTCAACCTGTGAGCTTTTCTCTACCTTCTGTGAGCTTTTCTGAGATTAAAGGCAAAACCACCATGCCTGGCTACAATACAAAAAATGTAAAGTGAAAAATATTATAATTCTCTCACAGCCATTGTTTGAACCCAATATGAGATGACCATCAACAATAACTTAGAAAAAATATCTTTGGAGAAAAATACTTCACACTCAGCACAAGTTCCCTTCAGGACCAAAAGTTTAAAAACAAAGTATATTTTCCAAATAAGAAAATTCAAATATTTACAGAAACCTTCTGATAGAACACATATCCAAAATATAAAATCCAATGACAACCACCTAAGAAATTAAGACTTGAACAGACACTTCAGCACAGAAGATACACACGCTTACCTGTAAATATTTATTTTTTATTTATAATTGCCAAAATCTCTAAGCAATGGGTCCCTTCAATAAGTAATGAAGAAGCTGTGACATTTCCCAATAGTATATGGTATATCTCAGCACTGATATTCAGTGATTTAAAAAAAAGAAAGCTGCCAACCCATGAAAAGACATGGGGGGGGGGGATTTGAATACATGTTATTGGGGGCAAACGAAGCCTGTGTAAAAATGATACATTTATATGATTCTAACTGTATGATATTCTGAAAAGATAAAACTATGGAAACCCCCAAAGATCAGTGGGATCAAAGGGAGGGAAGGAAAGTCCAACAGGCAAAACAAAGGGGAAATTATTAGGGTGGTAAAACTATTCTTTGTGGGGCTGGGAAGGTGGCTTAGTGGTAGAGCGCTTGCCTTGCATGCATGAGGCCCTAGGTTTGATTCCTCAGCACCACATAAACAGAACAAGTCAGAAGGGTGCTTTGGCTCAAGTGGTAGAAGGCTAGCCTTGAGCTGAAGAGCTGAGGGACAGTGCCGAGGCCAAGAGTTCAGGCCCTATAACTGAAAAAACAAAACAATTCTTTGGTGGTCTTGTGGGCAGTGTGGTACCCAGTTGGTGGTGCTGGTTCAGGACATGGGAGAAGGACCTAGATAGCAGACATAGGTGACTGTGGGAGCATACTCCTGGAGACTTCATCTTGTCCTGGGTCCTTTCCAGCCTCTCTGTCTCTGGGCCACCACCTGTGCCACACACTCCTACCACCCTGAGCGCTGCCTCACACAGCCCCAGGACCTCGGGGACGAGACCCTCTGAAACCTATGGGCCAGAATTAAGCTTGCTTTTCTGAAGTTGTTTATGTCCGTTGTTTTGTGGAGATGACGAAAGTCTAACATGGATGGATATACAACACTGCATCTGGCATAAGGAATGAAGCTTAAAGTAGGCAAATTTTAAAAGACAATTTAGCAGAGTGAGGAATCTCAAGATCAAATGTAAAATACGACCAAATCTGTTTTACAAACGCATGAAGCAGCCTCCCTGAAGGGGGGTGAAGGGGTCTGCTCCAAATAACTCTAGAAATAAGGGCCATCTTCAAAGGCAAAGGAAACTGGATGTAAGAGCTGTGCTATGGTTGACATCCTGACCCTGCTGCTGCCACTGTGGGGAGCACTGGAGGGAGTGAGTGGTAGGTAAGCGGGTGGTGGAGCACTGGAGGGAGTGAGTGGTAGGTAAGCGGGTGGTGGAGCACTGGAGTGAGTGAGTGGTAGGTAAGCGGGTGGTAGGTCGGGTCTCGTTGTTAGAGTGGCAGCTATGCATCAGCAAGGGGAGGGTAGAGCCGTGCATGTGCTGATGAAGTCATGCTTAGCTTAACCGACATATGCATGTGTCATAGAGCACTGTAATGGTTACTATATATGCACGTATTTCCTTATTCTGTCAGCTGAGAAAGACTGTAAGCAGTGACATAGCATGTAGCACCCAGGTCTTTGTTTCTAATGGTATTTTTCCATGAAAGAAACCAAAATTCCTGGTTCTAGAAATGAGACTAGAAATAACACAAAATGAGCATCTTAGTGCCAAAATTTTCTGAATGCTCCCCCACAGCAAAATTAAACCACTACCCACATGGTATGCGTAGGTCAAAGTGCACAGGAAAATTCTAATAACTCTTAGAGACCAGAATCAACAACGTGAGCAAGTAAATATATATCAGATTATAATTGAAAATACAAAAAATTTCCATGAGTCTGTACTAATGTAAATAAATGAGTAAAGAAACATGAAAGACACAACCACATAGGGGAATTTCAACTGATTATGTCAGACTCTGCCACAGGGAAGATGCAGTGCGGTTTCTACTCTTTGAGCACAGGGACAGCAAATGGAGACTTCATCAGAGCACAGCATGGAAGAGCAGAGGGAAAGGTCACCAGGGAAGCCTGACAAACTTACAGCAGTGACACGCAGTGTTCATGGTACACATCTCCAATCTGATGTAATAAAGATCACTTTTGTGGTCCTCCTCTAAAAATAGCCTATAAAAGGCCAGGCACTGGTGGCTCACACCTGTAATCCTAGCCACTCAGGTGACTGAGATCTGAAGATCATTGTTCAAAGCCAGCAGGAAAGTCTGTGAGACACATATCTCCAATTAACTACCAGAAAACCAGAAGTGGCACTACCCTTGGGCTAAAGAGCTCAGAGACAGTGCTTCGGCCTTGAAGTTCAAGCCCCATGATTGGCCAAAAAAAAAAAAAAAAAATCCTGTTTAAAAAGTCACTCTAGGAGCCGGGCGCTGGTGGCTCATGCCTGTAATCCTAGCTACTCAGGAGGCTGAGATCTGAGGATCGCGGTTCAAAGCCAGCCCAGGCAGGAGAGACCGTGAGACTCCTATCTCCAATAAACCACCAGAAAACCGGAAGTGGCGCTGTAGCTCAAGTGGTAGAGCGCTCGCCTTGAGCTGAAGAGCTGAGGGACAGCGCCCAGGCCCAGAGTTCAAGCCCCACGACCGACAAAAAAAAAAAAAAAAGTCACTCTAGGGGTTGGAGGCATGTCTCTGTAGTGATTGTAGCAGGTACTGAGTTCTAATCCTGATCTTGGGCCAAAAAAAATCAATCTTAATTTTGAGGAAAACATCAAATAAAACCAAAGAGAGAGGCATCTATAAAACACCTGATAAGTGTCACAGTCAAGAAAGGAGAGTCTGAGAAACTGTCACAGAGGAACTTGAGATGTGACAACTACATCACGTGGTATTCTGGATGTAATCATGGGTCAAGACAAGGGCATTGAGTGAACAGTGAGGACATCTGAATAAAGTATGGACTTGCGTTAATAACATGCCACTATTAATTAATAACAAAATATTGTGTACATGTCAGTTGTTAGAGATGAGGGGATAGATTATGTGAGAACTCTATGAACTGTGTTACAAATTACCATGCAGAGACAGGAGAGAGGAAGATACAGAGGTGCAGAGAATGACAGCAGACCTCTACTTGCAAAGGTGTAAGCTGAGCACAGTAGAAAGATGTCCTTAAAGAACTCAATAAGCCTCAGCCTAAAATGCTATGTGCAGTGGAAAATGCTTTAATTTTTAAAAAAAAAAAGGGGGGGTGGGGTAGACTAAAATCTTCTTTAAGTAAACAAAAGTTGAAGAATTCCTTACCAGAACACCTGAACTATTAAGCCATATCTCAGGAAGAAGAGAAGCCATATGAGAAGTGAATCTAGTAACAAAGTGCTAACGGGGATGGGGAGCAAATACTTGGGTAAATACAAAATCTGTTGTCGGCCTAAGTGAAAATAACCACAATGTACCATGAGGTTAATATGAGTAGAGGTGATGCATTTGACAAAAACACAGGATAAGGAATAGAAGCAAACACTGCAAACCTGACTAGGCTGTGCTCAATATACCAAAAGGATAATGTGAGGGAGGAGAGATTTGTTTTGGCTCATGGGACAGAGGATTCCATCCGTGTTTCCTGAGCCCCATGCTCTGGGGCTGAGCTTGGGGCTAAATACCATAGCATTAGGGGCTTGTAGCAAAAGCTGCTCCTCACTTCTTAATGAATAGGAAACAGAGAAAGGGAGAGAGAGTGAAACAGAGAATAGAAATAGAAAGAGAGAGAGAGACAAAAGAATAGAGAGAAACCGACAAACAGGAGAACACCTCCAAGGACTGCCTGTACTTTGTACTTCCTCCAGCTAGACTCCATTTCTTCCAGTTTCCAAAACCTTTCCAAACAGCACTACCAGATCACCAGCTAGGGAACTATGCTGTTATCACACGAGCCTATAGAGGATCTTACAAACTCAAACCATACAATACTTCTGTAAGGTTCTTATGCACAACAATATTAGCTGAGTAAAGATGATGATGTGATAAAGATGTTTGCTTTAAGCCACAGAGCAAGTATTAGAGGAAAAGGTTCACTGCACATTGTTTTTACTCTGCAAGGCACAACCTTCTGCAAGTTTATAACAAGTATATATTCTCCTTGCTTAGTAACACCATCTTCCAAATGGATATAGAAAATGGGATCTATAAATATAAATATTGATGATGTGGATGATATAGATATAAATAGATACACAATAGAGTATTATTCAACCTTTACTAAAGAATGAAATTATGATATTTGCACAAAAATGGAAAGAATGACAAAGGGGATTAACTGCTCAAATACAATAATCACATGTATAAAAATGTACTGAAATCTTTTCATACAGTGAATGTATGAATAAAAAAATACATAAAACTATCTTCCCTCTAATTTGTCAGGTATATTCCTAACCCGCTGAGAGTCAATTTGGTCACCAAAATTGCTAAATAAATATAACCACACTTAACTTTTACAAGCACTGAACATTTAAATTACATTAAAATTGTCTAGCCCTAACTTTAAAAAAAAACTTTATACTATTACATCCATATTTAACAAATGTATTTCATGGACCTGTGCCATATTTTCTGCAAAATCAACAAAATCTTTGATCCAAAGTAAAAAAAAAATCCAATTTGTTCTTGGGTAGGAAAGCAGTAAAAGTTAAAATTATTCATGCCCTTACCTGACAATAAATCTGTCTGCTCCTTCCTATTTTCTATAATGGTATAACTTGAATTATATATGGAAGCTTGCAGGCAAGGGACACCTCCAATAAATCATATTATCTGTCCAGTCTTTAAGAAAGCCTTTGATCCTTTGCTTTTCTAAAGTGAGACGCTCAATAAACATCACTTCAAATCCCCTTCCAAATATATCCAGTGCCTGTCTTGGCTTTTGCCCTTTCACCCCAAAAGCAGCATAACAGTATTGTCTATCCTTTGGGAGCTGATATTGTACAAGATGTTTGTTCTTGCCTAGTATAACCAACTTCCTGAGGCAGTAAGTTTCTATACCGCAGTGTGAATTTCTTCCTTGTTCTAATTTTAAATTGTGAGTGAATGGGAATGTGAGCCTACATGTATGTTCCCTCTGTCAAATCCAAGATAATTGGTCACAGTTCATTTGAGTTGAAAGCTGTCAAACCTTAAATGCTTTGAATTCTCCCTGCCATATTATGTGTACACACATACATGCGCATGTGTGTGCACACACACACGCACACACATACACACTCTTGCTACTTTGGTGAAACTTGGTTTGTTTGGTAGATAATCATTTGAGATGAAGCATGAAACCGAGTTCTTATTAAAACTTCATTTAAAATGAGATGCATCAAATTTGATGAGATGTACAAGTCATGTCGAAAAACTTTACTACCTTGGGGGGTGGGGGTGGAGGGGCAGCATGGGGGAGGGGGTGAGGGGGTAGAGATGGGAAGTGGAAACAAAGGAGAAGGCAACAATGCTTGATAAGAAATGTACTCATTATCTTGCCCATGTAATTATAACCCCTCTGTACGGTATTTTCACAATAAAAAAATCCCCCAAAAAAGTACAGCAAAAAAAGAAAAAAATTGAATATTAATATGTTGTAGAAATTGTCAAGCAAAGCAATTGATATTAAAAAAAAATACTGAAGTGATTGGTTTCTGCTAACGCTGTTTTAAGGCAGCTGCTTCTTTTAACTAGTTTTTCATGTTTAAATAAATACCCTTTGAATGAATTACCAGTTCTCTGTTTTTTATTTTAAAAAACATTATTTAGTGAAATTGTTCTGGAATTTCAAGTAAACCCACACTGGTTACTTCTGAATTCTTGATTTCCTAAGGACCGTTTTCTGATCTGCGCCACAATAACAAATATCCAGACAAAGTTGTTTGTTGAGCACAGATGAGGAACACATCTGTGCCAACTGCTTTAGAGCACAGCTAGGCCCAGTGAAGCAATCTCGCTGCTCAGACACACAGCTACCTTCTTGAGGAGGGTCGGTGTCTAACCCCTGCAGGATACGGCACAGCAGAGGGCATTGCAGAGCGCTGGAAGAACAGCAACAAACAACTTTGGGATACCATTCATCAGGAGAGGAGGGAAGACTCCACCAGTGGGCACACGACCATCTGTGCCTCAGAGACCCGGGTGTCTACGGAAATGGTGCCTGAGCTGCTGGACATTTTCATGGCCCAAACGGAATGCTTTGGTGTCAAAACTTCCCTCCAGCACCAAGTACAAATACAAACATGTTTTCTAATTGTGTCGGAGTACAGCAGTATCTCCTCCTAGTCCTTTAAACAGCTTTGAGATTTAATCACACGCTATAAATTCACTGTTTTAAAGCATATGGTTCAGTCGTTTTCAACATACTCACAGACTTGACAAACCTTGCCAAAATAATTTTTTATGCAAGCTTTGGGGTTTACATAGGGTCCTCGGGTGAGCTAAGGCAACTCTGAACCATTACCAAAGAAGATAGGTCAGTATACAAGCTCCAGGAAAATGTCTTTCTGTGTGTGTAAGACTGTGTACATTCACAAATTACCAGCCACATTTTGGACTCAAGTAAGAAGAGGATAAAAATATCTCAATCCCAAAGGCTCGATAGACTTGCAGTGAGCCTTTGCCCTCCCATAGATGAGAGTTTGGCTGACAAGGGAGTGAGAATTGAGAAGGTTCAACGACACCTGGCACAGGAAGCCCTCCCCCTCATTATAAAAAGTTGTGTTTGCCTTTCCAGTAGACCCCAAGGCACCAGGTCGACCACATACAACATGGGCAGATCTCCTGGGCAAAGCCCTGGAGCCAGCAGGGAGATGTGCAGAAAGCCCTCTAGTACAGAGATGGTGGACATGAGATGCTTGCATTATGAATCAACAAATACTGTGGGCCCAAGCCCATACTTGCCAAATATATGGGGGGAGGGCCCTAGAGGGATAGTGGTTATAACTGTAATAAACACTAAATCTTGGATTTCTCAGGTACAAGGGTGGTTTTCAAGCTACAAAGGATTGTAATGTGTTTACATGGTCAATTTTTTTTCTGTGAAATCTGCAAACTGAAGGCATTCAAAAGAACTTTTTTTCATCCCACATTCCCCTTTGTTGGATCTCATGATATTAAAGGTATTAATGTTCCCGGATTTACTACAGGGAGGTGCACCGGGAATATACTGGGTTTGGCTTAGCAGAGCACGCAGTGTGCAGTCTCTATCGTGTGTAATTGAGGGCCTGCTGCCCTCTCTGTAGCAGTGACTTCCAGCGACCTTCCTGCCATCTGCAGTATTTATTCCCCATCACACAGTTACCTGGTGACAGGCCATACTGCCTAACAGGCACTTCGGTGGAGAAAGTTTTTGATGCACATGTTGAAAGGTAATCTGAGGAAATTCTTCTGAAGATTACAATTTAAAATTTAATCAACAGATTTGGTTCTCATTGATATCTAATTAAAACTGAAGCTTTCACTTGTCAAAAAAGATATTCAACAAGTAGTATCTGAGATCTTTAAGACATCACACATTTCTTGCAGTAAATCACGTAACACATAGTATTACTATGACTGGCAATCATGTCTAAGGACCAGTCTGGTGACTTATGTATTCCTTATCACACCTCAACTCATCACAAAGTCTGACAGTTCCAGATAAAACAGCATGGGAAATTGCCACCAGTACAACAAAGTAGCCTGAAGAAAGAAATGTTCCGATGAGAAACTCCTACACATATTCCTATAATGATTCAATATTTGCAGTTTATGAATAATTTGATTACACAATTAGGGGGCTCAATTGAATACAATAGCAATTTTTAAATGCATTTTACTTGCTCTTAATGTGTGCCTTAACTTTAGATCAATTTTCTACTCCTTTTCTACAATTATTGATTGGTCCAAAATTTAAATTCAATATAAAGTATTGCCAGTGAAGCCAAGCAACAAAATTAAAGAACTAATGACTAACAGTAGCTTTTAAAAATGTCAACAAACTCTATTATGAAACAATGGAGGGCTGGGAAGGTGGCTCAGTGAAAAATTAAGGTAAATCAGAAAAGAAAATATTAAATGGAATGAAGATGCTTGATCTCAATAGAGACACAATCAACCATGAAAAGAAAATACTTAATACATTCTTCTGTTTTCATCTAGAAAAAAATAAAAGCAAGTCTAACAAGAAGTAGTGAAATAATTTAACACAACTCTCATAAACTGACAGATAAATGAAGACATGGGACTGTGATCCTCTTACCAGGAAGAGTAACCCAATCATAGTAGATATATACAAAGGCATGTGCCCAACAAACAAGGAGTAGTTATTCTCAGTGTTAACCATACAAGTTCATGTATTATTGCCTCAAAGACATTGTTTGTAAAGGCAGGGATTATATGTGCCACTTTTGTCTTACAATAATTCAACTAAACTAGAAATCAATAGTTTTAAAACCTGGGCCATTTCACTCTGCTCTAGATAACACAACTTAAAAAGAAAATACAAGGGCTGGGAAGATGGCTCAGTGGTAGAGCGCTTGCCTTGCATGCTTGAGGCCCTGGGTTCAATTCCTCAGCACCACATAAGCAAGAAGAAAAGAGCCGGAAGTGGCGCTGTGGCTCAAGTGGTAGAGTGCTAGCCTTGAGCTGAAGAGCTGAGGGACAGTGCCCAGGCCCAGAGTTCAGGCCCCACGACCAGACCCAAAAAAAAAAAAAAAAAAAAAAAGAAACAATGGAAAGTAGTTCTGGATAGCTGAGATGGTATGCATAATTCTTTTCAAAAAGTATCATGGTAGCCAAGAAAATATGGACAATTGCAGGGACAATAAAGAGATAAATAAGATGGTAAGAATCTGATTACTCTCCAAACAGGAAATGGAACTTTCTAGAAAAAAAGCCATAATATTCATCAAGATAGCCTCAATTTAATGAATGTGTCTGGTACCATGAGCACAGTGAACTTTCGCCCAGGCTTATTACAATAAGGCATTCACAGAACTGCTGCAAATCCTAAATCATTATTCCAATTTACAATAAGTCAAGCAGAATATACAAAGGGTTTGTTTAAATGCTTTTCAGTTTAAACAAATATGAACAAATCACTGTAAACCTGGTTAGTCTATTCCACAATGAAAAATAAATAGTTTTTGTTGAATTATTAAATTTTTTAACAAAATACACATTAACCCAGGTAAGTTTTCCTACTGGATCGTATGTATTCAAAGCTCCTAAAAAGCTATCTGATGCTATCGCAGAACAGCAAGAGGCTCTGGCTATTTGGGGTACATATAAATGAATTCAAATATTCTTTAGCATTGGCTTCGGATGCAGACAAGAAAGAATATGCAGCACTGCTACACAAAGAGTGATGAAAGGTTTTCAATGAAGAAGCAACTGAAGGGAAGGCCGTGCCTTTCAGCATGTGCAAGACCCTGAATTCTGTCTCTAGAACCACAAAAAAAAAACATGCAAAAACAAAACAAAATAACAAGTGGTGCTCTCCAAATAACAGAAACCTCAGGGAGGGGTTCAGACTAAGGGCTTGATTTCACAAGTTTTTATACAAGTTCCTGGAAAACTATTAAGAGTGAAAATACCCAGGTGCCAATGGTTCACACCTGTAATCCTAGCTACTCAGGAAGCTGATATCTGAGGATCACAATTCGAAGCCAGCCTGGGCAGAAAAGTCCCTGTGAGACTCTTATCTCTGATTAACCACTCAAATCCCAAAAGTAGAGCTGTGGCTCAAGTGGTATAGCGCTAGCCTTGAACATAAAGCAGCTCAGGGGCAGTGTTCAGGCCCTGAGTTTAAGCTCTGCAACTGACAAAAGAGTAAACAAACATAATTTATTTATTCTGAACAGTATACAGATAATTTATTTCTTTTTCTTTTCTTTTAGGTCCAAGACTGGAACTTGGTACCTGATGCTGTCGCTCACTGGCTGGTGCTCCAACAACTGAGCCACACCTCCCAGCCCAATTTATTGAAACAGAGAAAACACAAAATTAAGTGACAAATCAAGTTCAAATAAATAAATGGACTTTTTAAGACTCCGGGTTCAAACTCGTGGGCTTCCATATGTGAGGTCGAGCTACTCACATCTACACACAAATAAAAAGACACAGTGAAGGGCAGAGAAAGGCAGTGTATTGTACAACATGGGGCAGCCATGGGAAGATAGCACTTCAGTGCATCTTTTTTTTGGGGGGGGGGCGGGGGAGTCAGTTGTGGGGCCTGAACTCTGGGCCTGGGCACTGTCCTTCAGCTCTTCAGCTCAAGGCTAGTGCTCTACCACTTGAGCCACAGCACCACTTCCAGCTTTTTCTGCTTATGTGGTGCTGAGGAATTGAACCCAGGGCCTCATGCATGCAAGGCAAGCACTCTACCATTGAGCCACCTTCCCAGGCCACTTCAGGGCATCTTTAACCATCTTCAAGGTACAGATATGAGCTATAGGTTGACAAAGACAAAGAATTTGGGGCAGGGGGCAAAAAGGCATGACTAAGGACACCTACAGGTGTGCTCTGATTGGTCATTATCTCCATTTTGGTTCTCCCAAGGTTGTAGAGAAGTTACCACCACATCATCACTCGAGGGGAGCAGTCCCATAAGATGACTATTCTGCTACAGTGTGCAACTTCATTCTTACAGGTAATTTTCTGCTCCAGGGTGCAGCTTGATCATCACCAGTAACTATCCTCATCTGGGGGAAGGGAGCAGTCTGCTCTGTGAGGCTCTAATGTTCCTTAGAGCAGTGCTGGTCCTTTTCATAGGGACATTATCAATCAGGCTTATCTTTCCTGGAACCCAAGGTGATTGTAAATTAACTGCAGAGAGAATGGCTTAGAGCAAAGACAAATACAAAATGAAAGCAGGGATGGCAACCTCTTCTCCTGCTTTTAGTTAATACATGGGCTCACGGAAAGAGGCAGTGCCCCTTAGCAAAAGCAGTTAAGCAGAAACCAAGAACCGAGTACTAGCTAGCATCACTGCAAATTCTACAATAACAAATGCATTGTGTCTGCCATTACCGTGTGCTATATTAAGATAGAAAACCCATTTGTCACCTAGAAAACCAAGGTTTAGCTATATCAAACTTGACCAGAAATTAAAGCATACGCAAGAATGGTTAAAATGTAGCTTTGGTTTAACAGAATGAGTTTAGATAACTTCAGCCTCTATTGTGCATTTGCAAGCAGTTTTATGGAAGGATGTTTATTAGATGAGCCTCTGACATCTGCAGTGCTCTTCTGAAACATCAATAAGTACTTAACATACATTCTGGAAGCAGCGTGGCCAACTGGTCCTTCAAGTGTGGCCTACTTCATATTTTGCAAGAGTTACACATCCTCCTTATATTTCTCTATTGCACTAGATGTCTTGCTTTAAACACTCCTGTCAACTTAGATTTCCTTTCAAGCATCAAAGAAGAATGAGACAGTTTCCCCGTTATGAAAATTTTCATCTTGTAGCTCAAGTACACAGTATTTTCTAAGATATATTTTCTATGACTCAAAGAAGAACAAACACAAACAAGACTCAAAAAGTTTATTCAAAAACTTAAGAAAGGTTGCACAAAGATGACTATTTGTATAATGTTATTCATATGAAGTGCTCCAAAAGGTAAATGCATAGAGTGGATGCAAAGAACTAAGGGAGAGAAGAACTGATAAACAACTGCTAATAGAATATGGAGTTTCTTAGGCAAGTGATGAAAATGTCTGAAACTAGAGGGTAACTTGCTTGCAATACTGTATTAAAACGTCACTGAACTTCACACATTTTAGAGAGTGAAGTTCAGGGCTGAGTTCATGGCTTAAGTAATAGAGCATCTGTCTAGCAAGCTTGAGCCCCTGAATTCAAACCCTAGCACCATAAAAAATTGAATTCATAGTGAGTTTTTGTCAAGTATATTTCAATATTTTTCAAGTTAGCAGAACTTAAATATGCCATATGAAATGAAATTTGGTAAAACAATTTCAGACAAGCTTTTAAAATAATGTTCATAGACCTGATTTAGACCTATATGAATAGTTTCCATTTATTCATTAAGTTGCAGAAAATTATTAGACTATGGACTAAAAGTAATTAAAATGAACAGTGACAAGCAAAGAATGGAATTCAGTGAGAAAGATAAAAAGCTAAATGAATTTCAAGTGAATACAGACAGAGCTAAATGAGCTCAAAAAGAATATAGCTAAACAGCTAAAAGAGTACAAAGAAGATACAGACAAACAAATTAACAAAGTAATTAAGCCAAGGCAAGGCATGAAACAGAACCTCAGTAGTGAGACAGAAGTCCTGAAAAACAATCAAGTGAAGGCCAAGAAATGAAAAGGGAAGTAGAGAACCTCTCCACCACAGTAGATGATATAGAAGATAGACTTTCTGAGCTTGAAGACAGAATAGATATACTAGAAAAGGTAGAAGAAAACAAAGGAAAAATTATCAAAGGAATATGAAATGAACTTGCAAGTACTTGAGGAGTCAGTTAGTTAAAAGACAAAATTTACATATTATGGGTATTGAAGAAAGAGAATAAAAGATAGCTAGAGACATAAAAATATACTCAACAGAATAATCATTAAAAAAAAAACTTCCAAAATCTTGAAAAACAAATGCCCATCCAGGTACCAGAGGCTTTTACAACACCCCATAGACAAGATCAGAAAAGAACCTCTCCACAACATATTATAGTTAAAATCTTAAGCACAGAGAGCAAGAAAAGCTGCTTACATGGGAAAACCTATTTGAATAACATATTTCTCCATAGAAACCACAAACTCAAGAAAGACTTGGAATGATGTGTTTTCAAGCACTGAAAGTAAATAAATACCATCCAAGAATACACTATCAAGTGAAGCTTTCAATCCTAAAATAAAAAACATTCCATGATAAACAAAATTAAAATAATTTATTGCCACTAAACTCAAGCTTCAGAAGATATTCAAAGAAATCCTGCAAACAGAAGGCCATCACAAACATGACAGAAGAAAAGATATCCCGAAAGATGAACATATACAGGGGACAAGGAGTAATAAACACTAAAATCTGGAGGGAAATGGCAGGAACTACTACATGCTACATGCCTCTCAAGTCCAGCACGCAGTCTCAATTGACTAAATTCTCCAGTCAAAAACATAGAATGGAGAACTGGATCAAAAGTCAAGACCCAACCATCCATTGCCTAAAAGAAGTACATCTTTCCGACAAAAACAAGTACTTACTTAGAATGAAAGGCTGGAAAAAGGTCTTACAAGCAAATGGACCTTGAAAACAGGAACAGCTGTACTCATATGCAAGTAGATTTCAAATCGAAACTAGAAGAGACAAAGAAGGTCACTTCATATATTAATAAAGAGAAATCTCCAACAAGAAGACATAACAATTCTTTGTTTTTTTGACATAACAATTCTTAACAGCTATGCACCAATGCTTGAGACAACCGACTTTGTTATCAAACTGGACTCACACATATTGACCCCCAAACAATGGTAGTTGGAGACTGAAATACCTCACTCACACCAATAGGTCACCTGGGCAAAACCTCGGCAAGGAACCCTCAGATTTAAATGACACTACAGGCCGACTGTACCTATTAGACTCTACAGAATATGTCATCTGGCAGCTGCACAATACATTTATTCTCAGTAGCCCATGGGACATTCTCCAAGATAGATCATATTCTAGATCATAAAGCAAGTCTTAGCAAATCTAAGAAAACTGGAATAACCCCTTTATGTTGTCATATTGTAATAGAATAAAATTAGCGGCTCACAACAATAGAAACCACTGAAAATATTCAAACTCAGAGGCTGAACCCATTGCTGAATGATAAATGGGTTATCACAGATAAAAAGGGGAAATACGAGTTTCTAAAATTCTTGGACACACTGTAAAGGCCGGTCTAAGAAAAATGTCTATAGCTTTGAGTACATATACCAGCAAAATAGATCTCACATTAATACACCAATAATGCACCTCAAACTCACAGAAAAACAAGAGCAAGCCAAACCCAAATCTAATTGATAGAAAGAAATAATAAAGATTAAGACAGAAACTGATACAATAGGGATTTAAAGGAGAAAACCCAAGACATTATTTTCCTGCCTGAGCAGGAGCAGGCAAGTCCAGGAGTCTCTTATCTCAAATTAACAACTAAAAATGCAGAGGTAGAGGTATGGCTTACATGGTAGAGTACCACCCTTGAGAGGATAAAGCTAAGAGACAGCACCCAGGCACTAAGTTCAGGCCCCAATATTGACATGCTTGGCCCGCTCGCACGCGCGCGCGCGCGCACACACACACACACACACACACACACACACACACACACACACATAAAACCAAAAACCTAATCTATGCTGCCAGCAGTTGAAGCAGTGGAGGTAAAATCTGGAAGAATGATGCTCAGGTTTTCTGAGGTTGTAGCACTGTTTCTTGATTTGGGGTCTAGATCTAGGATCTAGGATGCAGAAAATTCAAGCCATATACTTAAGATAGGTGCATTTTTCCTTGGGTACATTTTACCTCAGCAAAAACTGTGCTCAAATTTTCACTTATGAAAAGAATAAAAAGAATGCAATTACCAAAACCACAAAACACCTGAAGACAAATAGGAAAACTGCAACAGAAACAAAGGGGCTGTCTTAGTTCAAATTTTGATCCTTATAAAGTCTATCACTTGAACTGTCAAATGAATATGCATCTTGTATCTATGCTCTGACATTTAACTCAATCAAAGCCTGAAAAGCAAATCAGATGCCTAGAAAGGTACTCTGCCCTTTCTCCGTGGTTAGCAAAGCCACCTTCAAGCCTGCTACAGTCAGAATGCTGCATCCAAGGGAGGCAATGTATGCAAGCATTTCATTGCTTGTGCCTCTCATTAGTTTTAAAAGATTGCAGTGATTACATAACTTCACAAGAAAATTATGTAAGAAATCTAACAATTTTAACGAAAAAGTTTAATAACAGTATTAATGGCAATACTAAATTATGTTTCTATTCTAGCAACCAAAGTTATTGCAAAATTGTTAAGCTATACAGTATTACAATGTCCTATAGCCAAAGTAAGGAAAACTATTACAGAAATGTACTGAACAATCAGCTTATCAGTTACTTTACTAGATTTTATAACATTGGTAGTATTTGTTATCTTTGTGTGTGTGTGTGTGTGTGTGTGTGTGTGTGTGTGTGTCTTTTTTTTCTCTACTCTTGAGGCTTGAACTCAGGACCTGGGCACTATCCCTAAGCTTTTTTTGCTCTACCGCTTGAACCACAGCTCCACTTCTGTTTATTTTTGTGGGGTTGGGGTTTTTTTGTGTGTTTTGTTGGAGATAAGAGTCTCACAGACTTTCCTGTCCAGGCCAGCTTTGAACAACTATCCCCAGAGCTCAGCCTCCTGAGTAACTAGGATTACAAAAGCATGAACCACCATGCTTTTTATATTTTTTAATTTTAAAAATATTTTTATTTTTAATTAGTTGGACCTTTGTCATTCTAAATTAATAGATACTTTTATGATCTACTCTAGGCTTACAGTTTGCATTCTTTACCTTAAAAAAAAGAAGAAGGTGAGAGCACTACGGTTGCATTCTGGGCCAGGCAGTGGCTCCACTGCTGAGCCATGCCTCTAGCCCTACATTCTTTTTCTTGACAAGTCTCCAGATTGCTTTAGAACCACAAAACCTTGATCTGCTTCTGAGTTGGATTTACATTTATAGCAAGCCTTTAGTTTCTTACCATGTTAAATATAAGGTGCCAGAGTTGTGATTTCTATGCTATCCAGGAACCAAGAATAAGTTAATTTAAGAAATGCATTCACACATTATTCACTCTTGTAGTAAGTATCTAAGGACGCCAGGCTCTGTGCTAAGTTTCGAGCCAGCACACAAGGCTCCCGCCCCTCCAGGAAGGGTACAGCCCTGTGGGACAGGGAGAGGCGCAGCTGATTAATCCCCCAGTGGCAGCTACCGTCAACGTCGCTGTCCTGTGGCAGGGGTTCCAGTCAGAGGAGGAGGTCTCCAGTGAAACAAGTAGAAGGATACAAAAGAAGTTTGCCCTCCAGCCCCGTGCCCTGGACCAGGGATGCAGACTGCGCAGTCTCCACCCAGCTCTGGGCTGACCTGGAGGAAGATCCCTGTACCAGAAGCCCAGCCGGGCCCAGGCAACACGCCTGCAGGGCAGGTGCCAACTCTACCAGGCGGCAACAACTGGCAAGTGGTTAGCAGCAGGAACGGTGAAGGTAGACAGACGAATCCTGGCCACGTCCCAGCTACCTATTTGCAAGGAATAGCGAGGCAGGGAGTTGAGCCGCTGCACAATAAGCTGTTGAGCGGTCTGCACAGAGCTCGGATTCCAGTGCTGAACAAATGGAAGCTGTTCACATCGTGGCCCTCCCTCCTCGGGTCAGCCTCCATTCATTCAGACCTGGAATTCTGCCCTGGCTCCCACCTCGGGATAGGCTGACACCCAGAAGCCGTCATCTGCTTGCCCAACACTGCCACCTACTGCCCAAGGCTGGAACCCGGCTCATTTCTGCTCTCAGCCAGCAGGCAGAGTGTGGCAATATATATTGGGGGATACATTTATGTATGGTACAGTACAAGGAAACGCCTATAAGCAAATACAAAATAGCTATTTTGGGAAGTGTCTTCTGTTGCATTATAAGAATCAGCTTAGAGAGGAGTCAACAGCTTAAACACAAGCACAGTTTGAATTGTTTTTCCAACTGTACCATTGCTGCTTATTTCTCCATTTGATTATAAACAGATCAAGAGTAGGGATTGTGGGCTGGGCACCAGTAGTTCACACCTGTAATCCTAGCTACTCAGGAGACTGAGATCTGAGGATCAAGATTCATGGCCAGCCCAGGCTGAGAAATCTGAGAGACTTTATCTCCAAATAACCACAAAAAAAGCCAGAAGTGGAGGCAGGGGCTCGATTAGTGGAGCTCCATCCATGAGTGAAAAGCTAAGAGACAATGCCTGATCTCACACACCTGATACCTGCACACACAGCAGATATTGCATTTTACTGTGCTTTTTTCCTAAATTCAAAATATTAGGGAAATAAACCAATGCAACAGTTTGAAAAGCCAAAAAAAACATACTCCTTTATGTACAGTGTGTAATTTACAATAAAATGACCCTGAAGAATCCCTGAACATGGGGAAACTGAGTATTTCTAAGTAATCCATGAATCAAGATTTTGTCTTAGGGAGGGGGGGGGAACCAACCAACCAACCAACCTCTTTCAAAGTATAGAAAAATTCCCCAATTTATGAAGCTAAAATAAAAATATATTTGATATAAAAACCTAACAAAGTGCAAGAAAAATATTTACAAGTCAATATAATTAAATGAAGTCTTCATTTTTAAGTGGCAAGGCAAGGTGGCAGGTGACCATGGTCTTGGACTCAGGAGATTGAGGGAAGAGGATGGCTGTAGTTTGAAGTTTGAAGCTATATCCAGACACTGTCTCAAAACAGAGAGTGGGGGGAGTATGGAGAGCTTATAGGTTTGGACAACATGAAATATGTATGTTACAGCCTCTCCTTCTTATTGATTACTATTTACAAAATCTGAGTAAAATCTAAGCTTTGAAAAGTAAATAGAAAGCAGACCTAGAGAATGATTGGTGTAGCAACAGTGATAGGGACCATATTATGGGTTATAACACAGACTCAACTGTTAAAGAACAGCAATCTATGCTCTGGTGATAAAGGAATTAAAGTAGAAATCAACAGCAACATTTCTGAAACATCCCCTAGCATATGGAAATTAAAGAACATCTTTCTAAATGATTCATGAGTTAAAATGTCTTCAGGAAATGAGAAAAATATTTTAAACTGAATGAACATAACATAAACTTACCACAATGTATGCTTGCTGGGACATTTACAGCATCAAATTTTTATGCTTGAAAGAAAGAAAGGCTGGGCGTTCAGTGGCTTTAACTTCTCAGGAGGCTGAAATCTGAGGGTCAAGGCTAAAAACCAGCACGGGGAAGACAAAGCTGAGACTTATCTCCAATTGACCAATCAGTAGAGCCAATGTTGAAATGAGCTGTGACATGAAAGGAAAATCTCAGGGAAAGCAACACCGAGCACATGTTCTGAAATGCCGTTTAGAGGCAATGGAGGAAGCAAGACTCAGGCACTTCTCAGGCTGCTGCCTGGAACCTGAGTTTCTTAATAGAGACACCTTAACAACCAGGTGATCTCAAGGTGACCTGAGATATGTGGCAAGCTTTCACTTTAAGAACATTTTCACTGTGTACATACATTCTTTTTTGCTTAATTTTCTATCTGTTAAGTGATCTCGACCATGTGGTCCCTATTGTTTCCTAACATGGAATACAAGTTTCCTATCTAGGGCATTTTCCTGCTTTACAATAAATTAAATCGGCTATGTCTTCCAGATCTGCAATAAGTCCAGAAAAAAAAAAAACAAAGTATACCACTGAATTCTTCTGTATGTCATATCTTTCTTCACTACAGCCTGAAATTACATGCTATGTTTCACAATGTAAAGGAACCCAACAAAAACATAAGACATCAAAATAAATATGACATCCAAAATCAGAGACAGAGGACAAGACGCAGGAATTAGTACCCAAGCCCAGATCTTGCCTGGCATTACCACGCAGGTATGTATCCTTTGATGGAGGAATTTTGAAGAGAGCTCAACTAAAGTCTAAACCCATCATGAAAAGTCATGGTATTTTAGTTCCAGGATTTCCAGATTATTGATTTAGAAACAAGAATCAGCAATGAATATTCTCAAGAGAAAACAATTTAGAAGCAAAAAATGGGGTCAGAAACAAGTGGAAAATAGAAAATAATACAATTCTGTGAAAAGGCTCTCTTGAAGGTCTCATAGTGAACTGGTTTACACACTTTGGACTCACATGAACTCCAGTATCTCACAAAGAAGGATCCTTGTTGAAGCCCTCAGTTCAGTTTTAACCAAGGTTACCTCCAGGCCTGGCTAAAGTTCTACAGTCCCTGTGATTCAAAGATAAAGGATCCCTTTCAGCTTAAACCCAGCCCTGCTGGGTCACAGGGCAGAGAAGCTGCATCCTTACCCCCAAGATCAGGCTGATGATGTTGGAAGTCAGCTTCTGAATATTTTCTAGAGCAAATGGTAGCTGGCCCTTCCTTCTCTTCAAGGGACTGGGGTTTAAATTCATGTAATCCTCCTGGCCTTCTATTTCACCGTGAACCTAGAAATACCTTCCCTTTCCTACTGATTTACCTTTCAATTATAAGCAGGCATACTCAGGCCCAGTCATCTTTTGTTTGTCTCTATTCAAATACTGTATTTTGACTGCTTTGTTACAGCCAAAGTTATTTCTGAGGCTCTGCCCTGAAATATGTTCCCAACCACGTAGGAAGAAATGTAATCACAGTGTGTACACAGAGTGAATTATTCAAAGGCCTAGATAAAGGCCTCTGTGAGCCTTCCCAGGAATCCTGCAAAGTAGGCCTCACGGGCCCCTGACTGCAAGGGCTGCCACTCATCCCCAAATCCAGAGCCAGTACACAGCAACCTGGGCTTGATACTCTCCGTCCACACTGCCTAGCCGGACTGTGATGGCTGCTGGCACTGTCACAATTGCAAATGAATCCATCTTTATCTAACATTAACTCACAGCAAACAGATGCCAGTTGGAAGGACTGGTGGCAGTGACTTATCAGGAGAAAGTTTTAGTAGAAACAGCTGTGGCACGCCAGCCTGCACACCAGCCATGCAATCAAGTCACCATCTGACAACTGACTCAAGCACAGAGCTCACTGAGCACCAGGATGTGTGACACTTGCCACTCACAGGCTGATGCAGGACAGGGTTCAGAGGTCAGGCAGCAGCCACCGTCAGTGACGGGTGTATACTCTGCAAGGGGCCGGGGGGCGGGAGGGGGGCACCAGTGTGCCTTTAGAATCTTCTAGCAGAGTTTCTGCCAGTTCTGCACAGCAGGGGACAGAAATCAGAGGACTCCCTTAGAGACTTCATCTCTGCATCTCCCTCTTTGCCCTTTCAGGAAACAAAAACTGTAAGAACTGGGCTTGGTGGGGGTAGATATTTTTCTTTTATAGTCCTAGGATACATAGTTCATTAAGTATTGTGATTCCTTGGAAATCATTTTGAAGCTTCTATTGAAGTTAAATATTACGTACATTAAACATCTTTTGGCTTAAGGCTCCAGTTATTAACCAGAATATCTGATTAGTACTTTTACTATACCAACTTAAACCTCAAACCAGCCAGGCTACCAAAAGCAATGAAATTGCCATTGTTTAAGGTAATAATTGTTCTCTTTCCCTCATGTTATAATGCCTCAAAAAAATTGGCTGTGTCAATATGCAAGAATGTACTATTGATCTCCAAGCTAAGGAGAGGGGAGGAGTTTCCATTTATGGTTCATTTTTCATTGGAAAAACACTTCAGTTCAGTGCAGGTGGTTTTCTAAATGATAAAACAAACAGATTGTACCTCATGTGCAAATAATTGGTTAAGAGGTGGTGACATCATGAAGCCTGGGATATACTGACCTTGGTAGGGACCATATACAAGAGCTAGCAGGGCACAGAGGTTGGGGGCCCAGTGACAGGGAACAGAGCCACACCCTGCTTGTTAATTCCACTTTATATCAGGAGCCAACATTGTTTCTGCATCACCACTAATCCAAAACTGTGATAAGGCCATTCTAATCCAGGTAAATGAACCTGTGTGTGTGTGTGTGTGTGTGTGTGTGTGTGTGTGTGTGTGTGTGTGCATGTGTGTGCGCATGTGCGCACGTGTACACTGGTAGTGAGGTTTGAACTCAGAGCCTAGGCCCTGTCCTTGAGCTTTTTTGCTCAAGGATAGTGCTCTACCACTTCAGCCCAACTCTATTTCTGGCTCTTTGATGGATAACTGAAGATAAGAGCCTTGTGGATTTTCTTTCCTAGTCTAGCTACCAACCTCCATCCCCAGATCTCAGCCTCCTGAGCAGCTATGATTATAAGCATGAGCCACTGGCACCCCAGCATCCATTTTATTTTCATGAACAGAAGGTGGTAGGAATAAGGATGGATGGAATGTGTTTGACACATTTCTTTTTTTTTTTTTTTTTGGTCAGTCATGGGGCTTGAACTATGGGCCTGGGCACTGTCCTTCAGCTCTTCAGCTCAAGGCAAGAGCTCTACCACTTGAGCAACAGCGCCACTTCCGGTTTTCTGGTGGTTTATTGGAGATAGGAGTCTCACGGTCTCTCCTGCCTGGGCTGGCTTTGAACCGCGATCCTCAGATCTCAGCCTCCTGAGTAGCTAGGATTATAGGCGTGAGCCACCAGCGCCCAGCTTTGACACATTTCTTATCCACTATTGTGACATAGGAAACTTTGGATATATTGGCTACATTCAGAGAACCCAGGCTGTGCAAGCTAACAGGAAGGCCAAGAAGGTAAAGAACAGAGAACAGCAATAAAGATCGAGTACTGGCTCTGGAGGAGATTGTAACATGCCGCACAGAGGAAAGGTTCCTAATAATGGAGATGCTCAAAGACATAGGAATTTTCACTAGGAAAATAGTACAAAGTTCAGGTTCAATAATATACCGTGTGAAGGGGCTATGGGAAAAGACATAAATGCCTATCACTGGAAGTGTGAACTGCACACTGACAGTCTCTGTAGCGAGCTGTAGTTTGGATGCTGCATCCTTCCCTCCCCCCCCCTCCCCCTTCTCCTGTGTGGCCCATGTGTTAAAGGCTCCATCCACAGGGTGGCACTGTCAGGAGGTAGTAGAAGACTTAGTGGGTGGAACCTAGTGGGGTCCCTGAGTTATTTGAGGTGTTGCTTCAGGAGATTGTGGAACCTGAGTCCCTCCTTGCTGCTCCCTGGCCACAAGGTAAATGTTCCCCAATATTGCCATTTGGAGCCCTGGGAAAGGCCTATAGCTCTACACCCAGGAGCTAAAACAACCCTTTGCTCTTTATAAATGACATCAGGTGTTTGTTACAAAGATAGACAACTAACACAGACTGGAGTAACTTAACAGGACAAATACTAATCTTCACAGGAGAATTCCATGCTTAAACAGATAAAAAATGTGAGACAGGAGCTGGGAAGGTGGCTCAGTGGTAGAGCGCTTGCCTTGCATGCATGAGGCCCTGGGTTCGATTCCCCAGTACCACATAAACAAAAAGAAAAAAAAGCTGGAAGTGGCACTGTGGCTCAAGTGGTAGAGTGCTAGCCTTAAGCTGAAGAGCTGAGGGACAGCGCCCAGGCCCAGAGTTCAGGCCCCACGACCAGACCCCCCCCAAAAAAAGTGAGACACAACAGTTACTCCCACCCCTCCCCTCCAACCTCCTTTACAATTGTTTATAAAAAGCAAACAAAAAAAAAAGCAAGTTTCCTATTGCTGCTATAACAAATGGCCACCCACCAAGTGGTTTACAACAATACAAGCTTTGCCTTACAGTTCTGGAGGTCCTGCAGATACAATGCAAGCAAAAGGCTGGTTTTCCTTGGGTTCTGGGGTACAGTCCACCTCTTTGACTCGTCCATCTCCTCACCTAGCCTCACAGAGACTGACATTACCGTCCTGGCCCTGACCTTAGCCCACTCTCTCCCTCACATGAGAAGCATTGTGGTGGAGTCTATTGGGCCCAGGCGGATAGCACAGGCTACTCTCCCACGTGATCATCTTTGATCCCAAAGCCTCCTGGGCCACAGTCACAGGTCTAGGGAGTTAAGGCGTTACTCTGCCTGGCAGAGTAACTGCCGGGAAGAAAATGAACCTCCACCAGTAGTGGACTGATTAAATAAATTACAGTAAATTCCTATCATCAATTGAGACTTAGTCCTGCATTCACTGATGTGTGAGCTGGAGAGGGCAAACAGTACTGAAAGAGAGGGTGATGTGCAGGAGGGTTTCAAGGCTGAATAATGAACAGGCAGAGGTCAGGAGGCAGTAAGAAAATTCTGGCAGTAAGAAAAGCCCCCAGCTCCCCAAGGTGTTCTGAGGATAAACAGCTCCACTTTAACCCTTGGCTTACCACATAGCCCTGTGCACATGGACACACACACACACATACAAGCATGCATGTGGGTGTGAGTTATTTGCCTACTGAGTTTACACCACCTGAATTTAACAAGCCATCCAGGCTATTCCTAGATGATGCCAGAGCACACAAGCCCCTCCTTGAATCTGGTTGGCTGGCTCAGACCAGACAAGTTGCAACAACTTGTTCCTTGCCCAGCAAGCAAAGCTGAGTCAGCAGACAAAACTTCATCTGAGGCTCAGCCAGGTAAACCTCAGTTCTGGGGACATGGCGCTGATCATGAAGGCTTTCTGTCCCTTTCTGTGGTCTGCTGAGCATCAAAGGTCAGGACTGTGCCAGCTTTCAGAATTTTGATGGGGATTTAAAAATATGACTGTGTAAAAGGGTGTCGCTTTTAAAATTGCTAATTTCAAGTTTGATTTCTGTATTTACTTCTTAATAATATTGATTTGAGTTCTAACCTAGTTGAAAGACAAAATTCTTTAGAGGCTACAACTACTAAAATTGCTACACAGATTTGTAGATTTGTTAAATTCTGGGCTTAAGTAAGAAATTTCTTTAAAATCCTTGCCAGCCTTCCAGTAACTAATGAGCATATATTCTATGGGATTATTATGGCCTGGTGGCCCCTTGGTGCAAAAAGGTAACTTTATTCTCATATCTCCCTTAATATTAATAGATAAAATGAGTCTCTTAAAACGTCCATTTATGCTAGAAAAAGGATTGTCATATTTGTAATCAGTGTGTGTGTGTGTGTGTGTGTGTGTGTGTGTGTGTGTGTGTGTGTGTGTGTGTGTGCTGGCACGTACCAGTACTGGGGCTTGAACTCAGGGCCTTGTGCTCTTGGCTTAGCTTTTTTGAGGCACACTCCCACTTCTGGTTCATTGAGGGTTAACTGGTGATAAGAGTCTCTCAGATTTGTTTGCCCAGGCTGGCTTCTGAGATCCTTAGATCTCAGCTTCCTAAGGAGCTAGATCACAAGCATGAGCCACTGGTGCCAGGCTTCATGCTGACATTTTTTTAAGCACCTGATTTAAATGAACTTCACCCAAAGCATACTCAGAAAGGCCCTTCTGTTGTAGAGTAAAACTGCTTTCTTCAAGTGCATCACTGTTAAGGAAAACTTAGGCATCCAGCTGAGAAGAGCAATGCCATCCATTCAATAATGTTTGCTTAGGACATAATCCCTGCTAGACACCACGAACAAAATAATAAACAAGGCTGACAGGGGCCTGCCCTCTTAGCCACCCTACCATGTGGTGTGGGAGTAGATGTCTAAAAATTAATAGAATAATTGCCATGGATGATTATCACTATGAAGAGGGGGAAAAAAACAACCAGGAAAAGCATCAGCCAGGAACACTGCCTCCTCTGAGAACTGAGGAGAAGTGAGGAGGAGGAGGAGGAGGAGGAGGAAGAGAAGGAGGAAGAGGAGGAGGAGGAGGAGGGTATTTAAGCAAGGACTAAAGGGCACCCGGATTCAGCCCAGCCAGAACAGGAGGATGGTATTCCTGGCAAGGGGGCTGGAGAGTTTGTACCAAGAGCCACGGTCCTGAAAGGAGTTTGGTATGCCTAAGGACTAAAAGCATAATATATTTAAGGCCCCAAATTGCTAAGTCTGAAGAGGCAGCTAGATCATAAGAGGCCTAAGAGGACACTGGGCCAGGGGAAAGGAACTCAGAACTAAGTGGGGTCCACAGTCACCATTAGTAAGATGGTGACATGTGGATACCACTGTTCCAAGCAGGGGAGGAGAAAGGGGCACATAAACAGACAAGTGGGAGGGGCAGACAGAAAACAAGAGGAGTCAGGGTGACTCAGATTTCAGGATGAAGCCATTGAAGGAAAGAAGGTAAGACAAGTGGAGGGACAGGTTGGGAGAGATGAGTCCACTCCTTTAGCATATGCCCCTTAGTCACTTGAGTAAATATCTCCATTTAGCATTAATTCTCAAACCTTAACCTGGCACTGGTGGCTTGTGCCTAGTAATCCTAACTACTCAGGAGGCTGAGATCTGAGGATAATGGTTCAGAGCCACACTGCAAGAAAGCCCATGAGACTCTTATCTCCAATTAACCACCAAAAATCCTTTGAGCACTGTGGCTCTAAGTGATAGAGTAGTAGCCTTGAGCAAAAGAGCTCAGGGACAGTGCCCAGGCCCCAAGTTCAAGCCCAACAACAAACAAGAAATTAAAAAATCTGGCCTATGTTCAGCCCGTCCGTGTGTGTGTGTGTGTGTGTGTGTGTGTGTGTGTGTGTGTGTGCGTGCGCGCATGTGCACAAGAAAATTTTTTAAAAGATCAGAAAATGGATGGACACAGTTGTATTCAAAAAGCTGAAGGAGCAGGAGATGAGGATATACAGTTTTTAATCAAAGCATGTGTTTTCTTCAGCTTGCCTATTTAGTCAGATTGTGATTGTTTAGATTTGGGGTAAAGACCCTCAAAACCACTCAAAAACCCTCAAAACCTCCTACTGAATTTACTTACTAAGATATAAGAAGTCACACTGTTAAACTTAAGGGTTTGTTTTGTCTTTTTGGTGCCAGAACTGGGACTTGAACTCAGGACCTGAGTCCTGTCCTTTAACTTTTCAAGGCCAGCACTCTACCATTTTAGCCACAGCACCACACCTGGCTTTTTGCCAGTTAATTGGAGATAAGAGTATCATGTTCAAAAAGAAATGTACTCTTTACCAGACTTATGTAACAGTAACCTCACCTTTGTAATAAAAATAAAAAATGAAAAATGAAAAAAAAGAGTATGGACTTTTCTGCTCAGGCTGCTTGGAATCATGATCCTCAGATCTTAGCTTCCTGAGGAGGATTAGGAATAATTTGATATATGTTTTCCATGTTCTATCATGCATGGGTTATCATTCCGATAGTAAAGTTAAAGAAGAAAATTAAGATATAAATGTGATGTGTTTGGAATGGAAGTACAACCCTGGAATCCTAGACCTTTGGAGACTGAGGCAAAAGGATCAAGTGTTGAGGTCTAGGTTCATAATGAGACCCTGTCAACATGAAAAGAAAAAGGTGTAAATGAAGAAGCCAAGAGCTCAAACCAGTGTGCACAGCCCAAGGTTGTGAACTTGTTTAATTTGCCTGTTCCCTAAGGAATCAATCATTGCTTGGCTCATTGACTTGTTACTCTGTAATACACTGGTCGCCCCAGTCCTCCTTCGCCTAATGCCAGAGCCTGACCCAGCTGTGAGTCTGAAGGGCTTAGGTTTATTAGATGTTAGTGACTCCCTTAATGAAGGTCATCCCTAAAAGTAATAGAAAACTAAGTGGGTGGAAATCAAATGGCCATGACTGTCTTGAGGATTCTTTCCGGTTGTTCCTGAGGGTGTTCTTAGACACATGTTTAATCCTCAAAAGCACTTGAGCACCAATTAACTGATGCTACAGGCAACTGTACTTGTATTATTTGAAACCCCACCATAACACAAGGTACATGTAAACACCAGCCTTAAAATACATTTCATCATGTCAGTGTAACAACATACTGTTAGTATACTACTGAAAATGGAATCGTAATTTCGTATGATTATACTCATCAGTATCAAACTATTGTGCCATCAGTTCAGTCATAGGTGAAATAAGGCTAGATGTAAATCTTAAATTGAATGAGATCTTAGAAATTACTAATCTTGTCCTTTTAAATATTTACTAGCCATGATGATTTTAGTAATTGTTTACCCAAAATGTTGTTCATTAGACTGTGAATTTCCTAAAGGATATGGTGATTTTTTAATTATATAAAAATAACAAAAAATTAAGAATATAAGAATATAAGCCAGAACTACATGTGCTGTGCATATTCTGATTTTATTAAAATAAAAATTGGAACTGAAAAAAAAATATTTAGGCCAGGGGCTAGTGACTCATGCCTGTAAATCCTAGCAACTCAGGAGGCCAAGATCAGAGGATCATGGTTCAAAGCCAGCCCACATAGGAAAGTGAGACTCCTATCTCCAATTAACCACTAGAAAACCAGAAGTGGTGCTCTGGCTCAAAGTGGGGGAGTGCCAGCCTTGAAAAAGCTTAGGGACAGTGCCCAAGCCCTGAGTTTAAGCCCCACAACCAACCCCCCCCAAAAATTGAAAAAGGACATATATTGTCTTTCAAATCCCAGAGAGATGAGATACAAATGTAGAATTCATATATGAGATTAATTTACAAAGCCTTCCTTGTCTAAGTCCCACTAACTTGTAGCCACATCTCTTCTTACTCTTAACTATTTTATCTCTTCTCGTTTCCCTCCACTCTTTCCAGAGCTATAGCTTTACTAGTTTTCCTCCTCTGAGCCTTGAACTGGCCACTCAGGTGTCAGGGCCCATGCACTAGGGAGCGGTGCTCTGCCTGAAATTGCTTTCCCTCATTTTTTACAAGGCTATCCCGCAGGCCTCCCTCCTTCTTCCTCCTGGAAGCTTTGACTTCACCCCCCCCTCCCTTCTCCAGTCTTAGACCCCAGGGAGGTTCCAAAAGTTCTTGTTTTCACAGTTAGGGAGAACATTTGTTGACAGTCCTCAATCCCTGGAACAAAGCTGCCATAAAATAGGCGTCACAAAGAAACGGATAAACATGGTGGCAGTAAAGATTGCGAAAATTATAGTTTATATCCTTAAACGGTAACACCCGCCTGGTGTAGGCAGCCTCCTAGGTTGAACATTGTACCTAGGCATGTGTTACACTGCGGGGAGAATAGCAGCCAACAGCTGGTTGGCATTCTGGGCCTGGTTCATGCCAACGCTGTTAACTATACCAGCATGTCAGCATAATTTTAAAAAAAAACCCAATAACATAAACCTGAAGAAGTTTCTGGGTTTTTTTTTTTTCTCCTTTGGTAGTAATGAGGTTTGAACTCAGGGCCTTGTGCTTGCTAGGCAGGTGTTCTAGCACCTGAGACGCATACTCAGCAATTTTCTTTTGAAAAGATTATTACACTTCAAATCATTTCTTCTCTATGGAAAGAATACACACGCCTTGCATCAGTTTGACATAAGACCAAACCAAATAATAATAATAATAATAATTGTAGCAGCTGTCTGCTACATTGCTTTCAACGGGTTCCATAAAATATAGGATACAATGGGTTTTAATACAAAGAATCCTGTATTTAAAAACAAACAATTATAACTCTCGACGGTTTCTCCTCAGCCAGTGAGCTACAAGGAAAAAAAAAAGTTGTTTAAACTTGCTAGCTGGTTGGAAATGGCCGTTTGGAAAAATACAATGTAAAAAGCCACAGTTTCCTCCAGAGATCTGGATTTGTTCGGGATGCTTTACTTCTGGCACTGTGCGAGGACAGACTTGCAAGACTGGGTTTGGGGGAGCCCCAGCGCATCTTCAGGTCTCCCTATAAAACTCCGTCCGGGCGTAGGAATGGGGGTGGGTGGGCTCGGACGGGCTGGGGGAGGAGGAGGAGGGAGGAGGAGGAGGGAGGGCCTCGGACAAAGTCCGCGCTCGGAACAAACCGGTGGTTCGGGTCGGACCTGGGTGCGGCGCACCTGGGGCCATCCGGGAAGCGGGAAGTGCTGGGTGTGGCCCGGGGGGGGGGGAATCCCTTGCTCGGCCCCCGAATTCAAATCCGAACGCCGCCCAAACCCCTGAAGAGCAGGGAAATCGGGGAGGAAATCGCGGGCCCCGGACCAGCCGGCGCGGGGCGCGGGCCGCCGCCGCCGGGTCCTCCAGCCGCACGCCGGGCGCAGGGCGGGGCGCGCGGGCCGCGTCCCCACACACCCGACCCGGACGCCCCACACGGAGGTCCCGGGGGAGCTGGGGAAGGGAGCCGGCGGGCGCTCGTCCCCGTCCCCCGCCGGGGCCCCGGGCGCTCGCTCGCTCGCGGCCTCTCGGCAGACGCCGCCCGGCTCCGCCGAGACGGAGACGCGCGAGGGGCGGCGCGGCCCGCACTTCCCGCTCGGGGCGTCGGAGCCGCGCGTGGCGCCCGCCCGTCCCCAGGGCCCCCGGCCGCCCCGGCCCGGACGCCTTACTCTGGGGCTCCATGGTCAAGCAGCTCCCGGGCCCCACGGGCCGAGCCGCCGCCGCCGCCCTCCTAACGCCTCTCCTGGTCGGCGGGCGTCGCTCGGGTTGCCCTGACAACGGGGGCGGGGCGGAGGGCGGGGCCAGGAGGACGGCGAGAGGGAGGGACCAAAAGCCGCTGGGAAACGCGGGCGGGCGAGCCGGTGCGTCGCCCCGGGCACCGAGCGCGGGTGGCGGCCGGGTCGTCGGCGGAGGACGCCGCCTCTGAGGCCTGGCCCGCGGCCGCGCCCTCCTGGCGGTCTGCGCGCCCCCTCCCCTGCAGCACTGCGCCCCGGCCTCCGCGGCGGGCCCGGCCGGGGCCCCCTCCCCCAGGCGGCTGTCGGAGACCTCTCGAGCGTCGGCGCCGGCCTGCTCCGCCGCTGGGCGCGGGCCTGGGCTCCCGGGACTCGGCGGCAGGTAACGGCGGGGCGGGGGTCCGCGCCGGGCGGGGCGGCCGGGCGGGGGGGGGCGGCCGCGCACCTGTTGCGGCCCCCAGAGGCCGCAGCCCGCCTCGGCCTGGACGACCTCCGCCCGCCCCGGGGCGGGGTGACGAGCGCGCCCCCTTCCCGGGACGCGCCCCCGGGCGGGGGTCGCCAGGGCCGGGGCCTGACGCAGGGGAGCCGCTCCTGGGGTCCCCACTGGGCCCCGCGCGGCCCCCGAGCCCCAGAATCCCTCCGCCCAGCCTCGCCTCGCCATGCCGAGGGTCTCGCTTCAGGCCGTGGCCGCACCGGCTCTGTCCCGCGGTGCCGGGGTTCTCAGTCCCTCGGCGCGCGTTCTCGGTGGAGACACCGAGTCAGCCTGCGGGTTTTGTAGCAAAACTTTGTCGGGGACGTCCTTGGGCGCCCTGGTCCCGAGCCGGGCCGCTCACCCAGAGCCGCAGCCTTACGCAGCTGCAGGGTCCCAAGGGGGCTATCGGTTTCGTGTGTGGTAAAAATCCAGACAACCCGGAGGGTGTCATGGGGTCGGGGAGAAGAGGCGGAAGGAGGGAAGAAAATGGGAAAAGCTGAGAAAGTGTAGGGGTGGAGAAGGGATGGCAGCATAGATGACGTATTCAGGTCTCCACCAATCCCTGCCCCCCACCCCCTCCCTCAGCGCCAGTGTAGGGGGTGGGAAGGGATTGCAGAATTGATGTAGTAGTCTGGTCTGGAGATTGTGCCCCTCCATCAATCCTTCTCCCCCCCCACACACACCCTCCCTCAGCTCCAGTCAGAGTGGAAGAGAAAGAAATGGAAGGCCAAGGCCTTTGGGGGGGGGGTGTCACATAATTGATTACTCATCTTTGCCACCTGAGAGATTTCCACTCCATGGATGACCAGGACTCAGAGGAGAATTACTTCCCTGTTTGAAAGGAATCATTCAGAGGTTAATTGAAGCTGAGAAGACCATATTCTGGGATGGAAATGAACATTTGTTATCTCCTATCAAATTAGGCATTCCCTAATCTGGACTTTTTTCAGATTTTCAAAGCAAGGAGGTTTAGGTGTGGATATTGACAAGCAGTGTTTGATTTAAGCAGAACTCATCATTCAAAAGCCAAAGTGTTGAGGTGATAAATTCAGGTTGGAAAATAAACACTTCATGGTCCCTTAACTACTTGTTCCTGAAATTTGGAGAAGGAAAGGATGTAGTTTTAGTCAGAAAGTATGTAAGGTTCACAGTGCTTATGAATTCACTGTCTTCAAATTCTGGTTTTCATAAGCAAAATAAGGACTTGACTCTGTTATCCAAGATGTGATGTTCATCTGTAATATCTTTCATAATAAAAAGGTATCAACATAGTGATTTAAAAGAAAAACTTGTATTATTGATACGAAAAAGAAGTCAAGGTTAAAGTGTCACACACAGTAAAAGACTAGGCCTCTGTATTTAAAAACAAAACATTGCAAATCTCCATGCTAAGGGAACATGAACACATTTTGGTTGGAAAAATGGGTGTATGTCTTAGTCAAGTACGTTGTAATGATTTAGAATTGTTTAATATACTCTTAAATTTTATTGTCATGGTGATGTGCAGAGGGGTTACAGTTATATAAATAAGGTAGTGAGTCCATTTCTTGTGGAACTTGTTTCCCCCTCCCTCATTTTTCTCCCACTTTCCTTCCCCCACTTCCCCACTCTAGTTGACACTGAGGAACTGACATTTGAGTTTAGGTGGTAAAAGGCTCAGCTATGGAAGAAAAGATTGTGGGTGGGGAGAAAGGCTCTAAACTGTCCAAAGGAGGGGGCATTCAGTGTGTCTTTTCCTTCCAGCACCTTGTACAGAGAGGAGTTTTAGATGTTCTGATGTTGCAGAAGATACCCAAGATTGCAGAGTTGGTGTTGGGTTGGGGTGGAGATGAAAGAGGAAGGTTTTACTGTTCCCTTTGCAGGTTTTCTACTATGGAGTTCATTATTTTCACTGTGTTCACTATGTTACTGATGGCCAAAGGAAAAACAATGAAGTACTGTGGGATTTTAAGTTTCCAAGTTTATCACTTGATGGAATAGTTACATTGCTGTTATTTCACTGATGCTTAACAGAAGGAGGCATTGTTGTCAGGGAGTAACAAGGTAACCCTGAGCAGACACATGATGAGAAATAGCCTTCTTCCCATCAACTCTTGGCCACATCAGAATGCAGAGTAAGCATAACTTTCAAGAAGTTAACTTGACTCAGTGCAAATAGAATGATAAGTATCATGGCCCGAGAGAATGTGTTGGTTCTGTCCTCTATTCTTATTGTGTAAGTGGGAGAAGGTTTTTTATTTGGGGGGGGGGTCCGGTTGTGGGACCTGAACTCTGGGCCTGGGTGCTGTGCCTCAGCTCTTCAGCTCAAGGCTAGCGCTCTACCACTTGAGCCACAGCACCACTTTTTTTCTTTTTGCTTATGTGGTGCTGAGGAATCGAACCCAGGGCCTCAGGCATGCAAGGCAAGCGCTCTACCACTGAGCCACCTTCCCAGCCCCGTGGGAGAAGGTTTTGTTTTTGCCTTTGTTTTATTGGGGGGGGGGTACATATGTATTTATACCAGAGTTAGGGTGCCTTTTCTCTCTCTCTTTTAGAACATTAAGGAGTTCAGTTTAAGATACATTATGATCAAACTTTTGTACATTTGCATGTTTTTGCATTGTCCCCCAACCTGCGGTAGACTGGTGTAGGCCTTGTACCCCCGGCATGCCTGCCTGTCTTTCAGCTGTCTCTCTGACTCACAGTAATCCCTCACGGGACCTGGCCATCTCCCCTCCCCTTCCCTCCCCTCCTGAGAAGTTTTCCTGGAGTACTCTATGACCACCAAGTGCCCTTTGCTCCCTGTCTGGGGGCTCTTAGGTAGCTTAGCACTTAGCTATATTAGGCTTTCTTGTGAAATGTTCTCTCCACATCATATGTGTTCACAGATCTTGTACCTCTGATTGGACATTTTTGGTGCTAAATTTACAACCTGTGCAGCTCCTGTATTCTTTTTGGCACATAGTAGGCACATAGTGTGTGCCTAGTAACTTGAGTATGTTAGTAATAAAGGATAGGCTTTTAGTCAAGGACGATTGCATTCATCTCTAGCTATGCCACTAACTGGCAGTGGTTGTCTAATAGTCCAGTGAGAATCAAAATTAATTAAATATGACTATAGATATGAAGATCTTGTAGGTTGTAAAGAACGTTTTAACTATAAAAGACTTATTGATTCTGGCATAGAGAAACATTTACTGCAGTCTCCATTTGTTAGGCCCTTCCTGGCTCTGGGGTGTTGAGGAAATAAATGTCCAGATGGATGTGTGAAGGCAGGAGTACTTCCTTAGGCAGAGGATAGCTTGGGCAAGGGCAGAAGATGAGAGACAGACAGACAGACGGACAGACGGACGGACAGATAGACAGACAGACAGACAGAGCGACAGAGCGCACAGCTCTTGGCAGTGCCTGTGTTCAGCCACATACATTAGAAGACAGCAGAGGCTGAGGAAGTGAAGCCAGAGAGGCAAATTAGGGGCTAGATCAGAAAGATCTGTGGGTTTTCCTTGAAGGTAGTAAGGATTTGGGTTGGTGACATGATCACTGTTGCATGTGGAGAGGATCAAAGATTCGTGGAGAGCCAAAATTAGAGACCGAACAAGAGTGAGGAAATGCTGGGGTAACTAACAGTGGCTGTGGTGGGAACAGGGAGGCTGGGCCATGGGAAAGGCAGACTTGTCAGGCCCCAGGGAGGCCAGGAGGCAGGGCTGGTAAGAGCAGCCTGGGACGAGTCTCGGCTCTGCTTGGGGAGCTGGGGTGGACTGTTCTGTGCTGAAATGTGGAGCACAAGAGGAAGATGGTCTTTGTGGGAGGGTGGTCCTGTGAGGTGCCCCATTGACACCCAAGCGGCCCAACAAGCAGGGCTGGGTGTCTGCAGAGAAGGGTCTGCAGAGAAGGCTGAGAGGAAAACAAGGTGATATTAAACATTCAGTGCCGTGCCTCTCGCCAAATCGTGGTCAGCTTATTGGCAGCTTCACTGTGTTGAGGGTATTTTAAAAAACACTAATAGTGATCCCTCAGCCATGGTGGGAGTTTGGTTCCAGACACCCCACAATAGGAGAAAACCCGCAAGGCAGCAATAAGTGAACCACCAAATGGCAAGGGACCGCTGCTACCAGTTCGCTGATTGTCACTATCCCCAGGATCTCTGGACTGGAACTCCCGAGATAGGTGAGGGATCACTGTATTGAAATTAAAATGTTATTTTCTCCAGGAAAACTGCACTTGAGAAGGTCAAGGACGGGACCCCACGGTACACAGATTACATTGGGGTGGGGGTGGGAGGGGTGTCTGAGTTCTTTTAAAACCCAAGAAGTCAGAAGAATTGTGACCAGAAAAAAGTAAGCAGAAAACCAGGAAAAATGACAGTCCCTACTCTGGAGGCACTCTTGTCCCGTATTCCCTGCTTTGCTCCACCTGCCACACACTCACAGTGTAGGTCCCATTATTACTTTATTAATGCTAATGCAAAACTGCTACCATTAACAGTTAACAGAAAAGGGAAGTTTCTGATTCTTTGTAGTTCTTCAATGTAAAATGTAACCTCAAAAATTAATCATGGTGGGACTGGGAAGTTGGCTCAGTGGTAGAGTGCTTGCCTCGCATGCATGAGGCCCTAAGTTTGATTCCTCAGCAACACATAAGCAGAAAAAAGCTAGAAGTGGTGCTGTGGCACAAGTGATAGAGTGCTAGCCTTGAGCTGAAGAGCTCAGAGTTCAGGCCCCATTAACTGACAAAAAAAAAAAATTAATCATGGTGATGTCTTAAGTAATTACTGTTTAAAGAAGATGAGATCTGCTGGGTGCCAGTGGCTCACAGGTGTAATCCTAGCTACTCAGGAAGCTGCAATCTGAGGATTGCAGTTCAAAGCCAGCCTGGACAGGAAAGTCCATGAGACTCTTACCTCTAATGAATCACCAGAAAACCAGAAGTGGCACTGTGGCTCAAATGGTAGAGCACTCACCTTGAGCTGAGCACTCAGGAACAATACCCAGGCCACAATACCCAGGCCCCAGATTTCAAGCCCCCTGACCGGCCAAAAAAAAAAAAAAAAGATGAGATCTGAGTGGGTAATCCTAAGCACTTTGGAAGCTAACGCAGGAGGATTGTAAATTCAAGGCCAACCTGGGCTTTGTCTTAATAAATGAAATTAATTACTTAAAAGTTCATTTTACAAATACCTGAGGTAAAATGTGTTAACTTCCTTTAAGAGACTGGTGAACCTCTTTTCTTTAGATCTTGGCTTTCTTGGATCCTATTAGCTCATATATTTAACTTGGACTATACAAAATAAGCCATACCACACTAGCTCTGCTTTTTCTAAGAATAAATTAGTTTTTAATACCATCAGGACATAAGAAAGCATAAAAATAATCCTGAAAGCACTGAGTATTCTAGTCATTTGAACTTCTAACGAAAGCCTTAACCTGCAGACTTAACTGGAGAGTGGTGTGTTTTCTGATGTTTAAGCATTAGGAAATCTTAGATCTAAGTCTAATGTTTAAACTGCCATTGGTATGTAGGATTTTTTTTTAAACTGCAGAATTGATCAAGCTGTATTTGGTTTGAGGCAATACTGAGTACAAAGCAAATGAAAAAAAAATAAAAAGCTGTGTTTGGTGACACACGCCTGTAATCCCAGTTACTTGGGAGACAGAGATTGGAAGGATCATAGTTTAAGTCTAACCTGAGTAAAAAGTTACTGAAATCCTCAACTCAAGTGAACAAGGCATGGTGGTGTTACAGCTATGTGGGAAGCATAGGTAGGGGGATTGAGGTCTAAGGCTGGCCCCCGGCAAAAACCCAAGACCCGGCTCAGTGGGAGAAGACCAGCTGAGCAAGTTTGAGACACTGAGTTCAAACCCAAGTACCTATGACACAGATGGTGGATGGATGGGTGGAGGGTTGGTCGGTTGATTTGATTAGTTAAAATCAGTGTCAACTTGTTAGAAGTCTAGAAATAAGAATTGATAATAAAATTTGAATTTTGACACTACCTTGTTCCAAAATATTTAAAATAGATACTGGAAATTTAGGCAGTGGTTAATTCTATTAAAACAGGCTAATGTGAGCTGGAGGCATGGCTCCAAGTTCAAATAACCCCAGTAATAAGGAGGAGAACCGACATAGTCAAAAGAAATAACACCCTCTTTTGTCTTCCTGTGCTGGTCCTGAACTCCAGATCACTCCTCTGCCCCATCCCTCTGAGATCATAGGTATGTACTACTATATTCTGCAGCCTTCTGAAAGGAATGATTAAGTGCATTGTTTTAATTAAAGCATATCACGCCTGAGAGGTAAAGTTTACATACTAAATGCTTGACTGTCATTCCATGAAGGTAATTAGAATTGTGTTTCAATCTATAAAAGAGATTTACAAGTGAGTCTATGCCATGTTTTTCTTTCTCTTTTTTTTTTTTTTTTTTTTTTTGTTTTGCTGTCTGACAGCACTCATGGTGGTATTTCTGAAAGCCACAGGCTCATCCTCTTTCCCACCAAGCTGGAAGGAAGGCAGGTAAGCTAAGTGTGCATGCAGTGTGCCAGGTCAGGCTAGGGTCAGACAGAATGCCCAGCCCCAAGCTCCTGCTCTATGCCACACGTGAGCTGTTCAATGCAGCATAAATTAACCAAACCTCTGAAGGCCTAAATTTCCTCATTTGAAAAATGGAAATAAGTAAAACCCCATGGGGTTCTTAAGGGTTTAAATGAAATAATCCATATAAAGTACTTAAGCACTTAGCATGACATCTGGTATGAAACAAGCACTCTCCAATGCTAATTGCCAGAATTACCATCATTATTATCATTATTGGTCTCATTTTTGTAGTAGTATGGAAGCATGCGCTCACAGCGCAGGCTACAGACCGAAGCCTTGCGGGTTTGCAATGAGATGTGGACATTGTGCCTGGCTAGCACTGGGCTATGTTCACCACACATAGTTTGGTTAGCTGACTTCTTCAGAGGCGGATGCAGTGAGTTGATTACTGTTCTCTACCAGCTCCTTGTGTTGCCACATACCACGCTTTGTATGGAGTAGCTGTGGAATGGTGGACCAGTGATCTTGTTCTCCAACATTAACAGCTCCTTATCCTGAGCTCAGTTATTACTCCCTGATAGTACCTTGTTACCTCTCTTTTCCAAACACCACAATCATAAATTCTAAGTATATTGTTAGTTCAGCAAACACTTGTTGCATAGTCTGTGTCTCGTTTAGGAGTTGCAGAGTCGGCTCAGAAATGAGTCCCACCTTTGGGAAGCAAGAAGAGAGAAGTGAATGAATGAGTCCCTGCAACAGTGTTGGCAGTCATTTTACAGCTCGGTGCCAAAGGTTTCACATAGTCAGGGTCAGTCCCCTTTGGTACACAAGCTGCTCCCAGAAAGGGGCAGAGTCAGCAGCTGTGCTTCTCCAGTTCCACTCTGGGACTGCAGAGCAGTGTTCACTGTATCACCGGAGAGATCGAGTCTCCTAGAAATCTGCACTGCTTGGCAACACCCGAACTTTAACATCTCGTTTTATAAAAAAAGAATTACAAGTGTGTGTGTGTGTGTGTGTGTGTGTGTGTGTGTGTGTGTGTGTGTGTGTGTGTGTGTGTGTGTGTGTGTGTGTGTGTGTGTGTGTGTGTGTTAGTAGGGGTTCAACTGAGGGCCTGGGTGCACTCTCTCTTAGCTTTTTCACTCTAGGCTGGCATCTCCCATTGGAGCCACAGCTCCACTTGTGGCTTTTTAGTGGCAATAAGAATTTCACAGAAAGCCGGGCGCTGGTGGCTCACACCTGTAATCCTAGCTACTCAGGAGGCTGAGATATGAGGATCGCGGTTCAAAGCCAGCCCGAGCAGGAGAGACCGTGAGACTCCTATCTCCAATAAACCACCAGAAACCGGAAGTGGCGCTGTAGCTCAAGTGGTAGAGCGCTCTCCTTGAGCTGAAGAGCTGAGGGACAGCGCCCAGGCCCAGAGTTCAAGCCCCACACCCGACCAAAAAAAAAAAAAAAGAATTTCACAGACTTTCTTGCCCAGACTGGCTTTGGGGCATGATCCCAAATCTCAGCCTCTAAAGAAACTAGGATTACAAGCCTATTACCCAACCTGAGAATTTAACTCTAGGGTTGGAATTGTTGAAGATCTATCCTTTTTCTTTTTTAATTACCAAGTATTTGCTTTTACATGTACACATAGATAATAACTCCTATAAAGAGTTATGAGAGATAATCAACAGATACTAAGTGTAAAGCTTTGATTTAAAAAAATAGCTATCTCAGTTAGACTGTAAGCCCCTTAAGGCCAGGAGCCGGGCCTGCCTGGTCCTGCTGTGGGAAACATATTCGCAGGTGTTCCAGAGATGGGCATATCAAGGCTGAGAACCCTAGAACCCTGTCAGTTTATGAGCGGTGCCAGCAACAGAATGCAGTCAGCTATTAGTATGGAAGGTGAGAAAACCCTGCAGAGCATACAGTGACTTATGCATTGTGTGTTCAGCCTGTGGGTTCATGAGTACCCACAACATTTGAGCTCACAACTGTGGAAATTGCCAGTGAGAAAGCTATAGCTAACAACACATCTAAATAAAGTGATTTAAAAAAAAACACACAGTGGGGTGCTGGGAAGGTGGCTCAGTGGTAGAGCACTTGCCTTGCATGCATGAGGCCCTGGGTTCGATTCCTCAGCACCACATAAGCAAAAAGAAAAAAGCCAGAAGTGGCGCTGTGGCTCAAGTGGTAGAGCACTAGCCTTGAGCTGAAGAGCTGAGGGACAGCGCCCAGGCCCAGAGTTCAGGCCCCACGACCGGACCTCCCCCCCAAAAAAACAGCGAAGATGGTAAGCGGACAGATTGTGGAGCAGTTCCCAATCTCCAGTCTCACATTTGGAGATGTGGCCTCCCCTGTGCCAGCTGCTCACAAGCAGTCCCGAGGACCCGTGGTGTGCTGACAAGCAGGATACCTGCCACTGTCCCTTCTCAATACAGGGAGGAGAGCAGGGTAGACGAGCCAGGAAGAGCCTCACTAAGCATGCTGACCACAAGATGGCCTGGGCATGGACTCCTGGGGGCCAGCAGGGCTCTATGCAGCAGTTTGGCCTTGACACTCACAGCGGAGAAATCTATAGACCTCATTTTATTCTGTAGTTCTGTAATGGAGATTCTGAGTCATGAAGAAAAGTTGAACTATTTTATCTAGAAGGCTGAAGTGTGGTTATCAGTTGTTGCAGGACAACCTCCCTCCCCGCCCCCCCCCCAAAAAAAAAAAACTAGGCAGTAGCATTTATGGCCTCTTGAGATTCTGGGTGGTCTGGCCTCTCTGGGATGTGGATTGGGAGCTCAGCATGGTGGTGGCTGGGTCTGTATCATCCGAAGGCTGGACGGGGCTGGAGCCTCTGAGAGAGCTCACTCATGAGCTTGGGTTGAGGTGTGAGCCAATTGTCCACACCTGGGGCTCAGAATTCCGGAATGGAAACTGGTTTAGACGCTGTGTTGAGCACAGAGGGCCTTGGAAGTGACTCAGAGGCCCATCGCTGCCTTCTCTAGGTCACAGCGAGTCTGTCACTGGCCCTCAGGCTCACTGTCCCATTGGCGTAGGGGCAACACTTCCTCGCCATCTTTCATACACCCACAGTTCAGTGATGTGGGACTGAGAATCAACTGGGCCTTAGGGCTCTAGAAGGAGAACTGGGCGGAAGGGCTCTCTAGATGGCCCCAAGGGTTCCAAGTGGTCACTGCGTGGTTGACACAACACAAGCTTTTGCTCTAAAGAGCATGAGATCGTTTACTCTGAGCCAGATGTGAGTGACTGGGCCTGGGAATACAGGTCAGGTCACTCTGAGTGATAGGTTCCACTGTGGAAAGGGTCACATGAGCTTTTATAGTCCAGAACAAGAGAAAGTTGTGAAGGAGTGCACTTTCCCAAATGCAATGATGCAGGGATCAGATTAGAAAGGTCACAGCAAAGTGGGCGATCTCTTCTGTCGGGTTCACAGGTTTTAACATTCTTGGCTGTAGGGTTGGTGGAGCTAGGGGCCTGCTGAGTGTACCAGTACATCCCAAGAGTTTTACCTAACAGTCCAAAAGATGTTACATCAGATAAGGTGATTGGTAAGTGGCTATTAAGGACACTAAAGATAACCTAAGATAATTCTGATGGCAATATTCTTTTTCTCCACAATGGTGATGTTCCAGTCAGTCAATCTGCAAGATTTCTAATATAGATAAGCTTTTTTAGAGAAATCCAGTCACCTTAATTCCAAGATTGTTACACTCAGGGAGTAGTATAAGTTAACAGCAACATATGTAGTAAAAATATTATACTTGTGGAAGGTGGCTGGTCCCTAGGCTTGAACTCAGGACCACTAGCTTGATGGCCTTCCTTGCTTGCAGCTGATACTCTGCCATATTCCAGCCATTTTTTGCTGTTTAATTGGAGATAGAATCTCAGAGACTTTCTGCCCAGTCTAGCTTTGAACTGGGATCCTCCTTGGCACTCAGCTAGCTGTATTTTTTTTTTCAGTCATGGGCTTGGGCACTGTCCCTGAGCTCTTTTGCTTTAGGCTAGCACCCTACCACTTTGAGCCACAGCACCACTTTAGTTTATTGGAGGTAAGATTCTCACAGATTTTCCTACCCAGTCTTGTTTTTAACCCAAATCCTCAAATCTCAGCCTCCTAAGTAGTTAGAATTACAGGTGTGAGCCATTAGTGCCAGCCTATTTTTTTTTCTTTAACTGGTTAAAATAGAGAGTTCTTAAGAGAATTGATGGTTATAATTGTAGTTAAATCCACACATAGTTCTAAAATCTTTAGGAGAAATCCTAATGAGAAAAAAAGAAAACTTGAATTGGAAGCTCAATTTAAACTTCTGGCAGGAGAAACTTCTGATTGTTGGATAGCATCTCAGTGCATGCTTGTCCTGGCATGTCAAGCTAATGTTTTCTGGTTCTTGTCTAGGGTCTGGCCTGGCCTGGGCAGGGAAGAGTTACAAAGTAAATCCATAGTAAGGTATTTGTATTGCATACCATTGCGATTCAATTTTAATTGGAACAGTGGCTTTCAGAATGAAAGGTTTTGTGTCAGTAGTGGTACTTGAACTCAGGGTCTCCCTCTCACTTTTTTTTTAAGGCATCAAGGCTGGCACTCTACCACTTCAACCAAATTTCTATTTCCAACTTTTTGCTGATTAATTAGAACTAAGAATCTCAGAGAGTTTTCTGCCTGACTGACTTCAAACAGTAGTCCTCAGATCTCAGCCTCCTGAAGAGGTGTGAGCTACCAGAATCTGGCTCAAAATGTTGTCTTTCTTTTTTTTTTTTTTTTTTTTTTTTTTGTGCCAGTCCTGGGGCTTGAACTCCAGGTCTGGCACTGTTCCTGAGCTTTTGTGTTCAAGACTAGTTTTCCACCATTTGAGCCATACTTCATTTTCAGCTCTCTTTTTTGTGAGTTACTGGACATAAGAGTCACATAGACTTTCTTCCTGGGCTGGCTTCAAACCATGATCCTCAGACCTCACCTTTCTGAATAGCTAGGATTACAAGTGTGAGCCACTGGTGCCCAGCTCAAATGAACTTTTAAAAACTCTACCTTCATAGTTATTTAAACCCCCCTGCTTCTAGCTTTGTCATATGTGAGTTCATAAAAGTTCTAGCCTGTTCTTTCTCCTGCCCTTACAATATCCATATGTGTGTGTCCAGTGCCTACGTTTATTAACCTGAGCCCTAGCAAATGCTAGCCCTAAAAAAGCTTATTGGAGCAGTCACTTAATCAGAGGAGAGTGCTTTTCTTCCTCCTGCCCCTTGAGGGAGCAGCCCCCAAGCTCTCCTCTAGCCACGTGAAGCTGCGGTGAGGCAAGAGCATAGTGCAAGCACATTGTGAACTGTGTTTTGCCATTATGAGTTTTCTTCCTTTTTCATTTCCACTTGGCACATGTGAGGCATGGACTGCATTGCTTTTGTTCTGTTCTTATCAGTTGCTGGTGATTTGAGGGGAGACCACCTACCTGATCTGTGGGGGAGGCACCCCTGGGTAAACCTGCCCTTCTTCCGGCAGTCCTCTCTTCCTTGAGATAGAAATTGTCTTTTGTTAGCTTTTGGATCTCCCATGTTGATGTCTCCAGAAATAAGCTGGAGACTTTTGATCTAGCTAAACCAAGACAGTTAGCAAAAGCCACCTATAACCTCAGGTGAAAAGAAATACAGATTATCTTCCTTTACTTCTTAAACTGGCACAAGAAGAAGTAAAATGAAGGTTTCTTAAGTGCTACCCAGTAATAAAGCTGGGGATTTCTGAAGAGACTGTGGTATAGTGCTGGAAGGGCACCCACTGGCCTTCTCAGCTTCCCTTTATAAACTCCTGGTCCCTTTTGTCTTGGGATTAGGTGCCCACGTGACTAGTCGGAATACAATGCGCCTCTCCCAGCCTCTCCCAGCAGCTTTTCCTTTCACAGTGACCCAGATGTGAGGGGCTGTGGGAGAGGTCAGCCGGCCAGCCATCCTTTTCCAAACTGGCCAGGAGAAAGTTACAGCCAACCTGCCTTTAACAGCTTAGCCTAGTATTCCTGACTGCGTGACAGCAGCAAGGAGAGACAGTCGCTTGTTAGCAGAAAAACAGAGCATTTGCTGATCTCACATCCTTTCTCCATGTGTTTTCTAGCGTGGATTATTGACAGTCATGGAACACTGAAGAATGCTTGAATGCTGAAGTGGGCCAGCAAGGCAACGAGGGACAGATGACACTGGCTTGAGGAAGTAACTTGGTGCACCCTCAGAGTCTTCCATTGGGAGGTCCAGCTGTGTGTGCACAAGCACACACACCCAGGTGTCCTCCCCTGTCAGCAATGGGCTGTTGAAAGGAGAAACTTGATCCCTAACTGCCCTGTGGAGATGGAGGATGAAGAACTGGAGTGTCCAAACTCCTCCTCAGAAAAGCGCTATTTTCCCGAGTCCCTGGAATCCAGTGATGGGGATGAGGAGGTTGTTCTGGCCTGTGAGGACCTGGAAGTGAACCCTTTTGACGGACTACCATACTCATCACGCTATTACAAACTTCTCAAAGAAAGAGAAGACCTCCCAATATGGAAAGAAAAATACTCCTTTATGGAGAATCTGTTGCAAAATCAAATTGTGATTATTTCAGGAGATGCCAAATGTGGCAAGAGCTCTCAGGTGAGTAAAAAAAAGAATCCTTGTTTGTAGTTGTGGTCCTGGGGCTTGAACTCAGGGTCTGAGCATTGCTTGCTCAACGATATTGCTCTACCACATGAAGCCTCAGCTCCACTTCCCGTTTTTTTTGGGGGGGGGAGTTTCTTATGGAGGTTAATTGGATATGGGGGTCTCACAGACTTTGCTACCTGGGCTGCTTTGAACTATAATCCTCAGATATCAACCTCCTGAACAGCTAGGATTATAGGCATGAGCCACCAGTGTCTGGCTAGCTACAAAAACCTTTTGCTTTTTGTGTTACGATGCTTTTTATTACTTAGGTAATTTAACACAACACAGCCTAGGGTTCTATTTTTATTAATAATACCCAAATCAATTGACAGCTGAATAACACCTAATACTTACATGGATATTATGTTTAGTGAATCACAGAATTTCCTCTAGAATAATTTACTTCTGTATACATATTGTACCAAAAGATGTAATTGGTGCTATTTTCCCACCAGCAATTTGGGGATTAACCTTTATGTTTACACATCAGTGGTCGGGTAGTCAACATGTTAGATAGCTAATGAATACTTACTTCAAATTTGTTGTTGTATTTAGACTTTAGGATTTGACTCAAGTCAGATCTATGTCAGATCTATGTTTTAGTCTTTTTTATTTATTTATTTTTTTTGGGGGGGGTCCGGTCGTGGGGCTTAAACTCTGGGCCTCGGCGCTGTCCCTCAGCTCTTCAGCTCAAGGCTAGTGCTCTACCACTTGAGCCACAGCGCCACTTCCGGCTTTTTTCTTTTTTGCTTATGTGGTGCTGAGGAATCAAACCCAGGGCCTCAGGCATGCAAGGCAAGCGCTCTACCACTGAGCCATCTTCCCAGCCCCTATGTTTTAGTCTTAAGATGAAGATTCTTAAAATGTAAGAAATAAGGCTGGGAATGTAGCTTAGTTGTAGAGTGCTTGCCTAGCATGCATGAAGCCCTGGATTCTGTTCCTTAGTACCACTAAACAGGAAAAGCTAGAAGGGGCACTGTAGCTCAAGTGGTAGAGTACTAGCCTTGAGCAAAAGAAACAGTGATAGTGCCCAGGCTCTGAGTTCAAGCCCCAGGACTGGCAAAAAGAAAAAAAAAGAAAAAAAGAAAAAGATAAAAAATAGAGCAGACCAGCTCTGAAAGGACCTCATCATTTTCACATGGCACCCAGGGGATTTGATCACTTGTCTCATATCACATGATTTCCAAATTGGGACAAAAAAAGAATACTTTTCACTGTATACTGATCATTCCAAGTTGATTGTTATCTTTGGCACTTTCTTGTAATTTGAAGAAAGCGGAGGGAGGGCGGGACAGTGTTTTAATAATCTGATATCAAGGATTTGTCATGTTCTGTTACCTGTTCTGATGAGTTACTGCTATAATGATTGATTTTAGTTCACTTTAAGACTTAAATGAGTATGATTTTTCTGATTTATGTGGACAAAGTAGCAATTTTAAAAAAATTTCTGGATACATGTATACGTGTGTGTATATGTGTGTATGTGTGTTTATTTTTGTTTTTGTTTTAATGCTGGGGAAGCAAGCCTAAGAATTTGTAGAGGGTAAGCAATCCTCTGCCACTAAGCTATATCCCCAACTTTAAGTTTTTATTTTGTGATAATCCAGACTTTAAAAAAGTTGTAATAACAATACAGAGATTTATGTCCTTCACCTGGATTTCTTATGAAATATTTAACCACACTTGATTTTTTTGTCTTCTTCCCTATCCTTGTTCCACACTTATGAATACACATAATTCCACACCTTTTAAGAATAAATTGATGTTGCTGTATGTCATATATACCTATATTCCCAGCCTTTAGGAGACTGAGGCAGAAGGAATGTGAGTTTGAGACTAGCCTGGGCTACATATGTGAGAGAAACTGTCTTTTCTAACCAACTGTGTTGCTTAAAAGTTCCTGCTTTGGCCTGGTGCCTTGGCTTTTTGTTCAGGAAAACAAGAGCTGCTTTGGGATAAGGAAGGATCTTTGAAATGTAAGTTTTTTGTCTTAAACTGATTTCTTTTAAAGGTGGAATTAAGACACACTTCAGATTGTTAAAGAAATAGCTTGGGGGTTCCATGATATTTTGAGATTACTTGTATACTGTTAATCTTATTTCAAAGTCATATTATGTAAATATAGTTTACCCTATTCAAACTAGCCAGTCATGAGCAGGCTGTTAACCTGAGCTCAGCCAATTGGAATGGAGGAGTGGGGCCAGCTGTATTAGGGATAAATAGGGGAGCAGCCTGTCAGTGCTTTCTTGCCAGATTTTTGGCTGATGGCACACCCTTCTGCAGAAGTAGATTTTGCCTGGCAGAGACAGTTCTTTTTTTAATTTTTATTTTATTTATTTATTTTGTCAGTCATGGGGCTTCAACTCTGGGCCTGGGCACTGTCCCTCAGCTCTTTAGATCAAGGCTAGTGCTCTACCACTTGAGCCACAGCGCCACTTCCGGTTTTCTGAGTGATTCATTAGGAGATGAGTCTCATGGGGGGGCGGGGGAGGATAGGATGGGAAGGGGAAACAAAGAGGAGGCTACAATGCTTGATAAGAAATGTACTCATTATCTTGCCCATGTAATTGTAACCCCTCTGTACACTATTTTCACAATAATAAAAAAATATTAAAAAAAAAAAAGTCTCATGACCTTTCCTGCCCGGGCTGGCTTTGAACCACAATCCTCAGATCTCAGCCTCCTGAGTAGCTAGGATTACAGGCATGGTCCTCAGATCTCAGTCTCCGAGTAGCTAAGATCATAGGCATGAGGCACTGGTGCCTGGCAGTTCTTTATTTTTATGTGTATTGTTGTGATTCTAGGGGTTCTTGGAGAACAAACTTATAACACATGGCAAGACCCTGTCTCAAACACACACACACACACACACACACACACACACACACACACGAAAAACAAACATAGAGATAAAGAGATGGTTAGAATGATTACGTGATGTCTTTTGCACCATATATTTCAATGAATGTCAAAAACAGTGAAATGCTATATATATATATATATGTATATGTATATACATATATATATTTATGTATGTATATATATATATAAAACATCAGATATTTTATATAATCATCAAAATAGGAAATGCAAATGTTGGTATCTTATTATCTAATATCTACCCAATTACATTTAATCAATCTTACATAATTTTGATAGAATAATTTTCTTGTTGGAAATCAGTCCAAGACTACATTATATTTCATTGTCACGGTAGCTTATTCCTGTAATCTCAGCTACTCAGAAAGCTGAGATCTGAGGATTGAGATTTGAAGCCAGCCTAGAGAAACAAATCTGTGTTTGATCTCCAGTTAGCCAGCAAAAAGCCATAAATATGTGTATGGCACTTGTGGTAGAGCATTAGCCTTGAGCACAAAACTCTGGGGCCACACCCAGGCCCAGAGTTCAAACCTGAAGACCAAAAAAAACCAAAAACAAACAAACAAAAAAAACCCACCTTCCCCTGCACAGCTCAGATATGAACTCTGACTGTTGAAGTAGGCTGTTGTCATACCCTGACCCGCCAGTGCTTCTGTGACTCCTTCAACTTTTAAATACTACATTGGTGGTAGCCAAATGGTGGTTTGTCTAATTCTGTCATGCCTTCTTCATTTATTATTTGGAAGTCTTCTGTAAGGCTCAGCATTCTCTTCATTATTATTCATTTATTCAGCTATTCATATCCATGTAGACTCATTCTGTGAATTATAATTTTTAATAGCCCATTAATTTTGTTGTTTGAGTTGTCCTGGATGTGGCTAGTGGACCCCCTCAAACGATGTCTTTGTCCCTCTGTCTTGTCTGCATGAGTTTTGAGCTCTTTAGCTATTCTTCCAGGTTCATCCAGTGTGTTTCCTGTCCCAGTCATTTTTCTCAAGGATTCTTGTTTCTTTTAGCAGCAAATTGCATTTAGAACCAGGATGGCTGCAGTAGTTGTGCCCCTTGAATGAGGAACTATGTATGAGAGTACACCTACTTGCACACTTGTCTGTCCATCTGTCTACATAGCTGTTTGTCTTTTTGTCTCTCTAGTATTTTATTTCCCTCTATCTTCCTCAATTTCTCTCTTTTTATTGTTTTCTACCTCCTCATATTTCTATTTATGTATCTCTCATGCTTCCTTTTCCCTGTTAGTAAATGTTCATCCTGATGCCTCCAACACCAGTCAGCACCACAGCGCTCACTGCAGTCTTCTCTGTTTCCATATTTGTAAATTCTTTATGAGAAACATGGCTGTCTTGTTCAGAATATCCTTACTTACTAGGACTCTTAGTCATAGTTTCAAAATTGCTAACTCATACTGTTGTTGCTGTTGTTGTTTTCTTGTGCCTGTCCTAGGGCTTGAACTCAGGGCCTGGGCTCTGTCCCTAAGCTCTTTTGCTCAAGGCTAGTGTTCTACCACTCGAGCATTTTTGGTGGTTAATTAGAGATAAAAGTCTCATGGACTCTTTTGCTCAGGCTGACTTCCAACTATGATCCTCAGATCTCAGCCTCCTAAGTAGCTAGGATTCTAGTTATAAGCTACTAGTCTGGCTTCATACTAGATTTTTTTTGCTTGTCAGTTGTGGGGCTTGAACTCAGGGCCAGGGTGCTGTTCTTGAGCTCTTTCACTCCAGGATAGTGCTCTACCTCTTTGAGCCACAGCACCACTTCCAGTTCTTGAGTGGTTAGTTGGAGATAAGAATCTTACAGGGACTTTTCTGCCTGGGCTGGCTTTGAACCTTGATCCTCAGATCTCAGCCTTCTGAGTAGTTAGGATCACAGGTGTGAGCCACCAGTGCTCAGCAGCTTCATACCAGTTTGTGTATACACACACACACACACATACACAGAGACATATATACAAACACATATATTTGAGTTTTCTATAGGAATTTGTATTCTTTTAGAATTAGAATTAGAATTTATAATATATTAATGCTTAGCCATGGTTTCTGTTATTTTTATCATTAAGCCATTTTAGTGATTCATGCTTATTTTCTGTTTAAGGGGAAGGCAGTAAGTACCTTTAGTTTCAGAGAAGTCAATAATGTACTCAAGTGATGAGGGAAAAAACTGTTCATTGATTTCTTAATTCAGGAAACCATTTGATTTTTTAAAAATATTTGTCTCTTTCAAGAGTCTGTACTTTCTTGTTCCTCTGTTTTAAGCATTTCAAAGAAAAGCCAGTGTGAATCCAAAGATCTTAAACCTCCTGTGTCTTTGGAACAGATGCTATGAAGGCTTTTTTGTGAGTGTCCTGGAAAGGAGGAGGGCACTTCCCCTCTATCTGAAGAGCCTTTTTCTATTTCATTTTTAGGGCAAGCTTACGAAAGAGTCAAAAGAAAGCAGAACATTTTTAGAACTGTACTTTGCCTTCTTTTCCTACCTAAATTTTTTCACAAATAGAGAGGCAGGGAGGGGTCTGAGCATGAAATAACTGAGATTTTCATGAAGAAGCAGGGTGTAGGCGTGGCTAGCATGGTAGAACACCTGCCTAGCAAGTGGGAGACCCTAAGCTTAAGCCCCAGCACCACCAGAGTTAAAAAGCACATATTCGATGGATGTTTGCCCCTGCCTCTTGCATGTTGGATAAGGAGGTATTCTTTTCTTTCATATTTCTCCCTACTTGTTCTGCTTTACTAAATACAATTTTTGCTGCTTTCCAGAAAAAGAAAAAGAAGAAAAATGAAAGAAGCAAATGGCATTGACTCCATTTCATTGGCCTAATAAACTTCACCACCATTTTCTTTCTCCTGATATATTTTACCTGTATTCACCCAAAGCCCAGACCTGTACATAGTGGCTATCCAGTGATGTGTGACATTTGTTCCAGGAAGGCCCCTCAGCGAGTGTTCTGACATGTCGGATCACACTGGGCAATACGGGCTTGGGCATAGACATTTTGTGGGAATCTGGAAGGATTCCTACCTTGGGTGAACTGGTGGCCTCTCGGATTCCTTTCAACTTGTAAATTGTGTGATTGTCCTGGCACTGAAATGCAGTTCATGATTGGGATCCTGGTGCTAGCCACAGGACTGCAAGTGCTAGGCATACTGAGAGAAGAAGGCAGAAGAGGAGTCTAGCCTTGTGGACAGATTAGTGTTTTAAGTGAAGGTCTGGGAGTCTCTGGGGCTAGGTTGTGTCTGACAGAATGTATTTGTCTCACAGAGGTCTTTTTTTACGTATGTATTATTTAACCATGTTATCATTAGATGAGAAACTCTCTGGCAGGGGATAGAAAGAAGAAGTCCAACATAGTTACTGTTCTTGCAGGCATACTTTGCCACTATGGCCGCAAGGTCATACCCAAAGTTTTCTGCTGTTGCTCCCTTGGTTTTGATCTGCAGCTTGACGAGGAGTCTTACAGAATATCTCTTCAACTGACCTGAGGACCCTGGACACTGAGTCCCCCAGAATCGAGCAGCCCTGCCTCTGTGCACACCACCTTACTTCTGAATACATTTAAGCTGCTGAGCTCCACCAGCACTGCAGCTGACAGGTTAGGTCTTGGCTACCCACCCATCTTACCATAGCAGCAGGTTGGCCTGAATCCTATGATTTCCTTGCAGGCAGGAGATAAGAGACCAATTTGCATGTTCTTATCACCTGTTCTAATGTGTCCCATCAAGCCCAGACCTTCTTTGGGCCAGAGGACAAGGCACACCTCACTGCTCAGACTTGAACATGTGGGCACATCTCAGTACATAAAGCTGCGTTTAGATGCAGACTGAAAAAAGATGTCCCATCAGAGTATATAAATTTGAGAGTTGTATGTTGCCAAAACTCCCAGACAAGTTGCTTTATAAGACTTTATAAAACTGTTAAAGGAGCAGTTCAGTTTTTTTTTTCATCATGCTGTGTAACTCTTGCTACATGTTAAGTGCCATTTAAGTCACAATGGCCTGGAATTTAGTTTCTCTGAAGACAGAACTGAGCCAAATGGAGTTTCCCACGCTTCCCTGGTTCCCACAGTGCCTGCTGGGCACCTGCTCACCCTATGTCCTGGTGGGGAAGATCTTCCAGAGAGAAGTGAGGCCTCTTCCACAGGTATTCCTGTGAGCAGGGGAGGGTGCTCCTGGGACAATGGAGAAGTTCCAGGTGAGGATAATCAGGATCAGAGCAGCAGCACTGATGCAGCATTTATCACAGAGCAGCCAAAGCTAGAGTTCCTTGGAAAGCTCCATGCTTAATGTCCCCTGAAATTATCAAATGTCCACATTTCCAGCCAGTGCTTTGAGTTTTCTGAAGAGTTGAAATCAGAACATTTTAGCTTGCCTAGAGTGATCCAGAGTACTCCAGTACAGAAAGTCTAACACAGGACACAGTCCCACGCAGCTTCTTCATCTCTTCAGAACCTCCCTGCTGTTAGAATCTGTGTATCATTGTTACATCTTGTCTAGTCAGAGCCACAACTGAGTGGGCTTTCTGTGAGTAGCTGTGATTTTTTTGCTCAGCTGTGAATGTGGCCTCTAAGCAAAATACATTATGCCCAGTCTTCCACTTCACGTTTTATTTGTTGTACAGAAGGACTGTGCTAGTTCTGTTTCCTTGTGGCCTCCATCGCTCCCTGAGAGCACCCACCCCATTTGCCTCTCAGGGTCCAGCCTCTTTTGAGGTCACTCTCAAGCTATCTCACCTGATGTCATCATTGATTAGGTGATCTTACCACTGGCTGCCATCTTGACTTCCCAAATGTTACCTCCTAGCCTGCTAACTCCTCCTTCCCCCCAAAAGAACACTGCTGTATCATTTCATTCATCCCTTTTGTTTCACTAATTTCTTGTTAGTTGTGGCATTAACTTCAGTATATTAAATTAGAAACCATGTAATATTTGTTTTTTTCTGATACAATTAGCTGTGAGTACTACTTATTCTTCCCCTGAAAGAAATGACCCTTGGTCTTGTTATGGTCTTGTTACTACTTCTCTCCCATGCATAGTCCTGAGCCCCAATTTTTCTCTCTCCCTTTTTTTAGTGTGTATGTGTGTGTGTGTGTTGGTACTGAACTCAGGGCCTGGGCACTGTCCCTTAACCTTTTCACTCAAGAGTGGTGTTCTGTAATTTGAGATAATTCTCCACTTTCAGCTTTTTCCTGGTAATTGGTGGTAAGAGTCTAATGACTTACCTGTCCTGGCTGGCTCTGAAACTTGATCCTCAGATTTCAATCTCCTTAGTAGCTAGGATTACAGGAATGAGCACTAGTGCTCTGTTTTCTCCATGATGATGATGATAATGTTGATATTGATGTCGAAGTTCTTATCCACACAACCATCCATGCATCCAAATGCCTACTGTCCCTACCATGTCCATTGCTAATATTAGAAACAAATGTGAACCACATTTATGTGCTTATGAGCCTTCCTCCTTATTGGGGAGCTAAAATTTCAAAAGGTGATTTTAACAAAGCTTTGCATCTAAGTGCTATCCAAGTTCTTGGCCAGGAACCCTAAATGGTGAACTCAGACAGGAAGGAAATCAGGTTGCAGGTAAGGATTTGTCAAGAATAAGAACATCACTTACAGCCAGATGCTGGGCTCACTTCTATAATCATAGCTACTCAGGAGGCTGAGATCTGAGGATTGCCATTCAAAGCCAGCCCAGGCAGGAAAGTCCCTGTGAGACTCTTATGTCCAATTAACCACTCCAAAACAAAAAACAGAAAACTAGAAATGGAGCTGAGGCTCAAACTGGTATAGTGCTAGCCTTGAGCAAAAGAGCTCAGGGACAGCACCCAGGTCCTGAGTTGAAGCCCCACAACCAGAAAAAAAGAAAAGAAAAGAACATTACTTGTCAGAGAATGAGGGAGACAAAGTTTTATGTGAATTCCTAGTTAGGTTAGAATTCAAGGTAGACTATATAGGATAATAGAATTTTTTTTGGTAGGGGGGGGTCCGGTCGTGGGGCCTGAACTCTGGGCCTGGGCGCTGTCCCTCAGCTCTTCAGCTCAAGGCTAGCTCTCTACCACTTGAGCCACAGCGCCACTTCCGGCTTTTTTCTTTTTGCTTATGTGGTGCTGAGGAATCAAACCCAGGGCCTCAGGCATGCAAGGCAAGCGCTCTACCACTGAGCCACCTTCCCAGCCCGGTAATAGAATTTTTAAACATTTCTGGAAAGTATATGAAATCATTCTGTGCACTTAGCATATAGTTATTGAGCACTGGAGTAATTTGGTGACCCAGAAGATGGGCCTCCTCTCTGTCAGAGGCCACAGCCCAGTTCAGGGTATGAGGAGTCATGGCTTTGGGCACTGACACGCCCGCGCCCCCCCCCCCGGGGAGCCCACCGATGCCCAGAAGTGAGTTGGAGGGGGTTACACCAAGCCTTGGAGAAAGCACCGGGGACCTGAAACTCGAAGGGCAGTTGTTGTGCCCTAAATACACTTATTTTACAAGTAAGGAAGCAAAAGTAGAGAAGTCGTGACCCTGACTGGGGTCCTGTAGGTACTTAATTATCCCTAGGTCATGCCTCAATTCTGGATTTCCCAACTACAGCATCCTACAATTTCTTCCTTTTACAAAATAAAGCAAGCATTAAGATAGGCCTATCTTAACCTTAATGGAATAAATACATTTGTACTTTTTAATCACTGCAGATATGCAGCCACAGCAGCAAATCATTTTGGAATTATTAGTGCTATCAAATTATAGTGAGATTAAAAACCCAAGATTAAAATCTATTTACACGATGAGTCTAGTAAATAGCAGACCTCAAGACAATTAAAACTGTTACAAGGTTTCAGTACCTCAGATCTATTTTAAAACTCTTGAAATTATTTTTAATGGATGTATCAAAGCTTAATTAGTAAACAGTGTCACAGAAATGAATTTAGTATATTCTCCTAATACATAAATTAACTTGATAAAAATCAGCCAATACATAACATGTTAGATAAAAGGATTTTTCAAATAAAATAGCTGAAGAGCAGGGGTGCTTGCAATCAGTTCTTTCCAAATCCACATGAGTTGGTTGATTATCTGACTCACTTTATTTTTAGGTAATAAATTGCCAGGATATTTTAGCTTCTATTGCCAGAGAAAAGTTAAATAGACTTATGTGGTTATTTGTTATGAGCATGTAAATTTAAATGTAAATGCTTTAATTTTGAGTCATTTTTCATTTAAGTGATATTTAATATATACACTACTTACACTACTTATAATAGCTGATACAAGAAGCTGTTTTAATTGTGATCTGTGAATATATTAGTCTTTGAAAAATTTTAAATACTTTTTTTTTTTTGCTGAGCCCTGCTTGCTCCTGCTGTAATCATAGCTACTCAGGAGGCTGAGATCTGAGGATCACGGCTCGAAGCCAGCCCAGGCAGGAAAGTCCCTGTGAGATTCTTCAATTAACCACTCACCAAAAAAAAAAAAAAAGAAAGTGGACCTGTGGCTCAAAGTGGTAGAGCACTAAGTCTTGAGCAAAAGAGCTCAGGGACAGCACCCAGGCCCTGAATACAAGCCCATGATTGACAAAAACAAAGAAAAACATGATTTTTTTTCATTTTCATTTTTATTCTACCTTTTAATCTGTGAGTTAGATATGGTTTTACAGTTTCCCTTTTAAAACATATGTCTTTTTGGGGCTGGGAAGGTGGCTCAGTGGTAGAGCGCTTGCCTTGCATGCCTGAGGCCCTGGGTTCGATTCCTCAGCACCATATAAGCAAAAAGAAAAAAGCCGGAAGTGGCGCTGTGGTTCAAGTGGTAGAATGCTAGCCTTGAGCTGAAGAGCTGAAGGACAGCGCCCAGGCCCAGAGTTCAGGCCCCACGACCGGACCCAAAAAAAAACAAAAAAACAAAAACATATGTCTTTTTTGTGCTGGTACTAAGGCTTGAACTCTGTTCCTGGGGACTATTCCTTGCCTTTTCTTTTTTTTCTCAAGGCTGCAATCTTATCACTTGAGCCACAGTCCACTTGTGACTTTTTGAGTGACTAATTAGAAATAGTAGTCTCACAGACTTCGTTCCTGGCTTCAAATTTTCCTGCCCAGGCTGGCTTTTGAACACTGATTCTCAGATCTCTGTTCCCACCCTTGAATAGCTAGGATTACAGATGTGAGCCACTGGTGCCTTACATATATCCTTATATTTTTAAATTTTGAGTAGTAATAGCAGCACATAATTCAGATTGCTCAGAGTATCACTCTATGAGATTTAATTCAGTCCACTGATGATTCATGGATAGGAGAAAAGTCCTTTAGGACGTGAACCCTGGATAGAGGCAAGGCTCAGATGGGAGTAAAATGGCTGCAGGAGATCATGAAGCCCTAAGTTCAGGCTCTAGTACCAGCACAAGAAGAAAAAAGAATGAAAAGTAAAAATAAAATTGAAAAAAGTAAAGTGAATCCTGCAACCAGAAAGAACGAGCCCCTTGGTTGTTTTGTGTTTTCAGTTTGTCTGTCGTCGTTTGTCCTTCCTAGTGAGCACTGATCCTGTCATTGTTGCCTATTAAAGGTTCCTCAGTGGTGTGCTGAATATTGCCTTTCCATCCACTACCAACACGGGAGCGTGATCTGCACCCAGGTCCACAAGCAGACGGCAGTTCAGCTCGCCCTGCGAGTGGCGGACGAGATGGATGTTAACATTGGACACGAAGTGGGCTACATGATCCCCTTTGAAAACTGCTGTACCAGTGAGACCATCCTGAGGTTGGTTTGGAAGGCTTCTTTGCTCCCCTCTGACTCTTGGCTTGGGTTCTAATAGTCCTAGAAGAGGCATTTTCTTGCCATCTATTAAGTCACGCATCTGTGTTCTCATAAATGTGGTCTCCAGCCTGACATATAACAGTTGTCTCCCACACTGACCTCCTCAGAGACCTTTTATCTCAATACCTTCCATGTCTTCCCAGAATCCTCAGGCAAAAACTCCAACCCATTATCTTGGCCTGCAGAGAGAGACCCACCACCTTATTGTAAAGTTCTGCCTCCTGCTGGGTCCACATCACTGCCCAGCCACGGGGGCACCTGTGGCTCTGTGTGTGCCCGTGTCTACACACCTGTGCACCTTTATCTCTGTAGTTTTCTGTGTTTGGAAGGCCCACGCCTCTTCTGGGCCTGACAGCCCTCCCCTCCCTCCATCACATGAAGAATGCCCCTTCTCCCATTCGTGTGTATGGAAATCCTCCGCTGGGCATTGTGAGACCTGCCTCAGCCTCCACTGTGTCCACTCAGGTCTGTGTTTTCCCACTGTACTTCTCAGCCATCTCTGTGGCTACTGTAAGTTGCTGTATCTCCTTTTGGGGGTCCAGCTTCATTATGAAATTTCCTTTGAACAAGAAACAAAGCCGGGCACCAGTGGCTCATGCCTGTTATCCTAGCTACTCAGGAGGCTGAGATCTGAGGATCAAAGCCAGCCCAGGGAAGGAAAGGGTGAGACTCTTATCTCCAATGAACCACCAGAAAACTGGAAGTTGCACTGTGGCTCAAGTGGTAGAAAACACTCGCCTTGAGTTCGAGAGCTCAAGAGCTGAAGAGATAGGACGTGGCATCCAACACCAATGGGCAAAGAGCCCCTGAATTCATTCCTTAACTTGGTTTTTACTCCTAAATGTTTACATCTTAAAGTCATCATTTTAATTAAGTGGTGACTATAACAGTGCCCAGGCCCAGAGTTCAAGCCCCATGACTGACAAAAAAAAAAAAAAAAAAAAGAAAGAAAAAGGAAAAGAGCTTGATTCAAAGAAGACAAGAAAAAAGAAAAATGCAAAAAGGATTCAGGAAACTTGGAAAGTTACTACTCTGGGCCAATGTTTCTCAAGCAGTGTCCTATCACTGACAGTCAGGGTCTGCCTGACATCTTAAGGAAGTGGCCACAGTTGCTGGCAGCCAGATGTGATCTGCCCATGGGATTCCCCTGCCCCCACCACTGCCCACCCCTGCAGAAGCTGAGGACCCCAGCACACCTGGCCTCCAGAGTATCTGCACATCATTCATCCGTTTGTGTGGCATGTTCCAGAGGAGCAGGGCAGGGGTAGCTTTCCGTACACCCATACCCCAGCATCTAAAGCAGGTGCACAGTAACTGGTGGTGAAGGGCGTGTTGCTCAGCCCCACTGGCTGCTGCAGACTCGGGCCCAGCTCAGAGCCCATTCAGAAAGCCCACATAACTCATGTGGTTTGAACCAAGTTGGTCTCCCTATGTTTATCTTCAGAAATAGGAGATATTTTTCTTCAAGCCAGTGTTGGATCACAGGGAATCTATAAATCAACCACACTCCTACTTGAATCTATCCAGGACATACTGCCTTTGTAATATATCTAGTTAGTATGTATTTACAAATGACCTCTTCAGTAAGTGCTACGTGAGTGACACAAGAGAAATGCCCAATCCTCCCTTCCTGTTTGACACTTACAGGCTAATGCAGGACTGGTTAGACAGGACATGTCCTACACCACCACCAGGCAAAGGGCCCCTGAATTTATTCTTTAACTTGGTTTTTACTCTGAAATGTTTACATTTTAAAGCCATAGTTTTAATTAAGTGATGACTATGACTAAGCTCTCAAGTCACTCTTTGTATTTTATTTATTTATTTTGTTGGTTGTAGGGTTTGAACTCAGGGCTTAATTGCTGTTCCTGAGCTCTTTTGCTCAAGGCTAGTACTCTACTTGTGATTTTTTTTTTTTGGTGGTTAATTGGAGATAAGAATCTCATGGACTTTCCTGCCCAGGCTGGCATCAAATCATGCAAGCCTCAGATCTCAGCCTTTTGAGTAGATAGGAATACAGACATGAGCCACTGTGCCTGACAATAGATGGTTTTTGTTGTTGTTGTTTGTCAGTTGTGGGGCTTGAACTCAAGGCCTGGGCGCTGTCCCTGAACTCTTTTTGCTCAAAGCTAGTGCTCTGCTACTTTGAGCCACAGCTCCACTTCCACTGCTTGTGTTTTTATATCTTTAGTGCCAGGCAGGCTTTGGAAATCCTTGGAAAAGACTCAGATATAGTTTTCTTTTTCATTATCTTTGTACAAAGGAGTTGCCATTTAATCAGGCAATTTATGAATAAAATATTTTTTGACCAACAGTATCTTTCAACATTGTCACCTATTTCTTCCCTACCCAGTCCTTCCCTCAATCTTAATTTTATAGGATATAAAATTGGATTCTTCTTTTCTCCTCTTCATTTGTTTACTCCTTTCCCCCTGGCCCCAGCCCACCCTTTTTGAGTATTCACTTCCTGCTGTTTATTTTGCTGAACTTTGACTTTGCCTTTCTGTGAAATTATGCTATTTGAGTAGAATCAGGGGTGTGTGTGTGTGTGTGTGTGTGTGTGTGTGTGTGTGTGTGTGTGTGTGTGTGTGTGTGTGTGTGTGTGTGTGTGTGTGTGTGTGTGTGTGTGTGTGTGTGTGTGTGTGTGTGTGTGTGTGTGTGTGTGTGTGTGTGTGTGTGTGTGTGTGTGCGTGCCCTATGAAGATAGCTCAGTTTACTAATGACACATGAGGAGGCCAGGATATCACTTAACTTTTTTTTTTTTTTTGGGTCCGGTCATGGGGCCTGAATTCTGGGCCTGGGCGCTGTCCCTCAGCTCTTCAGCTCAAGGCTAGAGCTCTACCACTTGAGCCACAGCGCCACTTCTGGCTTTTTTCTTTTTGCTTACGTGGTGCTGAGGAATCGAACCCAGGGCCTCAGGCATGAAAGGCAAGCGCTCTACCACTGAGCCAACTTCCCAGCCCTCACTTAACTTTTAAACTTGGTCACATGGTGAAATTGTCTTACATGGGGTGATTCTGTAGTAAGAAGCCCAGGCATTCAATTCTGACAGTCACGGGACTATGTCTTATAGAAAGGACTGTCTGAGTAGGAGCAAGTGCCTTCATGCACCGTAGGGCTGCAGCATACAGGCAAAGAGGATGGGAGATGGTGTCCAGCTTTGTCTCCTGCAGGCAGCTGCCTTGTCTTTCATGGCGTCTGTGTTTTGGGAGGGGATGTGATTTTTTTTTCCTTTTTGTTTTTGTTTTGTCATAGGCGCTTTAACCTGGGCCCTGGGCACTGTCCCTGAGCAATTTTGCACAAAATAGTTCTCTACCACTTTGAGCCACAGCACCACTTCCAGCCTCTGTGTTTTGACTTTTTATGTCTGTTGTTGAGACATTGGGCCTTCTTTTCTACTGTGACATTTCCCCAAACCAGTAGTCAGAGACACGCTATTGCGTTGTGAGCAGATAGGATTAGAGAAAATAGTACTGGTGCTCTAAAGAGGAGACCAAGTATTCACTTGAACTCACCTGGTTTTATAGACACAGAGTGAGTGCTTTCACCACCACTATGAACTTACACATGTCACCTACCTTTTCTCGGGCCCCAGGTTTCCTTATTTGTGAATCTGGGTGTTATAAGAACTAAGGAGTGACTATATGCCACCAAAATACAGTTGGTATAGGTGATAGCTGTTTGTATGATAATTAAATTTGTACCTATAACTATTGTTAGAACCAAATTCATTTTCTTTGAGAGGACTGCTAGTTATAATTTTGAATAATATCTCAGATTGAATAATTATTTAAATCAGAGGATTTTTTTAATGAAATTGGGGGTTGAACAACCTAAGGGCCTACAAATGATAGGCAAGTACTGAACCATTGAGCTATATCTGTAAACCCTAAGTCAAAGGACAACTTAATGTTGATTACCAATTATAAAAAGCAGGTCTAGCCAGGGGTGGCTCATGTCTGTAATTCTAGCTATTCAGGAGGCTGAGATCTGAGGATCACAGTTCAGAGCCATATGGCATAGAAAAGTCCATAAGGCTCTTATCTCCAGTTAGCTACCAGAAGGCTGGAAGTGGCACTGTGGCTCAAAGTGGTAGAGCACTAGGTTTGAGCACAAAAGCATAGGGACAGTACCCAGGCCCTGAGTTCAAGCCCTGCAACCAAAAAAAAAAAGTCTATATTCAAATATTCCCTTTTTCATTTTCTTTATAACTCCTTAGTAGCTAATCTATCAAACATATAATAGGCATTTAGTGAAGCTATCTTTAGCTGGATGTGGTGACATACTTCTATAATCCCAGTATTTGGTCAACTAAGGCAGGAGGATCTGGACATTAAGGCCACTGCATAGCAACAAAACAAAACAGCAAGGAACTCTCTTTATGCCTGCTACCTCTTCTTCCTCCTCCTTTTTTGAAGCTAAATATGACAATATAGTTATTCCTTAAACTTTTTTCTGGTCTTTTTTACAAATACCAGATTCCTAAATATTATATACCTAAAATCTTCTTGGACCACATACGTACATATCAAGATATCTTAGGCTAAGATATAGCTCAGTGGTCCTACAAGTTCTAATACTTAAATGTGTGTGTCTGAATCTTTTTTCTTGTAGAAGTAATAAAGGTTTTAAATACCTTTTCAGTTCTCAGAAATGAAAAGATTTCTAATTTTCATGAAGTCAAACTCTATATATAAAATTGCAGAAAAAAGTTAGTAAGACTTTAAAATGTTGTATTATATCATTGGCTTTTATAAGTGTTAGAAGAATTTAAAGCATTACCTGAAACTTTGGCATCATGTGAAAATACTATTTGCATAGTTTTGGTAATCCTGCTTTTTAAGGCATTGTCAACATAAAGGTGAGAAACATCCTGGTGCAGTGAGGTTTAGAAGTGAGCCTCTGTGATGCCTGTAGCTTCCTGTAATCATCAGGAAGGCTCAGGCCTGGCCTGCGGAGTCTAGCCGAGGGTTGTGGTGGTGGTGGTTGTTTATTTGTTTTTGGTGCCTGTCTTGGGCTTGAACTCTGAAGCTGGGCACTGTCCTTGAGGTGTTTTGCTCAAAGCTAGCTCTCTACCACTTGAGCCACAGCTCCACTTCTGCTTTTTTGATGGTTAATTGTAGATAAGAGTCTCATGGTCTTTCTTGCCTGGATTGGCTTTGAACCATGGTCTCGGATCTCAGCCTCCTGAGTAGATAGGATTACAGGTGTGAGCCACTGGTGCCTACCTCTAGCAGAGTTTTAAATAGGTCACTGTTTTCTCTTTTTAAAATTAAGCCTGGATAGATTTATGTAACTCATTTCCTTCTGTGCTTTATAGTGCATACTGCTTCCTATAAAGTCAATATGGAAAAGGAACAGCAATTGAATTTCTGACATAGAAGAAGCATAGATGCAGACAGTTTTGAAATGAAGGAATAATAACTAACATCATTATATTTTACTAATTAAACCTTACCAAAAATGATGGATCTATTTATTTGCATCTCGCACAAAATTCAGTATTGTTATAGTAAAGTAGTTCCTTCTTGAGGTTGGAGAAAAGGGAATCCACAATTTGCTGCTACGCATCTGGTAAAACATGGAGAAAAACATGTAAGAAAAGGATGGCAGGGCTGGGAAGGTGGCTTAGTGGTAGAGCGCTTGCCTTGCATGCATGAGACCCTGGGTTCGATTCCCCAGCACCACGTAAGCAAAAAGAAAAAAAGCCAGAAGTGGCGCTGTGGCTCAAGTGGTAGAGCGCTAGCCTTGAGCTGAAGAGCTGAGGGACAGTGCCCATGCCCAGAGTTCAGGCCCCATGACCGGACCCTCCCCCCCCAAAAAAAAAGAAAAAAGAAAAGGATGGCAGACGAGCAAATCCTCTGGTGTCATAAAATGACAGAAAGAGCAGGTACCTTACCATCGAATGGCATTGAGGCGGTTGATGCTCAGCCTTGGCTTGTGACCAAGCCCTGGCTTGGTGACCCTTGATAGGACACCTGCAAGCCTCAGATACTTCATTTGTAAATCTGAGTTGGCAGTGCTGCCTACCTTCAAGATGTAAGTAAACGAGAAACGTACGTGCTGCCACCAGTGCCTGACACACACCACGAGATACAAAGAATTTGCTTCCATTCTTTTTTTTTTTTTTTTGAAGCTGGATTAAGAACTGTCTGGGTTCTTGAGACCAGCCTGGGTCTGGTGATTTGCCAGGAGGATTTGTTCGTAGAGTCCAAAATATAGTTTGCTCACAGCTAAGATGTACTGCAGTGAGAGTAGACAAAGGGAAACCGACGACGTGAAGCTCAGGGGAAGCCTCCAGCTCGTGAGAGATTGCGTGCCCAAGGTGCTGACAGGGGTGGTGTCATGATCACATGAACACGTTCTGCCTCGTACGTCTCCAAGTTCCACACACCTGAGAGGAAGCTAACGTAGGGCACACGGATACCACTTGTTAATGGCTGGTTGCAGTGAACCAGGGCTGGCGTTCTGGGGAAGATGAGCAGAACCCTCTCCGAATGGCAGCTTCCACTTGCCCCCACCCTTCACTTGGGCCTTTCTGGACATGGTGTAGCCTCAGGGCTCCTGTGTACAAGGATAGATAAATACCTTACATGGGCAGGAACCTTATAAAACTGGTTTCTTCAGGCAAACTGCATCAGATATATGTATGGTACTGAATGACTAATAGGTAGCTATTATTATTTTTAAAATACGATCCCAAGAAAGAACTCCTAGAAAACATTATTAAAATCCTCATTGCACTTTTTCCAGACATTCTGGCCAGTTTGCATGCTGCCCCAGCTGGATGATGACTTTTTAGGTACTTGTGCCTCATTACTCTTCACTGATGTACTTGGTAATCCACTCCCCCACCACGTCCCTGCAGTGGGAAGTCCTCGTATGGGGGCTGGGCTCTGAGCCTGAGCCAGAGCAGCCCTTCTTATATATTTTCTTCAGCTTTCCTCCACTGATTAAAAAAAAAAAAAAAAGAGGAGGAATCTTAGCTGACAAGGCATTTTGTGAAATAAAGTCTCCTGAGAACAGATTTCAGAGAAAGGCATTTTGCTGTCAGGAAGTTCTTTGCATGGCTTTCCATAAGACTCTTTTAACTTCACAATTTCCTCTTCCTAGGTACTGTACTGATGACATGTTGCAAAGAGAAATGATGTCCAGTCCTTTCTTGGGTAGCTATGGGGTCATCATCTTAGATGACGTTCATGAAAGAAGCATCGCAACTGATGTGTTACTTGGACTTCTTAAAGACGTTTTGCTAGCAAGACCAGAATTGAAGCTCATAATTCACTCCTCACCTCTGCTGATCAGCAAACTCAGTTCTTACTATGGAAACGTGCCTCTCATAGAAGTGAAGAGAAAGCACCCTGTGGAGGTGGTGTACCTCAGTGGGGCGCACAAGGACTCCTTCCAGTCCATCTTACAGCTTATCTTTGAAATTCACCACTCGGGAGAGAAGGGTGATGTTGTAGTCTTCCTGGCCTGTGAGCAAGTAAGTGATGTTCTGACCTGAAAGAATACTCTTATCAGGTACTTCATTTGGGAAGCTTTTAATAGCTAGAGTGGTTTCCGTTTGCTAACTCACTGGTTAAATGTTTGATTTCATCACACCTCATTGTTTTACACTTAAGAAGCACAGATAAACAATGGTTAAAATCACTCGCACTTTGAACAACAGTGGAAACTTGGCATGGAGTGAAGCACAGCAGACTCCCCACAAATGCTCCTTAGTAGTCAGTGGGACCTGAGGCTAAAATATCACCCATAGCACTGCCCTGAAGTCAGTTCCCTGGACTAAAATATCACCCATAGCACTGCCCAGAAGTCAGTTTCCTGGACTAGGTCCCTTTTCTTTTTTGCCAGTCTTAGGGCTTGAACTCAGAGCCTGGTCACTGCCCTTTTGAGCTTCTTTTGTTCAAAGCTAGCTCTCTACCACTTGAGCCACAGCACCACTTCTGACTTTTTGTTTATACGGTACTGAGGAATCAAACCCAGGGCTTCATGCATGCTAGGCAAGCACTCTACCACTAAGCTACACTCCCAGCCCGGTCCCTTCTCTTAAAGGATGAATGACAGTCCTAATCCTAGCTATCAGGGAGGATGGAGAGACGGGGAGGATAGAAATCAGGAAGGTTGCAGTTCAGGGCTAACCTGAGCAAAAAGTTCATAGGACCCCCATCTTGACTAATAAAAAGCCAGGCATGGTGCTACCCATTGTCATCCCAGCTCCATGGGAAGGTTAAATGCAAGTATTACAGTCCAGACTAGCCTGGGCATAAGAGACCCAACTCAAAAAATAATGAAAGCTAAAAAGACTGGGAGTGTGGCTCAAGTAGTAGAACACTTGGCTAGCAAGCACAAGGCCAAAAACCCTAGTATCACCAAAAAGAGGGGGGGGGAAGTAAATGAGACAATGCTTAACTTGGGTTTCTTGCAAACTTCTCTGGAGAGAACTCGTAGATGTATAGAATTTAGCATCTTTTCTGTTCATTACTGATTTATACAGTCAAGGGCCATTTGGGTTCTTTTGTGTGTGTGTGTGACAGCTGCTATGACTGTACTTAGTTCTGGGGCCGGATCTAAAAGATTCCAGAATCTCCTGAATTAGACCTGTATTTTTGGACACTAACCAGGACCTGCGCTTTCTTCCTTCCATCTTCTCACTCAGAGTCAAAGCACTCACTCTCAGATCCTGACCCACATAAGTAATGGTTCCAGAGATTAAACAAACAAAGAAAACTGTCTGATGCAGACAGAGCTGCCTGACCAGCAAACCAGAGCCACTACAGGTTGGAGCCCTTGCCCAAGCTTTCGCATGCTCTCGGGAGGTGCTGACAAGAGGCCCTTTCACTCGGCTCAGAACATGAAGGACATTGATCCTAGCTCTGGGAGCTTCAGATGGTTTGCTTGTCACTTAAACTTTATCTGCTTCTTTGATGCATGACTAGCACATGTGGGGTTTCTTGGCATCTAAATGATTCACATTTTCTTTTTCTTTTTCTTTTTTTTTGTGGGGGTTCGGTCATGGGGCCTGAACTCTGGGCCTGGGTGCTGTCCCTCAGCTCTTCAGCTCAAAGCTAGTGCTCTACCACTTGAGCCACAGCGCCACTTCTGGTTTTTTTTCTTTTTGCTTATGTGGTGCTGAGGAATCGAATCAAGGGCCTCAGGCATGCAAGGCAAGCACTCTACCACTGAGCCACCTTCCCAGCCCCTGATTCACATTTTCTTAAGATGTGTATCATTATCTATTACAGTCATTTATTCTGTTGTCATACCCTAAGCTGAATGATTGAAGATATGCAAGAAAGTAAGGAAAGTAAGGAAATGATTAAGGAGGCAGAGTATTTATGGAAACAGTGTTCTCAGTGCATCTGAGTGAAGTCTAAGGAGGAGGAGAAGAATGGCCACATTAGGAATGTAAAACAATTGAGAGATAGAATTGCCAGTGGAAAAAGGACATGTATGTATAAATAGATAATCTATATTATTGATGAATATGTATAAACATATAATTAAAACTTGACAGGATGAGCCATCATTTTCATCTTTCACATTAAAATAAGGGATGGAAGTGTGGCTCAAATGGTCTGCCTAGCAAGCTCAAGGCCCTGAGTTCAAACCCCAGTGCTGCCTAGAAGTAAGCAAAAATTCTGAACTGCAACTAGGCCCAGCGGTGCATACCTGTAATCACAGCACTCTGAAGGCTGAGGCAGGAAGGCTGTGAGTTCCAGGACAGCCTGGGTTGTGTAGCAAGAATGTCTCAAAGAAAAAAAACTTCCAAAATGAATTTTTGGAAAATGAAGCTCCTAGAAGAATTGGAATGAGGATATGTTAGAACATTTGATTCTTGTGAGCGTAACATGAGCTGTGAGTTCCTGTCACTGGTGACTTGCACAGATAGACTGGAGAAGGCGTGCATTCACCAGGCTCGTATCTGCGTCCCCTGGGTCACGCCTTAGCCTCCCAGGCTTGACGTCTTGGAAGGGCCAGGGCCATGCGCACTGTGGAGTGACGGAGCCGCCTTGGCTGCAGCGGAGTGTGGGTGCTGCTGTGACCACTGCCACGGCTTCCTGAGCGGCCTCCCCCCACCCCGCTCCCCCCATGGCCCGGCAGCTCCTCTGCCCTGCCTTGGGCAACTGGACAGTCATAGCAGGCCTGCCAACTTCTACAGACCTCCCCTGCAGGCAGCCTTTTCTCGTGTTTCCGTCCCAAGTTCGGCAGGTGCTGTTTTGTCTGCCTTCCCTGCCATTTGGGGCATGCCAGGCTTTCCTTGTTCTGCCCTGCTCCCCGGCACTGTTAGGATCGGCCTGGTTGTGATTTGGGGAAAGGTTTGCTTTGCTCCATAATCTGTGTTCACAGCTTTCTTGGTTCCTCTCAGACAGTTTTACAGATAATTGTCTTGTCTTTTTTTTTTTTCCACTCCTGGGGCTTGAACTCGGACCCTGGGCACTATCTGTCTGTGAGCTCCTTTTACTCAAGACTAGCACTCTACCACTTGAACCATAACACCACTTCTGGCTTTTTCTGTTTATGTGGTACTGAGGAATTGAACCTAGGGCTTCACACATGCTAGGCAAGCACTCTACCACTAAGTCTCTCTCTCTCCCACCCTGCTTCTCTTTCTTTTGCTTTCCTTTGCTTTGCTTTACTTTTGTAACAGGATCTCGTTATGCTGCCCAGGCTAGCCTTGGGCATATGCCACCACATACTGCAAAAAAAGTTTTACCTGCTTTTCCAATTGGCAGTTTTTCATTCATTTTGATGAGCAATGATGCTGTTTGTTCAGTAAGCAACTATAGGGCAGTGTGAGCAGAACAGATCTATGAATGTGAGCAAAGAAAGAGATCTGCGTAGCTGCAGTACACAGACCCATACACAGCCTCTGCCTCTTTTTCTGGTTACCATTTAGCCACTAAGAGGCAGCTGCCCCACTTCTTCGAGATCTCAGATGCCTGGTTCCTTCTCTAGGCAGATCTCTCCTCCAAAACCCTTGAGTTAACGTCAGCCCATCCTACAAGTGGCATAGAAAAGAAGCTGTAGTCATGAGCCAACAAATGGGGAATAGAAGTGAATCTCCCAAATTCAGGTGTGTGAAGTCAGCTTCTCAGCCGGGATTATTGGTGAATTCTAATGCATCTAACTTCAGCATGTTTCTTCAAAAGTGGGAAGTTCAGAAATAGAAAAAAATAGAATTACCTCAGATGATGTTTTAGATGAAGTTCTCAAACTCTAGCTGTGATGAGAGAAGTAGAGGGACATGAACAAAATGCCTTACCTTTTGAGCTGTCTGGACCAGGGTTTGTACGCAGTTGGCTGGCAGGTAGTTTGCATTTTTCTCAGCATAGCTGACATGTGTGTAAGCAGTTTTTTCTAAATGCCTGGATCATGCAGAGATGTCAACAGTGAGTGTTCCTGCCTACTTTATTGTCTCTGCTACTTTAAAGTGCCCCTGGGTTTAGAACGATCCAAATGTATTGGAATATATGCCTGTAGAGGACATGCAGAGTGTGTTGTGCAATTCTGAGTTCTCTTTTCCTACCATTGTCAATGAGTGTGAGGAATGCCATCAGGCTGGACACATGGTGGGGTCAGGGCAGCACCTTTGTCTGTATATGTTAGGTAATATTACTGCACAAGATTTCATTGAGTTCTGATATTTTTAAAGTTCTTATTGTACATTATTCTTATGGTTTCCTTTTGTTGTTAATGCTTTAGGACATTGAAAAGGTCTATGAAATGTTCTGTCAAGAAGGAGCTAACTTACACTCTGACCTCGGAGAGCTGGTGATTGTTCCTTTGTATCCCAAAGAGAAGTGTGCAGTGTTCAAGCCAGTTGATGAGACAGAAAAATCATGCCAAGTGTATCAAAGAAGAGTGGTGTTGACCACCAGCTCTGGGGAGTCTTTGATCTGGAACAACACAGTCAGATTTGTGATTGACGTGGGTGTGGAGAGAAGACAGGTAACTGTCGTCATAGAGGTTAGGAGGTGTGGGACTGCCTCACAGGTCCAGGGGGTGGGGCTTTGTACTGACCATCATACTGCCACCCTACTGACCAGAAGGGGAGGAGGACTAACTTCATGGCCGGGGTTCTGTCAACTTGGTCACATGAGCAGAGTGATTGCAGCCAGCAACTATGATCTTGGTTGCATCTCTCACTAGTAGTGTTGCAATTTGGGAACAAATTAAATGGATTGACCTGCCAGAGAAGGTTCTGAGGAGAGATGAAACCAGTCTCCTCTTGTCCACTCTCCTTCCCTCCCGTCCTGGAATCCAACCCGGGACTTATATACATGGTAGTGAAGTACTGAGTTATACACCAGCCTTGTGGCTTTACAGCAAATTACACCTGTTAGATACATTTTAGGAGCCTCTTTATCAAAGCTTAGCAACTCCTCGTGTAATTAGCATCTCTTCACAGGAAATGTGCTAGAAAATCATTTCTCAAGTATATTAATTTTAATTTCAGCAAGTTTTAGATGATAGTTGGCAAAAATTCATCTTTTTTTAGAAAACAATTACTGTAAATCAAATTATTTTAAATAAATATGTTATTTTTTCCTTAAAATTAAATCCAAGAAAAATCCAAAAGAAATCCTGGCTTCTGAGAGCAGTGTCTGTGCTTCTCAGAGTCAGAGAACACACTGAACATCCTTGAGCCCTGCTGGTAACAGAGTTCCCTTCAGAACTGAATTAATCACCATTCTGGGGCCCTGGCCATCACTGTCCTTCCGGCCACTGGGAAGAGCCACTGTTGGTGTGGCGTGGGTGCTGCTACGATGCCTAGCAAAGCTCGGGGTGCGGCGGAGAGGTGAGCCTGCCCTGCGTGAGCACGGCACTCCACAGGCACACCGAGGTCCCAGAGGTAGGGAAGCCACCGGGAATGTAGGCCTTTCAATCCATTCATGAGAACCCTTGGCTTCCCTCTTCTGGTTGGACAGCAGTGGGGAGGGCTGGACCGGATTGGACCGGGAGCATCCTGGGCCCCGGCGCCTCAGGAGAGGCTGTGCCGTTTCTGGATGCTAACAGCATCATCTTTCCTCTGAAGGTGTACAACCCCAGAATTCGAGCCAACTCCCTCGTTCTGCAGCCAATCAGCCAAAGCCAAGCAGAGCTCCGGAAGCAGCTTCTCGGGTCATCTTCTTCAGGTAGCCCCGCAGACACAGAAGCCCAAGGACCCCAGGACAACCCAGGGCCATTACAGCCGCCTCCCTTGCTTTCTTGTAGGAAAACTTTTCTGCCTATACACTGAGGAATTTGCCTCCAAAGACATGAGGCCACTTAAGCCCGCAGAAATGCAGGAGGCCAACCTCACCAGCATGGTGCTTTTCCTGAAGAGGATCGACATCGCCGGCTTGGGCCACTGCGACTTCATGAACAGACCAGGTCAGCAGGGCATGGACCGGGACATCTCCTCTTCCTTCCTGCCCACCCAGCCCAGGAGAAAGGGGCATCTGGCAGTGCAGGCAGGCACAGGTGTTTGGTTGATAGTGAAGCTGTTTTTTTTCATTTTAGGCAGAAATGCTCTGAAGATAAGGGCCAAAGCCTAGGAAATAACTTTGCTGTCCCTGGAGAATTGCCTGTGCTTGGCCACCAAAGCCAGGGCGACCCGCCTGCCCACCAAGACAGAGAGGGATGGTGGGGAGTCGAGGGAGGGGCGAGATCAACAGGTGGTAAAAGATGCATTCCTGGCAGCTTGGTGCTTCTTGGAGTGGGTGTTGGAAGGCAACTGATCCTTTTTTAAATTTGTATGTGTGTGTGTGTGTGGTTTTTTCTTTCTTTTTTTTTCCCTGTGGGTTACAGTTTTAATGTATTCAGGCAATGAGTGCATTTCTTTTTGGACAATCTCACCCCTTCCTTCACTCTCTCCAAGTTCCAGTGATCCCTTTTTTTTTTTTTTGCCGGTCATGGGGCCTGAACTCTGGGCCTGGGCGCTGTCCCTCAGCTCTTCAGCTCAAGGCTAGCGCTCTACCACTGGAGCCACAGCGCCACTTCTGGCTTTTTCTGTTTATGTGGTGCTGAGGAATCAAACCCAGGGCCTCAGGCTTGCAAGGCATGCACTCTACTGCTGAACTACCTTCCCAGCCCAGTGATCCCTTTTTATGAGTCAGCATATCACCTTGGAAAGATTCACCTGAATTTCACTTCACTGCAGTTGAGATCCGGCTTTGGTGTGAGGAAAGCCGGGACTGCAGCTTCGATTACAGTCCGAGCAGTTTCTTCCTGGGGCTCTGCTGAGCACACCGAGAGTCCTCTCCCGACACAGTCTCTGCTTTCTCCCCAGATTCTCAGGCCTTGTCAGACCCTTGCTGCTCCGACAGCTGGTGATGCAGCACAGAGCTGCCTGGTGCGGAAGGAAAGGGCAAGGGAGTCAGGAAGGAGCCACTGCCCGTGACAGACCTGCAGCGCAGGGCACAGGCACAGCCCTGCGCTTTCCTCTGTATTCCCAGTGCGACCGCCCTGTGTGGAGGGCTAATACTGCCTCCCCTCTCGGCACACCGTCCCAGAGGGATTTGGGCTGTTTAGTTTTAAATGTCAGGCAAGTTTTCGAGCAACTGTACTCCGCTCAATCTTGTCCTTTACACACTGATGGTCTCTCAGAACAACCAGTGTATATGTATATGGTGTTTGCTAACAGACTAAATCATTTCACATAATAGCCCCTTGAGGTAGATGTTATTATCTGCTCATTTTTACAGAGAGGGAAACTGAGTCACAAAGAAAGGAGGTGACTCACTGAGATGGAGAAGGTGACTGTCAGCCTCTGGGACAGCATGGTCTGGCCACTCACTATCGGGTCTCCTTAACACAGACCAGATCCCTACTGGCTCATGACTCAGAACCTTTCTGGCTGTTACCCTTTCTTTTGTTTTCTTTTTTTCTTTTCTTTTCTTTGGCCTTGGAACTCTGGGCCTGGGTGCTATCTATAAACTCCTTTTTGCTCAAGGCTAGCATTCTACCACTTCAGCTACAACTCCGCTTCTGGCTTTTTCTGAGTACTTTATTGGAGATAAGAGTCTCACAGACTTTCCTGCCCAGGTTGGCTTTGAATTGTGATCCTCAGACTCCTAAGTAGCTAGGATGACAGGCGTGAGCCACTGGTGCCTGGCTTTACACCTCCTTTTCCTTCTGAAAATCCCCATGGTCCCCCCCCCATCCCAGGACCACAGTGCCTCACAGAGCCATGTCAGCAGGGCCTAGACACGAGAGCAGCTGCCCACCAGCTTTCCTCAGTTCCACCCACCCGTCCTGCTCCTAAGACTGTTCAGGGCCTAGCCCAAGGCCAGCATCACTATGCTCAGAGACAGTCTTTCCACAGCCCACAGCAAGGCCCTGCTCCCTTCAGTCTGCTGACGTGTTCTGGCCTGTAGCCAGTGTGTTTGGTTGTCCTGAAGGCTCCCAAGTGAAAATACTGACTGCCCTTTGGTTGATACTTGAGTTTTTATTTGCACTTTATACCAGGAACTTCCTTAATTTCCCTCTTTTCAGGTCCGTAGCTGAGATGTCCTAGCAGGTTTACCAAAGAAGTAAATAACAGAACTGGTCTGGGTGCTCTGCTGTTCGTGTTGTTTGTCACAATGCCTGAGAAACAACAGTGTGCACCTCCTGGCCAGTTTCTCCGCAGGTTCCCTGCCCCGGCCTCTGCCTCAGGCCGTGTGTCCGCTGAGTGCTCTGTGGGTCCTGGGCTTCCTGACCCAGTTCGGGAGGTCAGTCCTCAGGCAGCCCAGGGAGAAACAAACTCCAGCTTTTAGAAATGAAGTCCAGGTTGAGGGAATTCAATTCACTGCCTGTAGCCTCGTTATGCCAAATTCATTTTCACATGCTTCATGAATCTTAAAAAGGGCAGCAAGTGTGCTGTTCATGTATTTCAGCTACAAGTTGAGTGGAATGCTCCAGCTGCAGGCACCTTTTATTTCACTGCTTCCAGAATGATGAGTCAGAGTGAAGCCACGGCCACATTTCCCAGGCACAGCAGAAACGGGGTATTGTCAGGAAACAAAAATACTTAGCCACCTTAACCCTTCTGAAGCCTTGCAGCAGGCAACGCTGAGACGCCCACAATCCAGCCACTGTTTGCCACGAATGTCCTCCCTCCTCCCCTCTTATCCGGGCCACCGAGCAGCAGGACGATCCTGAGCAGCAGGATGACCGGTCATGTTCAGAGTAGTACATCCCCAGACGTGTTTGGTTCTCTCTGAGGCCTAGGCTGGGTGGATGCGATTCACCAAGAGAGAGGGATCCAGTGAGGACTGCCTGGTCTGTTGTTGTGTCCTGCCACGGCCTGGGCAGGAGCAGAGCTGGTATGTGAGAAGTCTCAGGGAACAACCGAGCTCAGACGCACTTAGTCACCACCAACCCCAAGCTGCTGACACAGCCGCTTCCCAAGAGCTCTGCCCATGACAGTAGACAGATGCTTCTGGAAGACAAGGAAGCCAGCCCGGGGTTCTTCCCATTCACATCTAAAACTTTGGCCTGTATCTACAAACATAGGAGACATACTGTACGACGCTGTCACCGATAGCGCTGGACTCCTCTGCTACGTCTTGGCACTTCTGCTGCCAGTAGACTTAGGCCTTGTTGAAAATGAATGACCTCTCTTTGTGTAACAGGCTTCTCCATTACCATGTCAGGAGACAGGAGGTTGGCACTGGGGGTTGCATAGAAAAGGAACATGGAACTTGGAGGCAATGCTGTGATTGTCGCCCTTCAAGGTACTTTGAGGAATACCTTGAAGAGAAGTGTGACTTTGCCATGAGCTGTTACACTGGGCATAAAGCTGCCATTGGCTAGGAAGCTCAATAAAATTGATGTTGTGGGCTGGGAAGGTGGCTCAGTGGTAGAGCGCTTGCCTTGCATGCATGAGGCCCTGGGTTCGATTCCTCAGCACCACATAGAAAAAAGCAAAAAGAAAAAAGCTGGAAGTGGCGCTGTGGCTCAAGTGGTAGAGTGCTAGCCTTGAGCTGAAGAGCTGAGGGACAGCGCCCAGGCCCAGAGTTCAGGCCCCACGACTGGACCCCCCCCAAAAAAATTGATGTGTTACGTTGAATAAAGGAGGCTGGTTTTGAACTGCTGTAAAGAGGAAGAAACCTTACATTCCATATAATCTACCGTGGAGTATACATACACAGAACCCTCATCAAGCCTGGTGCCAGTGGTTCACAGCTGTAATCCTAGCTACTTAGAAGGCAGGCTAAGACCTAGAAGATTGGGGTTCAGATCCATCCCAGCAAACAAATATGCGAAAGTTCCAAACCAGAGGTGTGGCTCAAGTAGTTGAGCACCAGCTATGAGCTGGAAAGCTATGAGGGAGGAGCACAAAGCTCTGAGTTCAAAACTGAGCACAGGCACAGAGAAACCCAAGTCTAAATCCTTATGCTTTTTAGTGAAAACAATCAGATGGGCTACAGTGGGGATGTGTCTTACAAGGTCAAATGTAATATTAGCAAGTCGTGTTTAGTTACTTACTTGGTTTTATTTAGTTACTTCCTTGGTTCCTTCATGTGTGTGATCTGTATTCATTAACTCATCTTTTCTATTTGCTAAAACCCTAAGTGCTGCCCTCTTTCTGCCATCAGGACAAAGGGCAGAATCATGAAGGCATTTCTGTTCCTAACCTTGTGTGCAACCAACTTTATTCTAGGACATAAAATGAGCCCTTTGGGAAGCAAGCCTAGCTGCCACGCCACATGCTTATAGGAACAATTGCCAGAGAGCCTGTCTTACGAGGCAGCAGCTTTGCTGCTTTCTGTGACTGTTGGCATTCCAGCCCCCCGGGCTCTGTATGCATCTCGCATGTCATTCCTGCAGCTGCCTTGCACCGTCTCCCAGCACATCAGCTGTTTCCTCTCATACCACAGGCCCACTGATGAAGCCAGCTTTCTACATGTGTGTGTATTTCCTTCCTGGGACTGCATCCTCTCACAGTCTTGTGTTTCCCACTGTTAATCCATGGGTTCTCAAGAATGATGTAAAACCCGGTCTGGGAAGGTGGCTCAGCAGTAGAGTGCTTGCCTAGCATGCATGAGACCCTGGGTTCAATTCCTCAACACCACATAAACAGAAAAGGCCAGAAGTGGCACCATGGCTCAAGTGGTAGACTGCTAGCTAGACTTGAGCTGAAGAGCTCAGGGACAGTACCCAGGACTAGAGTTCAAGCCCCACGACAGGCCAAAAAGAAAAATGTAAAACCACCATCAGGCAGGAGAGGGAAGTGTCCAAAACCTAAAGCTGAAATATGCCTGGGAAACCATAATGTTCCTGCTCAGTTTTAAGCAAAAACAACAGGGAAGTTCTAACCTTGCCCAGGTAGAGGTTCAAGCTAAGCTTTAGACTTCCAGCTAAGTGCCAAGTTCTCTGGAGATTTCCCTGGGCCTTTCCAGCCCTGTCCCTTGCATTTCCGGAAACTGATTTCTTGCTTCCAGTGGATGTTCAGAGTGTGGGGTGTTCGGTCATCTCTGCTGTCCCCCAGGGCTGCAGCTCAGTATCCGTGTCCTTCCCCAACCACTGGTGGTTTCCAGAAGCTTTCCTGATGACCTGGCCACTGTGGGATCTGGTCAAGTCACAGCTGGAGTGCCTGGAGTTTATGGTCAAAGTCTGGACAGCACAGAAGTTTACTGTCTGTGACGTTAAACACCCTCAGATGCAGACAGGGTCAGTTGCTCCTTAAGCCATGGTAATCTACATCTCCTGTGCCTACCCTGCATTGACATAAATGAGAGCAATCTAGTAGCTCTCATCTATCCTCCAGCTCCTAGGTAGAACAGAGCAGCAGCCATTTGCTTCCGGTGTGCCCTTTGGCGCTGTATCAGACAAGTTAAAACATTGTTTTTGTACAACTTGATTCTGTGAGGATAGAGGATAAATGGTTTGCTTTGACTAAATGGATTTCTGATGGAGACTGAGCAGATATAATAAACGCAATAGCATTTTCAATACTGCGTAAATCTAAAAGAATTCAGGAATGAAGAAAACCAGTTTGCACTGGCAAATAACTGAATATTCTTTTTTTTTGGGGGGGGGTCCAGTAGAGGGGCCTGAACCCTGGGCCTGAGACGCTGTTCCTCAGCTCTTCAGCTCAAGGCTAGCGCTCTACCACTTGAGCCACAGCGTCACTTCCGGCTTTTTTCTTTTTGCTTATGTGGTGCTGAGGAATCGAACACAGGGCTTCATGCATGCAAGGCAAGTGCTCTACCACTGAGCCACCTTCCCAGCCCCTAACTGAATATTCTTGTCTACTATTTTTGTTGCCTCTGAGTTCTGGGTCCATTTTAATTTTTTACTTATTTGTCATGGTACTTAACTGGGGGCTCAAGCGCCATCTCGGAGCTCTTTTGCTCAAGGCTAGCACTCTACCATGTTGAGCCACAGCACCACTTTCAGTTTTCTAGTGGTTAACTGAAGATAAGAGTGTCGCAGACTTTCCTGCCCATGCTGGCCTTTAACCACGACCCTCAGATCTCAGCTTCCTGAGTAGCTAGAATTACAGATGTGAGCCACTAGTACCTGGATCAATTTTTTTATTAGACAGTGTGTCTTCCTGCTTTTTGTACCTCCTAATTCTTACTGGATGGTAGACATTGTCTCACCAGTTGAGTGTTGAATATCTGTCTTCTTGTAAATATTCAGGACTTGCCTTTAGATTTGTCTAGTAGCACCGGAGCAGTGCTCACTCAACCCTGGCTGAGCCGGCATGCTGAGCACCTCCTGGCCACACTGCCTGGTGTTCTGTTGCCTGGCCATGGGAGGGCTTGGGTCTCCAGAATCCCATCTCTAGCTTTTTCCGACACTCTGACCCGTGGCTGTGGACACTTGTACTTCCCTGGCACCCAGCCCTGGATAGTACAGCCTCCCCCCAGACTCCCTCCAGACCCGCCTCTCGGCATGGAAGCCTGGAAGCCCTAGGAGCGCATATCCCAGACAACCATAGAGCTCACTTTGCCAGTTCCCCCAGGCCTGCCCTTCAGTGTCTGACAAACGGTTGCTGCACATTTTGTTCATAGTTGGCTTGCTGTCATGCAGGAGAGGAAAATCCAGTCATTGTTCCACAGTGGTTGTATGACTTTGTTATTGTTTTTTTCTTCCGTTGCTTAGCACCAGAAAGTTTGATGCAGGCATTGGAGGACTTAGATTATCTGGCAGCACTGGACAACGATGGGAATCTTTCTGAATTTGGAATCATCATGTCGGAGTTTCCCCTGGACCCCCAGCTCTCAAAGTCTATCTTGGCATCCTGTGAATTTGACTGTGTGGATGAAATGCTGACCATTGCTGCCATGGTAACAGGTACTTTGAATGACTTCATCTTTATTCTTCTGTGCAGCGAACGTGTAACAGGTAAAGTCAAGCGAGATCCATTTGGAATGTTTTAAGCAGTACCTAGCAGTGAACCGGTTCATTTAGATTTGATTTGTGTGTGTGTGTGTGTCCAGTCGTGGAGCCTGAATTCTGGGCCTGGGCGCTGTCCCTCAGCTCTTCAGCTCAAGGCTAGCACTCTACCACTTGAGCCACAGCGCCACTTCCGGCTTTTTTCTTTTTGCTTATGTGGTGCTGAGGAATCGAACCCAAGGCCTCATGCATGCAAGGCAAGTGCTCTACCACTGAGCCACCTTCCCAGCCCCTCATTTAGACTTTTGAAATGGTAGTGCAATAGTTTAATAGGATAAAGAAAAATATAAAAAGTTGGTATAGAAAATCCAATTCCAATGGATTCCTAATCAGGCATGTCAGAGTATACCAGCTTTGCTTTTCCTGAGGAGGTCTATGCAGTACAGCAAAGTGTCGCAACAAATGTTCTTCCCTAGATAACTCTGTATGTGTGCGTGCGTGCGTGCGTGTGTGTGTGTGTGTGTGTTACACCCTTCCAGCTTTGTGCATCTTTGCTTCTATATATTCTTATGTCCTTTTGCCAGAAGTACAAGCCAAATACTACAGTGCCAGGACAGCCTTAGCCCTCCCCCCATGTGTAGGCTCCTGAGCCCTGCGGACCCTCTGCTTATACTGGAATGCAAGCCAGGTGTTAACTGTTACTAGCAAAGCAAAGTGCACCAAGAGGAGAAAGACTTAGGATGACTCATTGCTTGGCTTGCAAGTAAATAACAATAAGGAGCAGGTCCAAACAGTAATGAGCCTCAGCACATCTGCCAATATGAAATGTCCTCAGTATTGTTGACCATGTGACCTTTTGCATTGTAAAGCTCCTAACTGCTTTTCCCACCTGCCTCATGGGGCTGAGGAGGCTGCCATGACTTGTTGGAAGACATTTTCACATCCTGAAGGTGACCACTTTACCCTCATCAATATTTTCAAGGCCTACCAAGACGCGGCTCTGAACTCTACCAGTGAGCGTAAGTGAATGCGCATAGTTTCAGAAGCTACCTGTCAATCCTATCTCCCAAATCAGACTGACTTGTGAGTTCAGCAGATCCTCATCCTTCTGCTCCACTTGCTGCCACGTGCGCTTGAATCTCTGGAGCTCTGGCACCCTGGTCAGCCAGCCTTTAGCCTGGGCTTTCTGGGGACATAGTGACAAGGACAGAGGCTTAGAGTGGAAGAGAAGGAACAGACATCTCCGGGAGCCCACTGTCAGAGCTGTACTGACTCCTCTTGTAGCCTGGTACGCTCCCTCTGCAGAGGACACAGACCCCTGAATGCCAAACCACACCAGCTGTAGGGAGTAGTGAAGACTGGGCTGGTGTGCTGAGGGAGGCAGGAGAGGATCTGGTTGGATCTTTGCCAGCCAGAGTAGAGTGTGCCCAGAAAGCAGAGGGTGTGTGCAGAAGCCACGCGTGCTTGACCAACAGCAGGTGCGTTCGCTCTCCGGGGAGGACCTGGAAGCGCCTGCATGCATGGGGAGCTGACAGAGCAGGGCAGAGCAGCCTTGCCAAGGCCGGCAGCTCGGCGCTCCTCTGAGCTGAGAGGGGCCTTTGCTCACCTGTCTTCCAAAAGGCACCTTTTAACCTTTCCTCCAAAAGATAACATGGAAAATATTTGGCAATGATGTGGGAAACTATGACAGCAATTTGGAAGGCAGTAGTAGGATCATATAAAGAACAGAAAGCTAGTATTCCTGAGCTGAGAAGGAACAGTTGCCCACGGAGCCAGAAAGTAATCAAGAACTTGCACTCAGGGCCTGGGCAGTGTCCCTGAGCTGCTTTTGCTCAAGGCTAGCACTCTACCACTTGAGCCACAGCACCACTTCTGGCTTTTTCTCAGTAGCTTACTGGAGTAGCTTATTGGACTTTCTTGCCTGGGCTGTCTTCAAAACACCCTCCTCAGATCTCAGCCTTTGGAGCAGCTAGGGTTACAGGCTTGAGTCCGGCTTGGCTGCATCTTTTGACAACAAACAGGATGAGTGACAATGTTCATCAAGCACGTGCTCTCATTGCCCCAAGCAGGCCAAAGTAGACAAGACAGGGTAAACAAGGATCTGCTTACTGCACAGGGCCACGTAGAATCCCAGGCCAAAGCACAAGTTAGTGGTGGCAGGAAACAAAACGTCAAACTAAACGAGATAAGAGAACTTGGATTCTAAAAAGTTGCAGCTAGTATAGACAGATAAGCTTAACATAATTAACTCCAAGTCAGCCTGGTGATGTGCCTTTTTTTCTCTCAAAGCTATCATTTGTTTTTTAATATATATATTTTATTGTAAAGATGCTGTACAGAAGGGTTACAGTTACATGAGTAAGGTCATGAGTACATTTCCTATCTACCACTGTTACCCCCTCCTTTGTTTTTCCCCTTACCCTCCCTCCCTTCCCCCACTTTTTTTTTTTTTAATGCCAATCCTGGGGCTTGAACTCAGGGCCTGGGCACTGTCCCTGAGCTTCTTTTGCCCAAAGCTAGCACTCTACCACTTGAGCCACTTTGAGCTTTTTGTTTATGTGGTACTGAGGAGTCGAATCCAGGGCTTCAATGCATGCTAGGCAAACACTCTACCACTAAGCTACATTCCCAGCTCAGTAATCCTTTTATTAAATAAAATGTGAGAGTCTCATGGATTAGAAGCATTTATGCTCTATTGCCTTCTGGTTCCTGCTTTACGTTCATGGCTGTATACAGCTATGCTGCAACACATGAGACAAAATGTAGATCTTGAAAGTCTGTCTTTTATCAGCTGCAGATTCAGGGCAAGTGCAAAGCTACCTGCATGGGAGTTGCGGGCAGCATGGTCCCTTCCTGGCAGTGCCAGGCCAGCCAGCCCCACAGCCACCAGAGACCTTGTCTTTGCTGCCTTCCTTCAGGTAGCCTTTTCCTCAGAAGAGACTCCACAGGGCCTACAGACAGTGCCCACAGGCCTGGGCTCTTCAAGCTGAGAATGCCCTTTGTTTGTCTTTCTCTCCAGACTGTGTAGAAAAGTGGTGTCATGATTACTTCCTCAACTGCTCTGCTCTCAGGATGGCAGATGTTATCCGAGCCGAACTCTTAGAAATTATCAAGCGAATCGAGCTTCCCTATGCAGAACCTGCTTTTGGCTCCAAGGAAAATACTCTGAACATCAAGAAAGCTCTGCTGTCAGGCTACTTCATGCAGGTACAAAGGAGGTGGGGTTCCCACTTCTAGTTTAACTGACCTTCAGTTTAAATCCAACTAGAATGCATGGTACTAAAGATCTGGTATTTAAACATACTTTCCCTCAAAGGAGTAATGGGCTAATAAGCCAGAGTACATTGGCGCTGTCCAAAAGGACACATGATCTTCTTCACTACAAAGGGAAGCAGAACATCATATGCCGTCATCTCCCCTATGCAGCTGTTGACACTAATGCCACATAGATCAAAGTACTGCCTCATTCTTTCCTGTCCCATAGCCAGACTGACTAATGCACACTACAGACATAGATGTGCCCTTCATATACTTTTTTGGGGGGTGGGGGAGCGGGGTGCTGGAACTGGAGCTTCAATTCAGGGCCTGGGCACTGTCCCTGAGTTTTTGTGCTCAAGGCTAGTACTCTACCACTTGAGCCACAGCCCCACTTCTGGCTTTTTGGTGGTTAACTGGAGATAAGTCTTGCAGACTTCCATGCCTGGGCTGGCTTTGAATCATGAGATCTCAGCCTCCTGAGTAGCTAGGATAACTTCGTGAGTCACCAGCACCCAGCTCTGTTCTACTTCTTGACCTAAACCTTGAAGCTCCACCATTTTAGCACTAAGTTAGTGTCATGTTTCAAAAGTTTGGGCAAAAAATACCATTTGTCTGTATCTGAAAACAGGAAACATAGGTGGCAAATTTGTTTTTAACTCTTCGTATAAAGTACTTTGAATGTTCTCAGTGTTTTGTGTGTTTAACATACCAATGCAAAGTCTACTTTCTTTAAAACGCTTCCTGTAGATTGCTCGGGACGTTGATGGGGCTGGTAACTACCTGATGCTAACTCACAAGCAGGTTGCGCAGCTGCATCCCCTATCTACTTACTCCATCACCAAGAAGATGCCCGAGTGGGTCCTCTTCCATCAGTTCAGCATCTCTGAGAACAACTACATCAGGGTCACCTCAGCAATCTCTCCTGAACTGTAAGTTTGAAGAAATAAGGGGCTGGGCACCGGTGGCTCACACCTGTAATCCTAGCTACTCAGGAGACTGAGATCTGAGGATCGTGGTTCAAAGCCAGCCCAGGCAGGAAAGTCCATGAGACTCTAAAATCCAAGTAACCACCAGAAAACCAGAAGTGGTGCTGTGGCTCAAGTGGTAGAGTGCTCACCTTGAACTAAAAGCTGAGGGACAGCGCCCAGGCCCAGAATTCAAGCCTAGCCCCACGACCAAAAAAAAAAAAGAAATGAGGCTTGAATTTACACTTGCAGGAGTATGACAATCTTGGTTTCTATTCCATTTTATTATAAGGCATTTATACATGTATACATCTTGCTTTACCTGGAGGATACAGGCAGCTCTCTGAATGATGCCTAAGAAATAGAACTGCCTGAGACTGCAATTTAAAGAGAGAAGCTAAGGGCTGGGAAGGTGGCTCAGTGGTAGAGCGCTTGCCTTGCATGCATGAGGCCCTGGGTTCGATTCCTCAGCACCACATAAGCAAAAAGAAAAAAGCCGGAAATGGCGCTGTGGCTCCAGTGGTAGAGAGCTAGCCTTGAGCTGAAGAGCTGAGGGACAGCGCCCAGGCCCAGAGTTCAGGCCCCACAACTGGACCCCCCCCAAAAAAAAGGTTGTACTATATTTTGACTTTGGACTTGTGGTCTCCAGACTGTGAAATGATATATTTATGTTTGTGGTCATCTGTTAGTAAAGCCCCAAGAATAACACACACACACACACAAAAAAAAAAAAAAAAGAGAGAGAGAGAAGCTAGTGCAGAAATACTAAAGCATAAGCTGGGCAGCTGGTGGCTCACACCTGTAATCCTAGCTACTCAGGCTGAGATCTGAGGATCACGGTTCAAAGCCAGCCTGGGCAGGAGAGACCGTGAGACGCCTATCTCCAATAAACCACCAGAAAACCAGAAGTGGCGCTGTAGCTCAAGTGGTAGAGCGCTCGCCTTGAGCTGAAGAGCTGAGGGTCAGCACCCAGGCCGAGTTCAAGCCCCACGACCGACCAAAAAAAAAAAAAAAAAAAGAAATACTAAAGCATGTCTTTAAGAGCAGCGCAGGGCAGCAGGGGAGGCAGAGGAGAAATGAGTTTAGCAGCTTTCAGGAACAGACATGCCCTGGTGGCTGGAGCTAGTGGGGAAAGGAGAGCAGAGGAGACAGAAGAGGCAGGCAGGCCCCAGAGGCCACGGAGAGTTTAAGCTTTATCCCAAGTGCTGTCCACAGCAGACGGGGTCTCAGGTGAGAGGATGAATGTCTCCATGCTTCTAAGATGTCTGTTGCTGCCAAGTGGAGACAGGCTAGGAGGGGCAGTGATGGAATGAAGACTGGTTTCTCAGAAGCCACTAGAGATGTCAGATCCCTCGAGAGCAACACTGATGCTCTCCCCAGCAGGTGGCCTGCCCCCCATACGGTGATGGGACTGTGGACTGCCTCACCCAGACGGCACCTCCACTTCATGGGCCAACACCAGAGAAGCCCACGTACCCTAGAAATGTAGCTGAAGTGGTTGATGAAAGGCGCTGTGTTTTTGAGGGGTTCAAATGAAATTCGGGTCTCCGAGGCTGGGAAGGACCCAAGCATCACTCTATCTGTTTCAGATTTATGCAGCTGGCACCACAGTACTATTTCAGTAATCTGCCTCCTAGTGAAAGCAAGGATATTCTGCAGCAAGTCATGGACCACCTGTCCCCCCTCTCCACCATGAAGAAGGAGGAGGATGCGTGCGACAAGTGCCCAGACACTCCTGAACAGAGATGCACTCTTCAGTGAGTGCTCACCAGGCACAGGCGAACACAGACCCCACAGCGAGCCCACAGCAAGCCCACGCCGTGCCCAGAGCCACAGGCTGACACAGCGAACACGGGACAGTCCCGAAGAAATGACACTTCATATATGATTTTAAAATAAAAAAATAGGAGTTTTTATTGCATTCTTTAAATTACCTGCTCCATGTATTCTTCATACTGGAAGTTTTTAATCAAACATTCATTCATAATTTGACCAAAATTGAAATCAACATTTTCTAAGTGTGTCATGGACACATGAAAAAAGAGCCCTACTTTTTGTAGAGGACCTTAATCTGAATAAAGTGGTGAGTTTTTCAGTAAATCTCGGGTTTCTCATCATTTTACAAAACAAGCCCGCCACTGTCTATGGGAAGTGGACTAGAGAGACAGGTGCTCCTTCAGCTTTTCCATGATGTCACTCATCTTGTCTCCAGGAATCAGCATCACGGATCGCAGGGGCTTCATCGGCACGTCATCAAAGGACCATCTCCCGCCCAAACAAGTGTCGCTTTCCTCCTGCACTGAGTAGCTGAACTTGATGACTGCCTTCTACAGCAGAAGAGGAAGCAGGAATGAGAAATGTGGCTAAGCAAAGACAAAACTCATTAACCTACATTTAACCTACTTGAGCTTTTGTGCTCAAGGCTGGTGCTCTACTGCTTGAGCCACAGGTCCTCTTCTAGCATTTTGGTGGTTAAGTGGAGATAAGAGCCACATGGACTTTCCTGCCTAGGATGGCTTTAAACTGTGATTCTCAGATTGCAGCCTGAGTAGTTAGAATTACAGGTTTGAGCCACCAGCACCCAACTTCATGTTTTCATTTGATTCTGCAGTAATCTGATTATGACAGGTGAGTGAAATTGAGACTGAACGTGTCCATTAATAGGAAGAATCATCTTCTAATGCTCCTGTCGCTCCTGCTGCTTCCTAGCAGAAAGCTGTTGTAAATGCAGAGGAAGGCCACATGACCTGCCACTTCCTGACATCAGACATCCCCAGGTAGCCTGCCTGCAGTGCTGAGGTGTATATTTAAACACACACATACACACATACACACACAGTTTCACTGACTTCTTCCTAGAACACAAGGGCAGAGCCCAATCTGTATCCCTTGCCTTGTCAATGGAAATCCTAAACATAAGTGATGTGATCCAATTCTGAAAAACATGCCCGCTGTGCCCCCTCCCCGCCAGACTTAAGATTTTTGAGAAGACAGTGTAAGAATATCGGGGGGGGGGGGGGCTGTCACAGGACAATCCTGTTATACAGGAACAGTGCTGAGCTTCCCATCAGTGACATGACACCCACACAGGGGCCTCAGCAGCAAGGACACCCAGCTTCTGCACTGACAGCATGTGGTCTCCGGCCCCCTCCATGATCGCCCACTCACCCATCCTGTCTAGCTCACATCACAGCGTGTCTCACACGGCCTTGTCAGCCCCCAAACGGTAGTCTTTTCTCTTCTCCCTATGCTTACTACCTACAGAGGGGTGGAAAGGCTGGTGACTAGCTTTCTGGGGTCATAGAAAATAAATAGTCATACTTTGAAGGACTTTGGCATAAAATGAGAGAAAAACAAAACGATTACTTTCAAGAAAATCCTTGTTGACATCTAAACAGGAAATGGGATAGTTTTATTACCTCATAGAAGAATTCTTCCTCTGCATTTGCGAACATTAAGACATCCTTTTGGGCGCTCCCCTTCTTGGAACTGGGTCTTCCTGCTTCCATAAATGTCTTGCTGATCAGCAGGTAGAAGCAGCACTTCCCACAAGGCTTGTTAGTTTTGTGTGCCTCTGCTAGTTCTTTCCTGTGAGGCAAATACAGAATGTTTACCTGCTAGGCCAGGTTAACTCTGTCCACAAACCGGACTGCAGAGAACCAGGGAGGTGCTTTCAGCAGATTCTGCCAAACACAGGCCTAACAATCACACATCTCATGGATACTTGTAAAGCCATGACTTCATGCAGTTGCTTGCACTTTAGAATGATTGTGGCATTCTAAATGTTTACAGTAGTGTGAGGAATCTGAGTTTATGGACATGAAGCACAACTAACAGATGAATCTCAAGCTCGCTGCTCTTGGTAAAGTACAGATATCTGAGAACCTGTTTTGTTGAGCAAAGACCATTGAATAGAGACATACTAAGGTATGTGGTCAGAATCACTGTGACTACAACACATGACTGCTACAGGCTCTCATAAGCGCAGACTCACTTCTGATAGGCTATAAAAGTCGAAGAGAAGTGAATACCCTGAATTCTAGAATAACCAATGAAGTGTTTCAAAAAATTAGACTAAACCTGTACACAGGGCTACTCCTAAACCAAAGAGTAAAGAAACTTCTGTAGCATTAGTAACTGACATCTGTAATCCAAGCTACCCAGGAGGCTGAGATCTGAGCATCATGCTTTGAAGGCAGCCTGGGCAGGAAAGGCCATGAGACTCTATCTCCAGTGTAAAAAAAAAAAAAAAAAAAAAAAAAAAACCAACTGGAAGCTCTCAAAGTACGAGAGCACTAGCCTTGAACAAAAGAGTTCAAGGACAGCGCCTAGGCCCTGAGTTCAAACCCACAGCTGAGGAAAACAACTCATTTCAACTCCAATAGAAAATTAATAGAAAGGAGATCACCTTTTTGCAAGACCAAATAACCATAAGCTCAGCAGTTTAGAGAAAAGAACAAATTTACAACAGGCATCCAGGAGACTGTAGACTCGAGATGTTTAAGGCATCAGGAACAGAATTTGAGTGGAGCTGAGGGGAGAATGAGTTCATCTGGAGCACACTGAGTGGACAAAGTGCGTGGCATACTCCAAGACTTCGGTGTGATCCCACACTTAGTGCCAGAGCCCTGAGAAACCACACTGGAGCACCTGCGTCTGACGCAGAGTCAGTGCACAGGCAACACACTTCACCTGGCCAGCTAACGCTGCGTAAATATTCTGCATACTTAAACCTCCTGCACTAAACAAACAACAGTAACAATATTAGAAACCTCAGGAGTGAGAGGTACAGTTGCACTATGGTTTCATGAGTTATAAAATACACCAAAGGAATTTAGGAATTTGGGGGTTTGTCCTGTTGGCAGTTTTATTCACATTAGAAATCTGTGAATGTGGGCTGGGAAGGTGGCACAGTGGTAGAGCGCTTGCCTTGCATGCATGAGGCCCTGGGTTCGATTCCTCAGAATCACATAAGCAAAAAGAAAAAAGCCGGAAGTGGCACTGTGGCTCCAGTGGTAGAGCGCTAGCCTTGAGCTGAAGAGCTGAGGGATAGCACCCAGGCCCAAAGTTCAGGCCCCACATCCAGATTCAAAAAAAAAAAAAACAAAAAACTGTGAATGTGACTTCTATGAGGTAAGAAGATTACCCATTGGTTTCTACACTGTTTATAAAGTCTTCTAAAACAGTAACATGATTGTGGTGACATTAGATCCTCCTAAGGGCTCATCAGGAATGATGAGCTTCACAGAATTCCTCTCTCCTCACACTAAACATGCTTCCTCTAGGCTATTACTCCCTCTATACCTACACATTCTACTTAAGCCACACATCCTGCATGTACTTAGAAGGAAGGCATTTTCCAGTCTCTTACTGCAGCTGCTGGTGCATGGGCAGAGCAATCTGGGGAGGGACGTTAATGAATCTCTCACTTAGCAGAAGGCCCACCGGCTTGGTGGTGTCATTTAAAAGCTTCTCCAAATGTTCAACCACACTCTTGCCACAGTTGTTCTCACAGGAGCTGAGGACCAACTCTTTAATTTGTTCCACACACTGGGTGCCCTAGAAAGCAAGGAGAAAAAGAAGGCCAAGGAAGCTTAGTGCCACCACCTTTAAAATGTGGAATGTTGCTGCCCATTTCCCAAAAAAGAACCACAATTGCTTATTTACCACCCATGACTGTCTGCAAGCCAAGGGTATAATCAACACTCGCACAGTGCACCGGCAATCCTAGCCCATCCCACAAAGGCAATTGAAAATTAAATCAGAGTTTGTTTTTAAAATTGCAGATTAAGTGTAGCATGTGTCTTATTCACAAAGGGATAAGTAGCTGGCATGGTTTTTATTAGGACTCAACGGCGAATCATTAAAAAGATTAAACAAGTAAATGTTCAGAAGCGCCTTCAACCTGAGAAAGCCACAAACCTTCAGCGTATACACAGCACGCTGCAGGCAGGCAGCAGCAGACACTGCAGGGCGGCCCAAAGCCCAAAATGCTACATGACCGTACCCCGGGGAATAGTCACATGATGCAAGACAAACAACACCTTCACTAAAAAGGGATTACAATAAATGTTATAAGAGTGGGTGCACGCGCGTGTGCAAACCCATACACACATCCTTAACACTCGTTCTCTGATACAAAAGGCATTTTTAACATGCATTAAATAGAGCCAGTTTCAGTCTAAGGCGTAAGTATGCAGATGTCACCCAGTACAACTAACCTTCCTTTCAGTTAAATTTAAAAGGCTTATGAAGCCAAAAATCTCATCTTCATCCATATCGTCATCACTGTCTTCTGATACATTTGTTTGCTATTTTAAAAAGAAAAAGTATTTTAATTGTGTATTTGGTTGAAAAGCTTAATATAAAAATTTTAAATCAAGGTCTTGTTATTTTCAAAAGCAAAGTGTCAGTTCAGAAAAGCAATGCATCCTAAGCTCTGTGAGTAATCAATGCCTTTCCATATCTGGACAAACTTGCACTGCCCTAGATTTCTTTATACCAGATTCTTAGGACATTCTCGTTCTCCAAGATCTCACTATATTATGAATCCCAGAGAGAGAGAAACTCGTGAAATCACTTGTTTTTGAACAGTGGCTGGAGCCAGTCTTTGCTTGTTTCTCTGGTCCACAGACTGACCCACCTAGAACTCACGCTTTCAGAGCACTTGACCACTAGGGAAGGTGAGCAGGCTTAAGTTTCGCTGAAACTTTGGGCAGGACAGAAGAAATCCTGAGCCAGAAAGGAAATGCGATGAGTCAAAAAAACAAGAATGAGATAGTGACTTCAGTCAAATTCAATCATCAGATGCTGGCCTCAACCTGAATTCCTGACTCTCCTGACAGGCTTAAAGCGTGGTTCAGCTTTCCTTCCATCTACTGCCTGTTTGCATGCCTCCTCTTTCCTCTTCCCTCCCTCTCCCACTCCCATTAGGGGCAAGGTTGGTGTGATACTTCTGAGCCAGGACTCCAGCCCTGTCTTTCGTTGGCTATTTCTAGGACTGGGGCCTCTCTTCCCACACTGGTACCTGCCTGAGCCACACCTCACCTTTGGTGGGCTTCCCTCCAGGGCTGGGATCCTAGGTAGCACAGGGCGAGAGTCTCGTGGGATTCCCTACCACTACTGGACTGGCACCACCAGCCTCTCCTCCATGTGGTGTGGGATGACTGGTGTGCCACTGGTGTGGCTCTAAGCTGCACTCACTGTCCTAGCAGCGGGGAGCCTGGCATGGGAAAAAGGTTCCAGGAACTCAGGCTAAATCAATGAAATGACATGAAGCTGCTGTTGCTTTCTAAACCAAAGGACATAAGGGCTCTACGACTGCCCATGTCACTCGCACCTGACAAAGGGACTTACAAAGTTCCAGCCACCAGGTGATAAGCAGCAAAGCCTCGTTTTGCTGGACCCTTACGATGTTTTATGACAACTTCCCCTCCTTCAAATGTTCCTTCCTTGCCTCTACTGCTCTTCTACCCACCTCTCTCTCATATGTACGTGCCAGTCCAGGGCTTGAACTCAAGCCTTGCCATCTTCCTCAGCTTTCTTGTTGACAGCTGGCAAACTACCACTTGGGAAACCCCTCCAGTCCAGCATTCTGCTGGCTAACAGAAGATAGGGTTTCCCTGCCTCTCTCACCTGGGCCAACCTGGAACCTCAATCCTCTAGGCCTCAGCATTCTGAGCAGCTGGGACCGCAGAGGTGAGGCACTATCACCTTGCCATCCTTTCCATCTCTTCTGTGGGTCCTGCTGCTTATTCTGCTCATCTGCATGCTATTGGTATTACCAGCGTGTCTGTGCCCTGCCCTCCTTGGGCAACCCCATCGACCACTGTGACCTGCGTGCCCAAGTCTCCAAGGCACCAGCTGCTGCTCAGTATCTCACGTGCACACATCGCAGGCACCTCAAACTCAAGATGCTCCAAGGCAAAGCTCAAACCTGCTCCCAACCAGCCCTTCCTCTGTGCCCACAAACCTGGCTGCTCAAGCCAGAAACGCAGCCACCTCGACTCTTGTTCTCTCGCTCTCTCAAAGCCCACCCATAATAAGCACCTCCCTGTTTTACCTCCCACAGAACTTGAGTCGGCCCACGTCTCTCTCTGCGCTTCGCTACCTGCGGCTGCAGGGACCAGCACCAAACACTGCCTCCCTCTGCCCATCTCCCCCTCAGTTAGAGCTGAACAGGAGGAAAGAACCCTCACCAGAGTAAACACAGCTGCCGGCTTACCTTAATCACACTCCCAATATAGTTCTGTTGAATTAAGAGATCTGTTAGTTCTGCAGTGTTCACAGAAGCCTTTAGGAAAAGCTAAAATGGAGAACAAAATTTAAATTCAGATCAAAGCAAAAAATTTTTAATAACATATCATGTCCCTCATTCAAATAAAAGACAACCAAGAAGATAACCTGGAAAAGCAACCTCAAGAGGAAGACAAAAGCACGAGTCAGTGAAGCTAAAAGGTTAAGGTATTTGAAAAAAGAGCAGTCAGTAAGGGCAAATAAGGAAAGGCTGAAGGGAGGGAGACAGAGCTGGTGACCGGGGGCCGACCAGCCTAGAGGGACACAGCCTTATTTAAGGAAAAAGTAAACCGAGGCAGCACCATGAGTCACAGGCAAATGACTATTATGTAAGAACCCTATGCCACAAAGTCTGGGTGTGAATGAAGAGTAAACAGAACAGGAGCTCAAGCAGATCAGCACATGAGAAGCAAGGCATTTGAGGACAGTAAACTTAACATATTAATCAGGGGACCGGATCTAGCAACACAGCACAACCAGGTTAGCCCTGGAGAAGAAAAACAATTCTTCCAAGTGAAGTGCAGAGGCTAGAAGCCAGAGCTCTGAAAGGATGAATTGTGAGCGTTTGGGTTGAATTGCTGGATTTTCTCAGAAGGGCAAAGGTGTGGGTGACAAATAACAGACAATACCTGCTGTAGTAATTTCTTAATTCCGTCATGATCACTATCTGAGATGGAGAAAGCTTCAAAGTCAACACTCACTTCCTGTAAAGAACATACAAAAAAGGTCATCCCAGGGAACTTTCCAAGACGAATAAGGTATTATTTTTCTCTTTTCTCACCATTCTTTTAGGTTTATTTTCTATTAAGCATTTACACAAAATGAAAAAAAAAAAAGACAATAAGCAGAAAATATTACCTGAATGTCCTAGGCTTCAAAACAAGCAAACAAAGGTCAGGCATGATGGTGCATGCCTATAATCTCAGCATTGGGGAGGCTGAGGCAGGAGGATTTCCCAATCTGAGGCCAGCATGGCCTACAAGGCAAGAACCTGTCTCAAAAGGGAGGAACCTGTCTTAAAAGGGAGGAAGGGGGAGGGTAGATTGCCAAAACTGCCACCTGTGCAGATTACAAAGAGCATGGACACATTTTCCTTTTCCTCATGTGATACAAGAGCTGGAGAGGAGCAACACTCTTAAGTGACCTAGTTAAATGCTGAGAAATCAGCAACAGCACTGCCACCTCAGCCACAAAGGAGAAATGACCATTTACCTGGCTGCAAATCTCTAGAACTGCCTAGTGCTTGATTTAACCCATGGGCCGGAGGCCATGGGTTAGCAGCTCTTTGCTTGGTACCAAGCACTGGGATGAAATGGTAAGAAAAGCAGACAAGAATGTGCTTAACTGCCCAGGTGGGAATTCAGACACCAAGAGGCCACTCAGAAATCAAAGTCAAGTTGCAAGTACATGCACATGAAAAAAGGAACACTGTGCTATACCAGGTTCAGCAGCAGAAGTCAGCAAAAAAAGCTACAGGCGCTGGGAAGTGAGAACAAAGGTGTTAAGGCCCTGCAGTAGAAGTAACTCCAAGAGCCTAGAAGATATATAGGTCCAGGGCTCCCGATCTCCCTGAGAAACAGCAATGGAATCTAAGAAAAGATGCCAACAACAATCGCAGGTGTTTCAAAATACTACCCAAGACCTCACTATGCCTTGATAAGTGATACACTGAGCGTGGGCCGATGAGACAGCAGACGTCCTTCAGCTTTATGGCATGATCGTAGCTGAAGGACTGAGGGGAAACTAGACCTACCAGGGCTTTGCCACCCTGACTGCACATACATAGTTAAGTGTCCTTCAGCTGTTAACTTGCCGGGTAAGGGCATCTAGTGCAGCCTGCAGACTTCAAATCCCACCCTGAAATAGGCGCAGCACGCACGTGGTACACACGGATTACCGTCTATGCCCCTTCCCGGCCGGGGCTCCTAGCCATACAGGCACAGTAAGAACCTGCTCAGCAGAGTTTAGAATTAGGGCTATGGCACACAGCCTTCTTCCACACAGACAAGAACAAGAGTTGTAGTGGGACCCACGGGTCACAAGAGCCTTCACCAAGTAAGCCTGTTCCCAGCGGTTCTCGGCCCCTGGCTAAGCTCAGGTGCCAACATGCCTTCTTCTCGCCTTTCATTAGCCCTACCTCTCCTTCGTGTTCACTTACTCATTTTCTCTGGCTCATCATTTTGCCTCACTTTTTCCTTTCAGTGAGGCTCTTCAGGACTTTAACCATACACATTCCTTATTACTTACAAGCCACCTTGTTTCAAAACAGATCTGATTTTGACTATGGTTTCCTAAATCAAGAAGTGTAGATGATTGAGCATCTCAAGTATAAGAAAGCTTCCTTGAAACAAAGGAATAATATCCATCAAATATTTCAGGAGAAACTGTCCTAAAAGCTGTCAGAAAAGACAAACATGCCAGGAGGTAAAAACTACTCTAACAGTGGGGGATAGGGAGGTGAAACTTACTGCCTATTTCTTAGTCCCGCGCTCCTCTCCAGGGGCCCTGATCACATCACCTGACACATTTTGTTTCCTCCACATAAAGACTATCTATGTGTGTTGTTTTCACTTAGCTTGCTGTGTGGTCTCACATAATAATAATAATTCCTAATTTTAAAGGATTGATATGGCCATTAAATGAGTTAATATAAAATGCTCACAATCTAGGCTAGGAGCTGCTGTATGGTAAATTTTTTTTTTTTTGTCGGTCGTGGGGCTTGAACTCTGGGCCTGGGCGCTGTCCCTCAGCTCTTCAGCTCAAGGCGAGCGCTCCTACCACTTGAGCTACAGCGCCACTTCCGGTTTTCTGGTGGTTTATTGGAGATAGGAGTCTCACGGTCTCTCCTGCCCGGGCTGGCTTTGAACTGCGATCCTCAGATCTCAGCCTCCTGAGTAGCTAGGATTACAGGCGTGAGCCACCAGCGCCCGGCTTGTATGGTAAATTTTTATAAGTTGCTGAATCAAGGGATATTAAAAACTCTTAATTCTGACATTGTCAAATTAGAGATTTCACTAATTACACTATGATGATCACTACAGACTTCAAGTTTTAGACATAGGCAGCCTGTTAGATTTTCCACTTTAATGCAAGAAGCATTGATTTCTATAATCCAAAATTAGCAGAATTACTAGTCACAGTTCTACATGAAAAATGTTGAGTAAGCATCCAGGGAGCTGGAATAAAGAGCTAATTTGGAAGGGAGGTGGATCAGTTACTCATAGTCCCCTCTAGTCTGCATCCACACGTACCTTCCCCTGTATCCTCAGTCTAACGCATGCTTACCTCTACACCTTCATTTCCGTCAGTCTTTCTTGCTTATCCTGAGCCATCCTGGTTGCCTTTTTTTCCCTCAACCATAAGGACTTGGGATTTTCTACAGGAAGCTAATGGAGCATTCTGAGCAAAGGAGTGAGAAGAGACATATTAGATCTGTCTGCTATAAATGGAGTCGATTATAGAGACACAAGAACAGAAAGGCAGGGTCTGCTCAGTGGTTGAGTGCTTGCCCAGCATGCACAAAGCTCAGGGATTGATCAACAGCACCACAAAAAAATACAGCTGCATACAATTTCAAAGTGGCTATGCCCAGCTAGCCTAGCCCCAATTCCATTAAACTACACTTAGTAGTAGTCCAGGCAGGACTACATGGTGGGGGGTGTGAAACAAGATAGCCGAAGAACCAACTACCCATATGCTGAAGGAGGCAAAGCCGGCGGGTGCACGGGTGGCCTGAACACAGTGACGTAAAGTAGAAGGAATTAAGCTCACACCTAGTTCTGCAATTTGAGCAGCTGCTGAATTTGGGAACCATGTACAGAAAAGGTGGTGACTGGGAAAGCCAAGTCTGACACTTAAACATTCAGTGGTCTGGAACGACCCGTCCTAATGATGTGTAATACCACGCCTGAGGGTAGTAACTAATCTAAACGAAGAAACTCAGTTCTAGGAGGCCAAAAACACGAATAGCTCCGCCGTCCCAGAGGGTCAGAAAACACAGCCTAGCTGAGATCGGAACACAGAAAACCTGGAATGAGATGCGCTTGAAAAGATTAAGGAAGGCCAGAGCGGGAAGCCTTCGAGAAAGGGGAGCGAGCCGCAAGGGAAGCAAGACCCATGCGGAGAGGAGGGCTGCACTTCGCAGATCCTGTCGGCGGGGCACCGGGCGCTCCGCGGGTCCTCGCCGTCCCGGGCACGGGGCGCTCCGCGGGTCCCCGCCGTCCCGGGCACCGGGCGCTCCGCGGGTCCCCGCCGTCCCGGGCACCGGGCGCTCCGCGGGTCCCCGCCGTCCCGGACATCGGGCGCCCCGCGCGTCCCCGCCGTCCCGGGCACGGGGCGCTCCGCGGGTCCCCGCCGTCCCGGGCACCGGGCGCCCCGCGCGTCCCCGCCGTCCCGGGCACGGGGCGCTCCGCGGGTCCCCGCCGTCCCGGGCACGGGGCGCTCCGCGGGTCCCCGCCGTCCCGGACATCGGGCGCTCCGCGGGTCCCCGCCGTCCCGGGCACGGGGCGCTCCGCGGGTCCCCGCCGTCCCGGGGACCGGGCGCCCCGCGGGTCCCCGCCGTCCCGCGGGTCCCCGCCGGCCCATTCAGGATTTGGAGAGCTCAGGCCAGAACTGAAGGGAGCCGCGGAGGAGCGAGGTGAAGTGCGGGGTGGCGGGGACTTCCTGCGGTGCGGAGCCCGGCGCGGGAGAGGTCCCGCCGCTATCCCGCGCGGCTGCGGACCGACGTGGGACCCGCAGTCGGCCTGCTCCAGGCTCCGGCCCCAGCCCCAGCCCCAGCCCCAGCCCCAGCCCCAGCCGGGAAGTCGCCGCCCCGCGCAGCTCCGCGGCTTCCACGCAGCCTGGGACGTGCGTCTCACCTCGCCCACGATCCCGTCGTCGTCTTCGTCCTCTTCTTCGTCGCTGTCCTCATCGTCCTCGGTGTCATCCTCCGACTCCTCGTCGCGCTGGGCCTGGTCCCCCGGCGGCAGCGGAACCCCACTCCCCACCGCTCGCCGTTTGGCCCTGGACGCCATGCTACTTTCCACTCTGCGCCTGCGCAAGTTCCAGCGCCTGCCCTTCCGGACCAAACCATACTAGTCAAGGGGGAGGAAGGCCGCAAGGAACCTCGCCACTGAGTGCACATCAGCACAGCCTACTCCATGTCACTCTACGGTAGTAACTTCACAGTTTTCATTCCAGGCTCGGTTGCTATTTGGGGCTGTTTTTCCTCTTTCCGTCCTCTCCCCTCACTCCGTGCACGGCTCCCCCTTTCTTTCGCACAGTGGTTCGATCCATGCAACCAGCTTCCTTCCGCCGCGGTCTGGATGTCAGTGCGCCTGCGCGACCTCCCAGCTGCGAGCTGCGGGGCCGGGGCCCCGGGGCCTGAGCGACGCGCGACCCGGCGTCGGCAGCGTCCCGGAAGTCCAGGCTACCAGTGAAGGGCGGGGCCTTGTCGTCGTCCTGCAGCCCCTGAGGTCTCTTCGCGGGGACCGCGGGACCCTGCCCCTTCCCCCGCCGACCCTGCAGAGTGCGGGCGCTGTGCGTGCGTGCGTGCAGGGCCGCCCCCAGGCGGCGCAGGTCCGGCCTCGGCCTCGCCAGCCCCGCGAGGTAGGTGCAGCTGGCCGCGCACGCGCACCGAGCGATGCGCGACCCCATGGGGACCCGGCCCCACCGCCCCAAAAGCCCTCGAGGACGCCGCCTGCCCGGGGCGAGCCTTGGCCGGCGTGGCTGCTCCCGGCCCTGCGGGAGGCGCTGCGGACGCCGCGGCCTGCGGTGCTCCCGGGCCAGTGGGATCGACTTAAGCCGGAGACCTGAGCCCCTCGGGACAGAACTCGAGGGAAAGAGCCGCGGCAGCCGCCGGAAGCGGCCCAGCCCGGTCAGATCCATTCAAGAAAAGCTGGATTCTTACTCGAGACTCCTTGATCGTTACTGTCTGTACTACAGAAGTGGGTCTGACAGGCAGATCATCCACAGGTTATCGACTTGCACCTGTTGTGAAAGTTACCCTTTGGAATACAGGATTGTTAGAGAAGATAGCAGGCTTTCTGAGAATGACATCTCTATTTTTTTTTTTTTTTTTTGTAAAAAGATGGTCAGGGATCAGATATGTTTTGATTCTAAAAAACCCCGTTGAGTGCAGCATGAACACCTTTCTGCTTCTCATAACATAAAGGAAGGTTAGGAGGGGCTGGGAAGGTGGCTCAGTGGTAGAATGCTTGCCTCGCATGCATGAGGTCCTGGGTTTGATTCTTCAGCTGGAAGTGGTGCTGTGGCTCAAGTGGTAGAGCGCTAGCCTTGAGCTGGAGAGCTGAGGGACAGCGCCCAGGCCCAGAGTTCAAGCCCCACAATGGACAAATAAATAAAGGTCAGGAGACCCTCAGGCTCCCTGTCAGCCCACACTCTGCTTGATGAAATGCATCCTTCTGAAAATGTCTCAGTCTAGTTGGCCATATTGTGGATAGTAATCTTCCTTGACACAGCAGAGTCCACACCGTGGGAGGTGCCTTGAAATGGCCCTTAAAAGCACTCCTGTAATGTACACCTATTAAAAAGCCAGGATCAGAAAAATAACTTTTACAGCACCATGCCACCATGGCAGTATTGTCGCACCAGGGCATCATGGATAAAAGCAATCAATTGACTTATTTTTGAATGTGTAGTTTCAGTGGCATGAGTGCATGCACGTAGTTACACAGCCATCACCGCCATCCCATTTCCTTAGTTCTCCATCTCAGAAAACTTCAGTAAACAACTTCTCATTATCTCCTTGTACAGCTACCTGGCAACCACCTTTCTACTTTTCATCTTGAAATTTGATTATGAGCTTCATTTAGGTGAAATCATACAGCACTCTTCCTGTGTCAGCATTTCTCCTTGTTAAGATTACATAATTCCCTTTTGCACATACATGCCACACTTCATTATCAACCTGTCTATGGACCCTGGATTTGCTCACGTGCTATTGTGGAGATGAGCACACACAGGGCTTGAGTTCAAGCTCACTGCCACCCAAAAAGAAATCCAAACAGTGGATTAACAAAACTTTACTTTTCTCTGATGGGATAGTCCTAGTTTGTGTCATACTAGTTCTGTCATACAAATAGGACCATGTTCCTTCTGTCTTGTTCTAGCATCCTTACATCATGTACAAGGGGGCTAGCCACGTGGCCCATGATCTATCCAACAGGAAAAACAGGGAAGGGGGAAACTCACACTTCCTTTCCGTAAGTTGTACATACCGCTTCACCTTCTTCCTGTCAGCCAGAGCCTAACCACCAGGCAACAACAGCGCCATATTTTCATTGAGGTGGTCATATGCCCCAAAGTACAATGGCGTTCCATTTCTGTGAAGAAAGGATCTGGGGATATTTCCAGACAGCTGGCAATCTGCTGCACTGCTAGACCAGTTAAGACTGACAAGGTCTGTTTCCACCTACGTTTTGCAGCAGTTTGACTCTTCTTTAATAAGACTGCATGGCTTTATTTTTGTTGTTGTTGTTGGTTGTTGTTGATCATGAGGCTTGAATTCAGGGCCTGGGTACTATCCCTGAGCTGCTTTTGCTCAAGGGAAGTGCTCTACCACTTGAGCCATAGTGCCACTTCTGGCTTTGAGTAGTTTATTGGAGATCAGAGTCTTGTGGACTTTTCTTCCCTGGGCTGGGCTAGCTTCAAATAATGATCCTTAGATCTCCGCCTCCTGGGTAGCAAGGATTACAGGCGTGAGCCACTGGTGCCCGACTCCCAACCCACTCTTAAAGCCAGTGTCACCTCTACAACTTACCCATGCCAGGATCACTTTTGCCTAAGCTACCATGGCCTGCAGCCACAGAAGCCCGTGGTTCTAATATGCGGATCCCATCGCTGCACAATCTTGAATGGTTCTGATGTGTGGATCCCATCGCTGCACAATCTTGAATCTTTGGGGGATTCTTTTTTCTCATGAACTCCAAAAGCACCTTTGCTGTACTAGAACTACCTTACACTTCTCTCCTGAGAAGACCCTGGACCTCCTAACACACACTTCTTTCCTGGGGAGACCCTGGGAGACTCCTAACACACTTCTCACTGTCATGCAGGTCTCAGTGTCACCTCCCCTAGAGAGCTCTCCCTGGAGAGGTGACTAGCTCCTAGCATCTCATGGTACCATCTTGTGGCCCTTGTTAGTACTGAAATTACCACTCACACTCCAGCAAACAATGCAGACCTCATTTCCCTAAAGGAGATTTGGGCTTAAGGGATTTGGTTTCTCTGAGTAGTAAATAGAAAACACTGATGGGAGAGACTTGTCTACTGCTACTTGAAAGTATTACTAAACTATCCTTTGAAAACATGGAACACTGAGAGCCAAGGACTGTGGTGAGACATGGAAAGGGTTCAAACTGCATTCTGTTTTGGCTTTTTAGTATCTATAATAGGTGGCAGCCTTTGTGGGGGCCCCCAGAAGAATTTATGCCTCAGAAAATGCCAAGATTTACTTACCATTAAATGGCATATGGGATCCCTGGAGATTTGTTGCAAGTGATGATTGCTTTGTACACCTGTGAGGAGTAAGAAGGCAGGTCAGAATCCACAGAACATTCTGGTTGAAGCTGAACCTGTGCCCATAGGTTCGGAAGCTCAGCTCTTAACTCTTGTTAAGGCCTTTGGACTGATTGAGTCAGGCCCACCCATAATTTCTAGGATAATCTCCCTCAATAAAAGCCAAAATACCTTCAGAGTATTTATGAATAACTGGGAACTGCAGCTATGTTCATTAGCTTTTTATAGTTGTGTCCAAAATAACCCAGAGAACAGCTTAAAGGAGGAATTTCTTTGTTCTGGTTCATAGTTCCAGAAGTTTCAGTCCATCAGGGGAGGACATGGAGCCATAGAGCAGTTCACATGGCAGCTAGGAAAGAGAGAGAGAGAGAGAGTATTAACGAATGCAGAGAGAATAATAAGTGGATGCTGGTGCCAGCTGACTTCTTCCTCCTCCAATTCCATCCACGCCCCCAAGCCTGTGTGATGGAACTTCCCACATTCAGGGCAGGTGCTCTCTCCATAAGTTAATCGCCCCTGGCAACCCCTCTACACCCTGGGTGCTTCTCTGTCCAGTCAGTCTAACTGCCAGGATTAACCATCATAGGTCAGTGTGGTGGCACATACCTGTAATCCTGGCAATGGGAAGGCAGAGGCAGAAGGATCACAAGTTCCAGGCCAGCCTGGGCTACGTAGCAAGGCCCTGCCAACCTTCCCCCACCCCCCATCAGTGCAATCATCTAGAGGAAAAACAAAAGACTATGGCTCAGATAACCTAGCCAAAGTGACATAAAAATGACCATAGTGAGAAGGGTGGCCTAATTTCTGGGTGTGAGACATTTTGAGACCTCAGAAAATGGCAAGCCACATTGCCAGGTTCCCAAATCAATCACTCTAGTATTAGGAAGCAATAATAATTAGAATCTGATTTCATAATTATTTTTTGTGGTTGCTTAAATGCAGAGCAACTCATTCTGAGCCAAGGTGGTCCATAGATAAAATATTTTCCATAGATGTAATATGCTAGGACATAATCAGTAGTAGCATACAAATCTGGCTCCTAGAGTTACATCTTTACTTCTAACCATGTGTTCTGTTAACTCTCATCAGCCACGGCCTACAATATTAAATACTTATGGGTATAGTGCTATTATGGGATGTTTTGCATTTCAAGAAAAGATCTTCAGTAGCTTTTATTGGAGACCTGTGGGAAGTTATTATGTGTTCTACCTCTTATTTCAAGTATAATGTTCATTATTTTCAGAAATTTGGGGTAATCCTGAGAAAACTAAAAAAAAGTCACTAATATAGCAGTAAGAAATAAGTACTATTAATTCTTAGGCTTTCATATATATGTTTTCATACTATTTATATAACCAAATCTTGCATTTTGTATAACATTTTCAATTAAATAATCCATGTAATTAATTTCTTTCTGAATATTTTAATGATTTTTGTGACATTGCACCATCATTTATGTAACCATTCTCTCACTGTAATATTTACATTATTTCCAGCTATTTCTAATAATAAAGAATACCAGGGCCACCAGGTACTGGTGGCTCATGCCGATGATAATCCTAGCTACTCCAGCCACTGATATCTGAGGATCATGGTTCACAGCCAGCCCAAACCTGGACAGAAAAGGTTTTGACTCTTATCTCCAATTAACCATCAAAAAGCTGAGTTGGAGCTGTTGCTTAAATGGTACAGCACAAGCTGTGAGCAAAAAGCTCAGGGACACCACCCAGGCCCTGAGTTCAAGTTCCAGGATTGCCTGCCCCCTAACAAAAAAAAAAAAAAAAAGGAAGTAAAAAAAAATGCCAAGGTGAACATTTTCATGTTATTTATACACATTTATCAGTAGTGCCTTCTTATTTATACTTAGAAGTAAAATTGGAGAAAGAAAAAAATAAAGCTTTAGAAACATATCAACAAGTCCTTCTCCATATTGTAACACATGGCAACATCTATACACATCTTTTTTTCCTTCCCAGTTCTGGTAATTTAACTCAGGGCCTCATACTTGCTAAACAAGCATTCTACCACTTAAACCAGGCCCCACTCCAATAAAAATTGTTTTGGCAGATGATATAATCAAGTTGGTGTAATCATTTTCTAAGTTATCTAGGAACTGGTTAGTACATTTATTGTGAAATGAAAATAATCATTTATGCCTTAAAATGTGAGATGGTCATTTGTCTGTTACTAATGCAAGCCAGAATGTGTAGGCCTTCTCTGAATGGCGAATGTTTGCGTGGGACACTTGACTTTCGCTAATGGCTTTCATCTGCCTTCCCAGGTGATATCAGCTGCTAACATGCTCCCGCTTGACCTTATCAGTGACAGCAGTCTGCAGAAAGAACAGCCAGGAATGCTCAGTCACAGTGAGGGGCCGTTACCTACCTCCTCTCACGCTCTGTCCTCAGAGTCTTTGACATTTAATTAAGACCTGTCTCCTTCCTCTGTCACAGTGCCCATAAAGACAGCCAGGCAATCATGAAAGTTCTTTTACTGAAAGACTCAAAGGGGAATGACTGCGGCCAGGATCCCTACATCAGGGTAAGTGGCCGCACCTCCCCCCACCCCGCTAAACTAAAGCTCCCTTGTAATGGAGTCCAGGTGTCCGGTACTGGGTGGTAGGGGGCTCGAACTCAGTGGCTGTGGCATGGGATAAATTGTTAGTGTGATACTATTTCAAAATACATGTGAGTAATCAACACATAGATAACTTAGAAAATTATTTTCTCAGCTTGATTATAACTGATGTGTATTGGAGTGGGGCCTGGTTTACGTGGTGGAATGACACTGACCCTTTGCTTATTTTCAAAACAGTCCCGGCCAGTCCACAACTGCGTTGCTTTCATTTGCAGGAATTAGCACTGCATGGACTTCAAGCCACGTTGGTTCCTGTGCTGTCATTTGAGTTTTTGTCTCTCTCCAGTCTCTCTGAGAAGGTAAGGCCCATGGTCTCTGAACCCCGTGTTAATGTAAGATCCTCGCTGACCCATTCTAGCCCATTTTACCACTGGCCGATGCAGACTGCCACACTGCCCTGCCATCTTCCTTCCCTGAGCCACTTCCAGCTCCATGGCGCGGGGCAGATTTAGACAGGGCCGGGCCAGCGCCGCCTCAGAGCTCCAGGACCTTTTTATTCATCTTCTCATTCAATCTGCCTGACCTCCGCATGGCAGACTGGAAAGCTGTGTTCCCAGTTTAAAAACTGAAGTTCTGCCAGGCGCCAGTGGCTCACGCCTGTCATCCTAGCTACTCAGGGGGCTGAGATCTGAGCACTGTAGTTCAAAGCCAGCCTGGGCAGGATGGTCCGTGAGACTCTTAACCTCCAATAAACTACTCAGAAAACTGGAAGTGGCGCTGTGGCTCAAGTGGTAGAGTTGGTTTGAGCCAAAGAGCTGAGGGCCAACACATAGGCCCAGAGTTCAAGCCCCACAGCTGACCAAAAATAAAAATAAAAACAAAAACTGAAGTTCTAGGTTAGGCAACTCAGCCAAGGCCTCTAGCCATTAGAAGTAGGGCTGGACTCCAACCCAGGGCTTTTGTAGTTCTGCCAGGGGTAGGAGGCAGATAGTCCAGGAGACAGGCCACTGTCCTGGAAGGCTGAGGGGGTAACCCCGTGGTAGAACATTTGCCTGGCATGCATGAGGCTCTTGTTTAGATTCCCCAGCATGGCAGAACACAAGATTCAGTGCCCACAGCTTCTGTGGAATCAGATGTAGAGTGCAGCCCACCATGGCACATGTAAATGTTGGGAAGGACATCATCAGTATTACCTGGGGAACCTTGGGGTGGCATGAACTCTGCCCACTGCCGCAGGCGGGGTGAGGCGGCCTGTCCCGCCCCCTGTCCCCCCACCCCCTCCCCTGTCCCCCGCTCCCCTCATGCTCATTGCGTGTGGCAGCATCCTGTGAGTTTCTTGCTGGCAGTGCCGCTCCAGTGAACTAGCTCCCCTGGCCCGAGGCCGGGCATAGCTCCTGGTCCGCAGTCAGCACTGGTGGTGCAGGGTGGAGGTGGGAGGAGCTGCGGCGCCACTCCCCGCACAAGCAGGAGGTGCGTGGGATTGTGGTCACAGCTCCTTGGGAGCGGTCATAGGCGGGGCCTCTCTTGCTTTTTGGTGTGCAGCTGTCTCATCCCGAGGATTACGGGGGACTCATCCTTACCAGCCCCAGAGCAGTGGAAGCGGTGGAGCTGTGTCTGGAGAAAAAGAGTAAAACTGGAGGTGAGGTGGGCTGCTCTGAGCGCTGGGCTTCTGTTTCCTCTTGTTTCTCCCTCAGACACCAGATCTGCAGGCTGCTGCGCTCTTGCCGGAGGTGTGTGCTGTGCGCTGTGCGCTGAGGCTGGGGGTCAGGAGCCAGGGGGAAGGCAGGGGTGGGCGTCTCTCCTTGCTTTTGAAATGTTCTCTCCCTGGACATTTGTGTCTCCCCTCAGAATGGATGAGGAGCCAGTTTTTCCCTCTGGAAATAGGAGAGTTACCACTTCCCTAATGACAAGAGAATTTAGCAAAGTATGAGGAATGGCCCATGCCCGCCGCACCCATGTGGCCTGCCATCTCGTGGACTTTCTTCCTCTGCTTCCCTGGCAGTGGTGTGCCCAGGCAAGACCCATTCTCCAAACCCCCGTTTCAGATGACCTTTCTGAGCTCCACTGAGCAGCCTCTGCGCTAATGTTCATGGAGAGCCTGCTGTGCATCAGGCTCTGAGTTAAATCCTTCATGTGTGTTCCCCTTCAGTACAAGGCGCTGCGCTCCGGGGTGGAGGTGTAGCAGGTGTGGGTAGCAGTGTGTAGACTTCAGAGCGCCTTAGGTCTGGGTTCACACAGCCATTCTGACCTTGGCAAGCGTTTGACCTCTGCCCCTCAGTGTCCTTGGCCTTGAGCAGGCCTCATAACCCCTGCATTGCAGGCTTGTTCTACTCCCGAGAACCACTGTGGCCAGATTCCCACTCTGCCAGGTGTCGTCCCCAGCCTACCCCATGAAGTGCATGCCATGCGTCAAGCCCCTGGGAAAGTGGGCCTGAAACACCCAGGGCACAAAGCTCTCAAGAGCATGCAGTGTCACGCCACGGCTCTGTGTCCTCGCTGCACAACCTTGCGTGCTGTAGAGGAGCACGCAGGCAGGCTCCTGGCTCGGGGCAGTGCGTGCGTGACCCGCGGTGGTGGCCGTGCGTCCCTGTGCTCACGGCCTCCCGTGGAAGAGAACGCGCCGGGCGAGCGTGCCAAGAAGCTCAGAGCTGGAGCCACTTGTTTCCAGCGTGGACAGAGGGAAGGCCAGGAGCATGCTGTCCTCTCCTAGGGAACTTCAGGGGCTTCGTCTCAAGAGAGTGAAGCTCATGAAGGAGAAACCCCAGAATGGACACGGCCACTGCTGTCCTGTTTAACAGTTCCAAAAGCATTTCCCATACACTTCCAAACTGATTCCCCCAACCGTCTACCACAGAGGTACTGTGCACCCCATTGTGGGTGAAGAAATGTTGGGGGTGGCCTGACTAGCCCGGCTGACGGGCAGAGCTGGCTCTGCAGACAGGCTTTTCTGTCCGAAGCTAGGGCCGGCGCCGTCACTGTTGTGCTGTGAGCCTTGGAAAAGGTTGTTCTAGTACGGGTAATTTTCTAATATTACTTAACATTAGTAGGGTAGGGAAGAAGGTGAGAGTGTGTTTCAGGTGGCTGTTTAAGAGGAATTTTAATGTACAGTAGCACAATTGAGTTGAGGGGCAAGTTAGGCTCATGTCACATTTATAGGCAGGTTAAACTATGTTGTTTCTTTACCTTCTTTCTACAAGTGTGTGAAACCCCTGTGGCCTTATAACATTTATATAACCCATCTTCTTTTTTTGTTGTTGTTGGTCATGGGGCTTGAACTCAGGGCCTTGGTGCTGTCCCTGAGCTTTTCTATCCAAGGTTAGTGCTCTACCACTTTGAGCCTCAGCTCCACTTCAGGTTTTCTGGTGGTTAACTGGTGATAGGAGTCTCACAGACTTTCTTGCCTGGGCTGGCTTTGAACCGTGAACCTCAAATCTGAGCTTCCTGAGCAGCTTGGATTATAGGCATGATCTCCTAGCACCGGGCTAACCTACCTTCTTTGTAGATCTTTAATCCATATGTGAAGCTCTCTCTTTGTCACTGAATATTTTGTCTGTTAATGAGGGTAAAATATACTATGCCTATTAGATAATAAATAGGCCTTCTCATCTGAGATTATACTTTATTGACTACTTTCAGATTTACGTCCCAATTTAAACTGATGTATTGTTTTATTAGACTGGTTACTTTTTTAGAACCAGTGACTTTTTCTTTAAAGCTTAGATTTTTATCATAATATCACCTTGCAGGTTAATTCTTCAAATTCTGTTTTGTTCTGTTTGCTATACAATGCCAATGCTTGAAATGTCATCTGTGTAAATGAGTAAACTCAGGCAAGCATGCTGAAACCCTTACCAAAGTGAGTGCTGCCTGCAGATATGGATGATGTGAAAATGGAATTTTAGTTTGAGATGTTATTATCCTTTTTATTATTATTATTAAGTAGTCGTACTAAGAGGTTTCACTTCACATTAGATCGAGTACAATGTGAGATGCTGTTTGTTTGGTTATAATCTGCTTTGCTTATGAATTTCTCAGGACAAATAAAAGCTCATGGCAAAAATCAGAGTGGCTTCTTTGATATTTGCAGCTCATATCTAGTTTCATGTTTTGCAGCCTGGGAAAAGTCTCTGAAGGAGAACTGGAATGCTAAGCCTGTGTATGTGGTTGGAAATGCTACTGCTTCTCTAGGTAAGGAACTGGAAAGGTAGCCCAGCAAGCACAGATGGTCTGGGGCCGGGGGACATGGCAGCTGTCTGCTTGCCAGCTCACGCCGTGGCTGTCAACAGATCGCGTTCCAGGCCCTCGACTTAGGGGGCCTTCCCTTAGAGCTCCGGAGACAGGCAGTGCTCTCACTACAGGACAGCCAAGAGAGCACGCACACCAGAAGCCACCGCCACAGCCACCTCATCTCAGAGATGACACCCGCCCTTCCACCACCTTCCGCTCCATTCACACAGGTGGAAAGGCTGACACGGGCCTGAATCCCAGGGAACACTGGGGGCCACTATACTTCACGCCAGTTTACATCTGCTCACATGATGCGTTAGTGAGAAGCCGGTGGCGTCTGCGCTGCGGCCATCGTTTGTGGCTAGGCAGTGTATTGAGCGGCTCCTGAGTAGCATGCCCACAGCCACGTCTCTGCAGGAAGTCTTCCTCGTCAGTGTCCTCAGCAGATTGGCCATGGGTTTCCTGTGTGGAAGAGCCAGAGCCGAGGTCCGTCTGCCTTTTGCTCACGTCACAGCCTCACAGAGTGGCTGGGGCAGCCCCTCCCACACCCGAAACCACCTGCATTCATTGAGCTGGGTGTCCTCGTCCTCCCTTCCCGCCTCCTCAGCCTGGCCATGTCTGCACGTAACTCCTTTCCAAGCAGGCCTGTCTCCCTCACAAAACTGGGGCCGTGTGTGTGTACTGGTCCTGAGACTTGAACTCAGGGCTTAGACACCCTAAGCCTCTGTGCTCAAAGGACTAGCTCTACCATGTGAGCCACAGTTCCACTTCTGGCTTTTTTTTATTTTTTGGGGGGGGTGGGGGTTGGTTATGGGGCTTGAACTCTGGGCCTGGGCACTTTCCCTCAGCTCTTTAGCTCAAGGCTAGCACTCTGCCACTTGAGCCACAGTGCCACTTCCGGTTTTCTGGTGTTTTTGTTTTTGTTTTTTTGTTTTATTGGACGTAAGAGTCACGGACTTTCCTGCCCAGGCTGACTTTGAACCGTGATCCTCAGATCTCAGCCACCTGAGTAGCTAGGATTACAGATGTGAACCACCGGCACCCAGCTCCTTCTGGATTTTTGTTTGTTCATTGGAGATGAGAGTCTTACAGGCTTCTTTGCTTGGGCTGGCCTCGAACCTCAGTCCTCAGCTCTCAGCCTCCTGAACAGCCAGGATTATAGCCGTGAGCCACCAGTGTCCAGCTTAAAACAAGGGTTTTCTAGAGACTACAAAGCGTGGTAGATCCCAAAAGCTGGCCATCTTCTGACTGGTCAGAACGTAGCCTTCACTGAGCTCCTTCCCTGCGGCCAGAGGTTGGTTTTCCCAGGGCCTCATACAGTCTTAGGTCCACGGGTTTGGTGTTTTCAACTCTTGGAGATGAGTCACGAAGTTCTGAAGGGTGAATCCAGACAAAGTGTCAGGCCAGGACCAGCAGCTCCCTCTCCAGCGGGACATCAGTGAGCTTCCTATTCGACCTGGGTGCAATTTATAAAGCCATTTGCCCTGGGATGTGCACATTTGAAAGCCATATAGAAACAAAAAGACTTTGATAGCCATTTAAGGAAATACATTTCTTTGTTTCTTTCCAGTGAGTAAAATTGGCCTGGATACTGAAGGAGAAAACTCTGGAAATGCAGAAAAGCTTGCGGAGTACATTTGTTCCAGTGAGTATGACCCCAAATGAGACGCACCCAGTGTTTGTTGGTGCCGCAGCTGCTAGCTCAGGGTGTGTTCTCAGAGGTGTTCGGGCTCAAGGACTGGAACCTGTGCGTAACAGTGACTGTTTACATTGTGTGTGTGTGAGAGAGAGCGTGCGTGCGTGCGAGGCTCGGGCTGCGTCCCTTTCCCTCCTATCCCAAAAGATTTGAGTAACACTTGAGCGACCCTCAGAGGAAAACGTGTGGAGACGAGGCTGCGCAGAGGCCACCTGAAGGGCTCCCGAGGACAGCAGAGGCGCCGGTGCTCGCTGCTGCTCTCCCGTCTGAGCGCTTGCTCTCTTCCTCTGAGGAACTGCTCTTCTTTAACTCCCCCCAAAATACTTGCTCCCAGGGAAAGATCTGACTCCAGAAGCTCAATGTTAAGCCAAATGTGGAAGAGGGTGTCGAGTGGCACTGTTTTTCAGGTGTTTGTGTTTCAGTGGGAATCAGCTAATTATGGAGTTCTGGGCTGAAGGATACAGAGCAGAGATCCTTGGAGCGAGGGATGGGAAGACGAAGCGTGCTGTGCTGTGTAGGGCGGTGGTCTTACCCTAGGTTGCATCTGCCTCCCTCCCCTGTGCGCCATTCCAGCTGTGGACTGGGGCTCGCATGGCCACGCAGGACTGAAGCGGAGTCCTCTTACCGTACGGTACTGAGGAGGAAATTGGGAAGTTGCCCAAGGGCAGAAGGGCCAGGCGTTGTAGGCTTTGCGAGCAGTGTTCGCCATCAAAACTGGTAAAAGCAGCTGTGGCAGGAGAGCAGCTGTAGACGGTACACAGCTCTGGGATTTGGCTCCTACCCAGGAGTGTTATTTGCCAACTCCTTTCCAGAATGATTTTGGCCTCTGCTGGCAGGGTCAGGCGCCGGGGCAGAGTGCTGACCGCTGACCGTGTCCTCACCCTTGGGTGATGTTACTAGGGTTAGAAGGGAGAGGAGACACCTTCAGAAGGTCTCATGACTTTGAAACAAAAGTAGATGGTTTGGTTTTGGCAAAAATATTTTCAGACCAGGTGAATGGCTAATGCCTGTCACCCAGGAATTGCCTGCCTGGGAGGCTCTGTTCCTGGAGCTGGTGAGCACTCTGGACCTGGGCTCGGGTGGTTCTGCATTGGGAAGAAGCGGGCGGCGCGAGCGTGGCGGGGCTTCCGCAACCACTTGGGTCCCCTCCAGTCTGGGCTACAAGTCAGTATTTCCCATAGGCCTCTCCTCAGCTTCCGTAACTTGCGACTGTGTCTCACAGAAGCCCCCTGGTTGTAGTGAGGACTGAGGACAGCCGGCGCCTCCGGAGCTTCCGCTCTGAGGTTGACACATAGCCGCGGCTGTCAGCCCAGAAACTCGGGTGTCGTGTGGAGGTTGCTTTTAGGTTGCACCCAAGCCTCTTTCCCTTCCCCAGAGGTCAGGTGTGGGGCCGAAGACGCCAGGCCTCTGATCTCAGGGTCCGTTCCTCTGTCTACCAACACCCCTCCTGAAGAGTCACCCCAGGAGTCTAAACCCCGTCACGTTGGAAAGAGCTTATTATGCTTGAAGTGCTCCTCTCATCGCTGTGCCTCAGCAAGTTCTGGGCACTGTAGACGCGGTGTGCCGGAACCAGGGTGAAGACTGAATGTGTACTTTCTATCGTATCAGTTTCACGGGTGGATGGGTGATCCAAAAAAAACCAAAAACAAGCAAGCCGCAAGCAGGCTGCGCTGGCCGGGTGTGGGGAGCGTCCTGCTAGTGCCAAATCCCGCACTGCGCACACTGGGAGGGGCGGGCGCGGCATCCTGCTGAGTCTCCCTGTCTCAGGCAGCTGCGCTGGCTGGGGAGTGGCAGCTCTGGCCACTCTGAGCAAACACCTGAGCGCGGAGAGGGGCCGCCAGTGCTGGGGGCAGCCGCTCTGCACTAGGAGGGGCCGGAGCCTGCGTCTGGCTGCCTCCAAAGCTCTTCCGTTTTCTTGCTCTTTATACTTTGTGAAGATCCCAGTCCAAAGTGTGTTCAGCTGTTCGCTGTTCGCTGTCAGATGAAGTCAAAGCATTTTTTGAAGTGAAGAAGGCAGGTTTGCAGGGTTTGTTTTTTTTTTTTTTGCCAGTGCTGAGCTCAGGGCCTGGGCGTGTCCTTGAGCTGCTTTTGCTCAAGGCTAGCACTCTACCACTTGAGACATGGCGCTTCCAGCTTTTTCTGTGTACGTGGTACTAAGGAATCAAACCCAGGGCTTCATGCATGCTAGGCCAGCACTCTACCACTAAGCCACCTTCCCAGCCCCAAAAGCAGGTTCTAAAAGCTCATCCCGCTCACATGTGGGTTTGGGCGTGTGCGCAGTGCTGACCAGTTGCCATGGCAGCATTTAGAGCCGGGCCACACCCTCAGGGCTGCTCTGTAGCCCAAGCACTGCTCTCCAGGGGGACTCAGGGATGTCTTGCTTTGCTCCACTAGGACCTTGCACCAGTATCCTATGCTAAAAGACACAGTGCCGAGTTTTCTGTAGAAACTTCTAAGCTAGTCCTATGGGATACTCTGAAGCTGAAAACATAGCTCAGGAGACTGTAATTTGGGATACAAAATCTTCCCCATTTGCTGGTGACAACTGCTACTGGGGTGGGTGTTTGGCCGCCCCGGCCAGGGTTGGCTTTAGCTCAGCTCCTTGTCGCGTGATTTGTCCCCATGGTCATTGTTCTTACCATCGGCATAGGAGTTTGCTTCAGGGGTCTGTGGTGCAAGACACAGCGGGACTGAGAGCAAACCAACGCCAGGCCTTGTATTTCTAGTGCTGTTTATGAGGATGAAGGGCATGCATTGAACACTATATATATATATATAAACATTTTTATAAACATTTGCAATGAGTGTAAGGGTAGATCCTTGCACGCCTCGTGAGACAAAGTGCCAGCTTTTACAAGGACAAGCATTGGGTTGATAGATGGGAGGACAGTTTGTTTCCCATTTCAGGTCAGAGGCTGGGCTGTATTCAGTTTGATGCCTTGGTTCTGGAAGGAGGCCGAGGGGGGCCTGACTCAGTGCTCATCTCAGGCCCAGAGCCAGCAGGCGGCTTGGCTTGCTATGCCAGCAGGAGTAGGAAGGATCAGCATCATGTCTGAGCTGTCACGTGTCCCGTAACGGATGCGGGACTCATATCGTGGACACTCACCCTTGTCGCTGCTGGGGCACACTGCTCTGCGTCCTTCCAAAAGCCTTGGTTACTTCTAATTTATTGCCAATATGTCTGTAGCTTTGCAGATAGACTATAATAAATCTTCCATTTGTAATTAGTATATCCAAATAAAATTCTACTTGGTTTTAATGATTTTCTCCCCTACTGAACTTTGAAGCTCAATGTTAAAAGCTGAAAATCCATTTCCAGGGCTGTGGTACACAGGCTGATTCCTAGTTATTGCCTATTTATTTTACTTAACTATTATTACTTTAAGCAAGGCACGACTGCAAATATTTAGTGCTATTAACTCCACTGAGATGAATTAATTCAATCTCATAACTCATAGACAGTTCTCCCCCAGGAGAACTGTCTCTTCTAAAGGAAACCTAATTACAATTTAAATGGTAAAGGATAGATGACAGTTACAACTTTCATTAAGGAGACGGAGTCCTAAGAAGGCTGCCGGTCATCATGTGAACTGTCCTCCCGCACTTGGGAGTCCCTGCAGCCCGGCGCACTGTGGTTCCCTCAGAATCCTTGGCCTCGAAGCCGGGCGCTGGTGGCTCACGCCTGTAATCCTAGCTACTCAGGAGGCTGAGATCTGAGGATCGCGGTTCAAAGCCAGCCCGGGCAAGAAAGACTGTGAGACTCCTATCTCCAATAAACCACCAGGAAACTAGAAGTGGCACTGTAGCTCAAGTGGTAGAGCGCTCGTCTTGAGCTGAAGAGCTGAGGGACAGCGCCCAGGCCCAGAGTTCAAGCCCCACGACCGACCAAAAAAAAAAAAAAAAGAATCCTTGGCCTCAGTTGCTCATGATGGGCCGTCAAGTGCTCAGAGCACAAGACCTGGGTATGGTTACAGGTCTGCAGACACATAGGTTGCATGCCTAAGTAGCAGGCAGAGCACCTGCCTTGCAAACGTGAACCTCAGTACCACAAGAGAGAGAGAACGAGACAGAGAGCAAGCGAGAAAGAGAGAGAGCGAACACATGCCTTTTGGTCTTCAAAATCTGCAGACCCCTCCTCGGCTGCCTAGTACTGTGCTGGCACTGCAACACCCTTCCCCTCTGCCCTGACAGCCCAGCATGCCAGGCGCCCTCCCCGTCGCAGGGGGAGCGGGGCCGTGCAAGAATCGCTGTGTTAGGCATTGGATTGGCCTAGTTGGGTTGAAAATCAGCCAACATTAACTGTTGCATTGATGTGTTTGGGTTGAGAGGAAAATCCACAGACATCAAGCTTATCTCCAAATGAGTGAGTTGTCTTTGCCTTCATGAAGGGAGATAGCTGCAGTAGATCACCCCTCACTGGGCATATCAGTTTTTCTATGCAGTAGGGCCATGCCTTTCCTGGGAAGTTGGCTGAGCTGGTGACACCTGGCTAGGCTGTTGAAGTAGGCCAGCCTCTGCCTTCTGGGTGCCCTATACCATTGTGCCGTCCACTGCCCAATCTTGTGCACATCGTGACATGACAGATCTTAAGCACCCCCCCACCCCCAGCCATTCCTACATAGAGATCAGAATAAGACTGAGGAGCTCAGATCCCCTGGTAGACCCTGGCAGGCCTTTGGGCCTTATTGCCGTATTCTCATAGCTGTTCCAGGAAGAGTTTTGGCCCCTCGCCTCCTGCACGCCTGCCCGTCCTCCCATCATAGGCTGTTAACAGCAGATACACCTAGGCTCAGATGTACTGCAGTGGGTGAAGAACACAGCTTTGAAAAAGGCATCACTGGAAAAGAACCCAGCAGGCCTCATAGTTAACAATCCCCCATCCACTGTGAGCTCTTCTGTTGCCTCTTGTATTTACTTTAAATAAAGGAAACATCCACCCGTGTGCAGTGTTACATGCACTTCAGACAGACAGCCCGCAGCTATTCCTGTGGTTTAGTGCTGCTTCCAGGAGGCGGTACAGAGAGAACTTGTTTTGTTTCTTCTGACTGCTATCACTGGAGACCATGTGTCAGAGAGATGTTAAGGCTGGGGGAAGTTTGTAATGCTGTGGGTGAGTGACTCCTGCTAAAATTCCTGGTGTCGGATGGATGGATGTGGGGAAAATGGTTCTTCTCAGTGTTTTCACATTTGGGGGAAATTTTGGCATCTGACAACCCATCAGTTCTGCTGGATGGTATTGTTACAAATGGCTGTTCAAACTCTCACTGCAAGGGCTTAGGGCTGAATGTGCCCTTAGCTTTTCAGTGGCAGTGGGTGGCGGGCACAGACGGTGACACCGGGCCTCGCTGGGGGAGCAGGTGCCAGGGGTCGTGTCTGTCGGGGGCCGCGCTGAGCCACTCGTGGCTGCCAGTTCTCCACTGCCCCGCAGCATGAGCCCTGGCTGAGCCAGGGCTTCTTGCCAGATCCTCACCTTCCCGACTTCAACTGCAGATGTGCGTCCTAAACAGTGGCCGCGAGCCAGGAAGCCTCTTCCAGACCAGAGGAATTGCACACGTGCGAATGACAGCACACTTTGGGTGAATTTTACTTCTCACCCACATAACCTGGTATGTCCTTCATCTAATGACCATCACAGTCAGGCGTGGCAGCTGCTCTTCCCAAGCACAGGTGCTGGCACTGAGATGCGGGAGCGGAGCCCCTGACTCCGGAGCCCCTGACTGGCGCGGCCGCTGGGCCGGCAGAGCTCTCACCAAGTCTGGCTGTGTGCTTTCAGGGGAGCCGTCGGCCCTGCCTCTTCTGTTTCCCTGTGGGACCCTCAAGGGAGAGATCCTGCCGAAAATGCTCAAGGACAAAGGTGACTGACTTTGTAGACTGGAGATGGGGCGCGCTGAGGCCCAGGGAACTGGAGATGGGGTCCTGAGGCCCAGAGAACATACACAGGGCCACAGAGAGGCCGGGGCTCCCAGCTTCTGGCCTCCCCCACAAGCTGCCCTTGGACCTCATTTCTTGGTGTTTTAAATCTTGTCTGTGTGGGATTCATGGAGTGGCCAGTGACCATCCTGTGTTGGACAAATGCACACTGGCATCATGGGTCCAAACCATGGGTTCAAATCATGGCTTCTTGCCCTTGGTCTTCTATAATGGAGCTGGTCTCAATGGCTGAGTGGCTTGTTCCTGGAGGTTGTGTCATAGCTGGGCCCCTGCCGACAGTGTGCTGGGGCGGTGGCGGCTGTCTCACACCCAAGTACACTACAGTCTGTCCCCTGCTTTTGCTTGTGCCCAGGGATTCCTATGGAGAGCATAAATGTCTATCAGACAGTTCCACATCCGGGAATCCGAGAGAACCTGGGCAGCCACTATTCCAAACAGGTATGTGGTATGTCCAGGAAGAGCTGGCAGGGTGGCCCCCAGGCCGGGCAGAAGGAGCCGCGCCGGCTTTCCCACGTGCTTCTCCCACCCCAGCTGTGTGGCACTGAGGAAGTCACCTTTCTGCGTCTGTGAACGGGGAGTGGACCTGTCTCAACCATTCGTAAGGATTAGAGAAGATCATTCAGGCAGAAGTCTTCTTGTGAAGCACGGCTGATCTGACCAGTGCTCTCCGCTGTGTGGGGCTCAGGCTGAGCCGTGCCACGCGGAGCCCACTGCTCTGTCTGGGTTGAGCTTGGGGGGCCTCGAGCAAGGGAGGGCACTGCCTTCCTCATTCCCTTTCCCCTCGCACACGAGCAGGGTGGCCGGGGCTGGCGGAGCCAGGAAGCATCTCCGTCTCTCAAGGAGCGGGTCTCCTTTTCTCTTTCCCCACAGGGTGTCCCAGCCAGCATCGCATTTTTCAGTCCCTCTGGCCTTAAATTCAGCCTCAAGTGTATTCAGGAGTTATCTGGTGAAGACATGGATCAAATTAAGGTACGCTGCTCTTTGGGCGTAGATCTTTTCCATGAATGATGCTGGGGTGTGTGCGTCAGGTCAGAGGTCCTTGGCCAGGCAGCTGGCAGGGCCGCTCTGTGGGGCTGGAAGGCCCCCGCCCTCACCCACGGCCTCCCTCAGCCTGTCCTCATTTGTGACGCATAGTCTTCACAGACCAGTGCATGTCCTCCCTGCATGGACTGTCCTGAGGTTGGAAGAGTGACCCCCGGTAAAGCACTTGGGAGAAGGGCACGGTGCCCACACTGGCCCCCATCCCCTCCCAAATTCCCAGCTGAACACTGCCAGATAGTTTCCTTTTGTAAGCATTCCTGTTCTAAAAGGACTTATATTGGCATTGTTTAGGAACTACACTTGTGAGTCTCCAGTAATCACAGCCCTGGGGTGTCTTAACGGAAATGCCCTTGAACTGCTGCCCTACTGCAGGTGCCACTCACAGGCGCGTCTCCAGACTGGAGCGGTAGGCTGAGGAATTGTGTCCTGCCCCTGGTCACACCGCTGTGACCCAGGAAGATGATGGCTGGCCATTGTCCATGGTGATCCACCACCCTGTCCCAAGGGGCAACTGGGCAGGGGGCAGAGTTCGTCTAGGCATAGCTCAGGCAATTCTCATGTAGGTGTCCAGCAAGACAGGGATGATTGTCCTTTTACAGCCAGGAAACTGAGGCTCAAAGAGGTTAAGCAGTCTGTCCGAGTCGGATAGTGAGTCACTGGGTGCCCAGCTCACCCGTGGGGCCCCGCAATAGGAAGGTAGCATCAATTCTGCAGTTTGCACACCTAGCACAGTGAGCACTGTGAGACATCGGGCTGGGACGCCAGGCTTGGCATAGGGTCTGCATGTCACAGGGCACTGCGCTGCTCCAACCCTAAGTCTGCCCCGTGGCATGGACAGAACTTGAGGCCACCCAGACCCAGCCACCTCCCAGCCCATATTGTCTTCCTGGGGTCCAGTATCGGGAAGACCGTACCCCAGAAAGGTATATCTTGTGATCATCTGTGAATTCCGAGGGAGGAAAAGGCTCAGATCAGACTCACTCTGACCAAGCTGCCGGCCACACACTGTCCTGCTATCTTCACGGTTGCCATGTGCTGGTCCCATCGTAGGGACTTCTTTAATTTTCTTAAACATAGTATCATACTGAGGTAGAATTCACCAACTATAACACTTAATTGTCTTAGTCGGTATATAATTCAAAAAATATAAGCCAGTGGTGTTCAGGATAGTCACAAAGTGTGCAACCATCACTACTATTTTCATTCTAGAATACTCTTATCACCTGAAAATAAACTGCACCCACCCACAGATACTGCTGTGTACCCCTCAGCCCTAGCAATCACTGATCTGTTTTCTGTCTCTGTATTCGTCCATTCTGGATGGAATCACAGAGTATGTGGCCTCACAGGCCTGGGCTCTGCGTTGTTCACCTTGTTGGTCATGCAGCAATACTTCATTCCTTGCCTGTTCAACCTCCAGTAGAGGAATATTCAGGAAGCCTACCTTATTCATGGATTGATTACTCAAGGTTTGATCAAACACAGATAAAATTCATCAAAAGAAATTCCCAAATAGTATGCTTTCATTTTCACACACGACACAGCTCAGTGGATGCAGGAGACTCTGTCAGTCCCACATTGTCAATTGTGCTTAAATCGTGTGATCTGCTGAGTTTTTCTGACCTTCATTTTGCAAACATATACAACTCTCGAGCATATGGTGCCCAAAAAGCAAGGTATTAAATAAAGTGCTCAGTGCTAGTGAAAATTTGAGATTTGCTTAAAGGTTGCATTCTATAGACATTAAAGATCTGCATTCCCAGTGCAGTCCTGAGCTCTGAGCACCCCAAGTGTGTCTGGTTTCCTGGGTGCTGGGCAGCTTGGAACCACATGCCCAGATTCCAAGCTACCATATACCACACTTCACTATGCATTCATCGCTGATGGACAGTGAGGTTTTCCATGAATAAGACTCAGTATTAAAACAAGCTTGTGTGGGCGTGCTCTCATTTCTCTTCTAAACCCGAGAGTGAGTCTTGAGCTCTGTTTTACTGAGGATCAGATCAGCCCTTCAGCAGGGTTCCAGAAACAGAAGCAGAGCTGTGTACAGGCTAGGCACTTGCCCTGGCCACCCAGCCCTCTGCCTGTTCTTCCTCCTGGCCTCGCTCTACTGGACCCTGGGGATGGCATGCGCTCGCTCATGCTGAGATCATGGCTGCCCGCTTCAGATGAGCTGAAGACTTCACACAAGAGCGATGTCCTAACAGAAGAGCTCACACACAGCCCCTGCTGGGTCCTGAAGCCCTGCCTCCGTTCCTTTGCAGTTCATAGCCATCGGCCCCAGCACAGCTCGTGCTCTGGCTGCCGCAGGCCTGCCTGTGAGCTGCACCGCGGAGAGCCCCACGCCGCAAGCCCTGGCCACCGCCATCAAGAAGGCACTGCAGCTCCAAGGCCGCTGCTGAGCGCCTGGGCTTCACCCCAGGCAGCTGTCTTGGCCCTGCTCTTCCTTGGGGCAGTGGCAGTCTCAGGCTCGTGGGAAGCTGCCACTGCCGAACTCCTACCTCAAACCTAAGTGGAAGCATGGAGGTCAGAGAGGCCCAGCCCTGGGGCCCAGCATGCACCTCACTATCCTCCAAGAAGGCCGACACCGAAACCTGGCCCAGGTGCACACGGGCTTCCAGACCCTGCACCCTGAGATCAAATAAACCACACTGATGGAGTATGCTCACTACTGTGTCTTATTCTCCCTTGTGTGGTTTGCAGTCCAAGCTGTGTTCATGGGGAAATGGCTTTGCACTGAAAACATCAGTCAGTCAACATGTCTGTGTGATGAGGAAATTTGCTGTGTATGAAGTAGACTGGTGGCTCATGCCTGTCATCCTAGCTACTCAGGACGCTGAGATCTGAGGACCATGGTTCAAAGCCAGCCCAGGCAGGATAATCTGTAGGATTCATCTCCAGTAAACCACTAGAAAACCGGAAGTGGCACTGTGGTTCAAGCGGTAGAGCATTAGCCTTAAGCTGAAGAGTGTAGGGACAGCGCCCAGGCCGAGTTCAAGCCCTGCGACCAAAGAAAAAAAGATCTTGGGGGCTGGGAATGTGGCTTTAGCAGTAGAGTGCTTGCCCAGCATGCATGAAGCCCTGGGTTCCATTCCTCAGTACCACATACACAGAAAAAGCCAGAAATGGTGCTGTGGCTCAAGTGTTAGAGTGCTAGCCTTGAACAAAAGCAGCTCAGGGACAGTGTCCAGGCTCTGAATTGAAACTCCAGGACTGGCAACAACAACAACAAAAAAGACCTGTGTGAGCTATGGACAGTTGTAATTTGAGTCTAGACCTTCCGCTTGGTGCAGGTCAGTCAGATCAGCAGCTCCTCCAGCGTTGGAGACGGAGAGGGACTTACCTAGAAATGTGCAATTCTGCACAAAGACTTGAAAATGCCCCACATTTTCATTTCCAGTTCTTAAGTGCTAGCCTAGAATGTCTGTCTTTCAGTCCATAAGGGCTGGTGTTAGGAAAGGTCTCTGCACTATCCATGCTCCCCAGACCGGGAGGCTGGGCCTATGCTGAGCGCCTCCCACAGGCCCTTGTTGGCAAAGGCTGTCCATGAGTCAGCTCCATTCCTCATGACCTGACACCCAAAACTCACCTCGTATCAAACTCAAGTTAGTAGAAGGAACCATCCAGGACCCTTGGCTCTCCAAATCTTGGTGCTGTGGATGGCACATGGTTGATGTCTGTCCCCGGAGGTTTGGCATGGTGAGAGCCTGGTCCCCACCTGGCACCTGGGAGCTGATGGAAACTTAGGTAAGGCCAGGCCTTGCCCGACTGAAGTCAGACAACGAACAAGAAGCACTTGTTCTTGAAAGGCAGGTGTGAAGATGGCACAGAGGGACCAGGAAAAGCTGGCAAGGAAGCATGTAAAATTAAAGTAGGGGGCTGGGAAGGTGGCTTAGTCGTAGAGTGCTTGACTTGCATGCATGAGGCCCACATAAGCAAAAAAAGTGGGAAATGGGGCTGTGGCTCGTGGTAGAGCGCTAGCCTTGAGCTGAAGAACTGAGGGGCAGTGCCCAGGCCCAGAGTTCCAACCCCACGACCAACAATAAATAATAATAATAATGTAGAAACCAGGTGCCAGTGGCTCACATCTGTGTGAGGTCTGAGGATTTTGGTTCAAAACAGTCCTGAGCAGACAAATCTAACACCCTTATCTCCAGCAAAAGTCCAGAAGTGGAGGTGAGGTGCAAGGGCTGGAGTGCCAGCCCGACTCTGGTCTACCTCCTGTGCTCTGCTCCCCTCTTGTGTCACGCAGGACCCGGGTGGGCATCTATGGGAGCGGCGGGGAGAGGAGGAAGTGTGAGGTTGGAGGACAGGACACCGGGCGCATGCAACCCCAAGTATTCACCCCAGCAGAGCTCAAAACGCAAGCGCCTGCGCAGAGGCGAGTAGCGGGGCCATCTAGGGGAGGGACCCGTGTCCGGGGGACAAAGGCACTTGGAATGTTGGGATCTGAGCGGAACTGAGGAAAGGGCCAGGCCCTGCAAGCCAGCTGGGCGGAGGCTGCAGGTCGGGCTGGGAGGCCTGGGGTGGGCGGTGAGGCCGGCGCGTGCCTCTACAAACAGACCAGCGTGGTCACCATAGAAATGCAAACCACAGGCACGTGCAAACCGGGGTGAGGGCGGGGAGGAGCGGGCTTCAAAGGCAGTGCACCTGGGCCTGCGGAGGCGGGCACCCTTGGGCGCGGTGTGCGAAATGCCTGCGAGTGTATAAAGGGCCTGGGCCTGGCTCCCCGAGGGCCGAGACCGACGACCGATCGCACAGGCCAGGCCATGCGTGCTGCCCGTGACTTACCTGCGACGCTGCTGCTGCTGCCGCCGCTGCTGCTGCCGCTGCTGCACCGGCTGGCTGCGCCCCGGTCCGCGCAGGCGCAGGCTGAATCCGTCTTCCACAGCCGGGACCGCTCCGACCTGGCGCCGTCCCCGCGGCAGCGCGCCAAGCCCATCGCCGACCTCCGCGCCGCTCAGGTAGGGGGAGCGCCGCGCGTGCGCAGCAGCGCTCGCCACGGTGGGGGCGGGGGGAGCATGCGCAGAGCTCTCCACGGGGGGCACGTGCGGCCCTACGCGGGCTTCGTGGTTCTTCGTGGTTCGGGGAGGAAACCCGGGCTCCGCGCTTCCCCTCGCGCGGTCGGTTCTGTGGCGCTGGGGATGGAACCCGGGCCGTGCCCAGGCTGGGCCTCAGTGGGGCCTGACGCGCGTGCGCGGCCGCGGGTGGGTCTCCCACACCCTCCAGGTCTCCCCCAGCTCGGCCTCAGCGCAGGACTGGGTCCCACCCCCAGACGCACTCCACACCTGCCCCGACCCCCCCACCCCCACGTCCCCCGGGCTCTGGGGGCAGGGCAGGGACACAGCAGCAGCCAAGCCCTCGTGGCAAGCACTCCCCAGATTTGGCGCACTTCTCTCCCACAGAGATTCCTGTCCAGATATGGCTGGTCCAAGGTGTCTTCAGGCCGGGGTCCCAGCCCCAAGGGGCCCCCACCGGCCCCCTCGGGCTCCGCCCTGGCCGAGGCCATGCTCCGGTTCCAAAAGGCCAACGCCCTGCCTGCCAGCGGGAAGCTGGACGCGGCCACACTGGCGGCCATGAACAGGCCTCGCTGCGGCGTCCCTGACACGCGGCCCCCGCCCCAGGCTGCTGGGAAGACCCCGCCGGCCCCGCGGGCCCCGCTAGCTTCTCAGCCCAGGGCCCGGCCAAAGCGCTTCCTGCAAGTGCTGCTGCCCAGGCCGGGCAGGCAGCGGGAAGACTCCCTGGACAGTGGGGCCATCTGGGCCTTCTCCAAGAAGACCCTCACGTGGAGGCTGGTGGGAGAGGCCTACAGCAGCCAGCTCTCCGTGGACGAGCAGAGATACATTTTCAGACTGGCCTTCAGGATGTGGAGCGAGGTGACGCCGCTGGACTTCCGCGAGGACCTCACGGCCCCCGGGGCCGCCGTGGACATAAAGCTGGGTTTTGGGAGAGGTAAGAAGGCCACAGGCTCGGGACCCATGCAAGTGTCACAAGTCCTCTGGGTCAGGGCCACCGTGGCTGCCACACCCCCGCGTTGTGGCTCAACTAGACTGGGTGGGCTTGCTCCACACCGACACTGGGGCGGCTGCGCTCAGTCCTGTGGCTCAGGTGGCTTCTGGGGCTTGCTTACCTGCAGTTTAGGTGTGCTGGTCAAAGAAGGGCGCCCAGCCACCTGCTCCCATGGAGAAGCCCCAGGTGCTGCCTGCGTTTTCTCGGGAGCACACACAGGCAACCACCCTGTGCCCTAACTTCTCTGCAGTTCAACTGTGATCTAGGGGTGTTTCCTCTCCGGGCACTGCTCCCCGCACTTGGCACTGCCATCTTTTTTTGGGGGGGAGGGTCCAGTCGTGGGTGCTGAACTCTGGGCCTGGGTGCTGTCCCTCAGCTCTTCAGCTCAAGGCTAACGTTCTACCTACTTGAGCCACAGCACCACTTCCAGTTTTTTTCTTTTTGCTTATGTGGTGCTGAGGAATCGAACCCAGGGCCTCATGCATGCAAGGCAAGCGCTCTACCACTGAGCCACCGCCCCAGCCCCACGGCACTGCCATCTTTATCCTTCCTGGTGGTATTAATGCTGAAGCACACCGCCTGCAGCCTGGGCACTCCTCCCAAGGGAGGTCCAGCCCTGCTGCTCACACACAGCTTCCGGAGGTTGGGTGCTCTCAACATCTATGCAGGGCGGGGAGTCCGTAGCAGGCACCCCTTATTCACTGCCACCACACTCTCTGCCCTTGCCAGGCCGACACATGGGCTGCCCTCGGGTGTTTGACGGGAGTGGGCAAGAGTTTGCTCATGCCTGGCGCCTGGGGGACATTCACTTCGATGACGACGAACACTTCACCCCCCCCACCAGTGACATGGGCATCAGCCTTCTCAAGGTAAGTGGTGGGAACTGCTCCCCTGGGTCAGCGAAGGGCAGAGCAGCAGAGGGCTGAGCGGGAGGCCGGAGCTCTCCTAAAGGCTAGTGGATCTCTGGGGGTGGCTCCCCAATTCTTGCCTGACCCTGTCTCCTGGGCAAGCCCAGCTCACCAGGCACAGGCCTTCTCTCTGCAACCTAGGGACCCGTCCCAGGGGTATGCAAAGGCCCAGGCTGGGCCCTGCACCCACGCTTCATGTTCCCCTCTAGGTGGCCGTCCATGAAATTGGACATGTCCTCGGCTTGCCTCACACCCATAGGACGGGATCCATAATGCAACCCAATTATACTCCCCAGGGGCCTGCCTTTGAGTTGGACTGGTCAGACCGAAAAGCAATTCAAAAGCTGTATGGTAAGGTGGGCCTGGGCCAATCCTCCCCAGAACTCCTAGATGACACGCGGGGTCCGCTTCCACTCATGGGGAGGCTGGCCCCCAAGGAGCACAAGGCTGTGCAACTTGGAGCATCTGCCCTCTAGATCCCCACAGGATCTAGGCTGGAGTACTGGTGTAGCACACAAGGCCCTGGTGTATTCCCCGGGACCACACACTGACTGCAGCCACGGGTGGAGGACAACGCTTCTCTCCTCCCCGACCAACACACCCAATGTGGGTGGTCCCTCCTTCGTCCTTCCTTTCATTTGCCTCCTGCCCTGCCTGGGAGGAAAGAGGTCCCTACAGCTTCCTAGACACAGGGAGGGCCCTCGGTATCTCTCCAAGCTGTGCGGATGGAGAACCGCTGGAAGTTTACTGCAATCCTAAGTGAAGGACAGCTTAGCCTCGCCTGAGTGGGTTTCAGTCTCTCGTCGTTATGTACCACAGTACTAGCAACTGCTTAATGAAAATGATTTATATCAAGCATAGTAGTACATATTTGTAATCCCAGCACTGGGAAGGCCGAGGCAGGAAGAAGAGCAAGTTTAAAGTCACCCTGGGGTACACAGTGAGACTGTGCCTCAAAAGATGACATTTGTAGCTGGGTGCCATTGGCTCACACCTGAGATCTGAGGATCACGGTTCAAAGCCCAGGCAGCAAAGTCCATGAGATCTTCATCTCCAACTAACCACCAAAAAAGGTGGAAGTGAAGCTGTGGCTTCATGTGGTAGCGGACCAGCCTTGAGTGAAAAAGCTCAGGACAGCACCCAGGCCCAGTTCAGCCCCAAGAATGCCATAAAAAGAACAGAGAGATTAATGACTTAATGTGGATGCCTAAGGAATAGCCATTGGCCTCCTCCTTTCTACTGAAGGTCATTCACAAAGATCATCTCATGCCTGTTCTACTCACTGCCTCCTGTTCTCCATACTCAAGAGCCTTTAGTGACAACAAAGCCCAGGCACATTTATTTCCTCCAGTGGAAACTGAACTCCTGTGTGCCTTGAACCAACATTTTTTTTTTCACTAATGAAATCCGATGGCGTGTGGACACACAGCTGCATCCATGCTGGGGCCAGGATTGCTATGAGCAACCAGTATGAGCCAGGGCCAGCCTCCTTCCTTCCAATTGCACATGCACCTCTCTTTACAAGGTGCTTCCACAGAAAATCCCAACTTTGCAACTATCCGCATTGCACTTACCTGTGAATGTTGGCTTTTGCACTGAGCATCCAGTGCCTGGATTTTTCTCTTTTATCCAGGCTCCTGTGAGGGATCATTTGATATCGCATTTGACTGGATTCGCAAAGAAAGAAACCAATACGGTGAAGTGCGGGTGAGATTCAGCACGTACTTCTTCCGCAAGAGCTGGTACTGGCTCTATGAAAACCGCAACAACAGGACACGCTACGGGGACCCTCTGCAAATCCTCACTGGCTGGCGCGGGATCCCGGCACTAAACCTAGACGCCTTCGTCCATGTCTGGACCTGGAGACGAGATGAACGCTATTTTTTTAAAGGTAAGTATGGCTCCATTTCCCTTAGTAAACAACTACATTCAGGCTGCGCACTGGTGGCTCATGCCTAGAATCCTAGCTACTCGGGAAGCTGACATGTGAGGATCTTGGTTCATAGCCAACCTGGGCAGCAAAGTCTGAGACCTTAATTTCCAATTAACTACCAAAAAGCAGTAAGTGGAGCTATGACTCAAGTAGTAGCGCTAGCCCTCAGTGAAAAAGCTAAGGGACAGCACCCAGGCTGTGTGGTGCATACACATGCACATACACACACCTGTACATGCAGGATAAATGTTTGAAGCCCCTAACAAGGAACCCATTTGGTTGCTGGTAGCATCTGATTAATTCCTTGCTTGCACCATCCAATCTCAGGCCTAACTCACTAGGTGAATGCTGTGTGATTCAATGAGTGAGTGCTAGTCAGGAGAGCTTACTAAGAGCGGTGGAAAGGCCTACATCAGCTTTCCTGGTTCTGAAGAAGGCTGCCTTGGAAAGCAACCCACAGCCACAAGTGCTGAAGGGACTGCGGCAGTGGTGACGCTGCCCTGGTCCGAGAATGGAATCAGGATAATGCCGGCGCTGCTAGCAGTCAGGGCTGAACCTAGACTTACAGGCAGGTGAGATGTAAAGCCCTAGAAAGGCCACTTGGAATGGTGTGTGCCTGCATGTGTGTGTGCACAGGCCAGCACAGGGCTGTGCCTAGAAAAGGCCCATGAAGGAGACTAGTGAGTCCATGAGGTGATGGGATACCCACTCAGTGACATTTCTGGGGGACTCAGTCGGCTTCACTTTGGAGAGGCTTGAATGCAGGGCCACGGGTGGGGCTTCACCAAGGGCAGGCCATTCTGTCAAGCACTTTTGCACACAGCCCGTGTGGGCACTCTGCATAGCAAACTCAAATGGCTACAGCCTAATCCCCAACCTGACAGCATGCACACCGCTTTGCCTGAGCCCTATAATGCACTGCTCTACACCACTCAGTAAGGCAGGAGAGAAACAGACTTTCACTGTAAGTGATCCCCAGGACTGTTTCCCATGGTTTGTGTTAACAGATCCCATGATGTTTCTGATTGGTTCCCAGGAAACCAATACTGGAGGTACGACAGTGATCGGGACCAGGCCTATACAGAAGATGAACAAGGAAGAAGCTACCCCAAACTGATTTCAGAAGGGTTTCCAGGCATCCCCAGCCCCTTGGACACAGCCTTTTATGACCGAAGGCAGCAGTTAATTTACTTCTTTAAGGAGTCCTCTGTAAGTATCTGCTTCCCCAAGCACTGATGGATGCATCAGGTGATCGAGCTCTTAGTTGAGAGCTCTTCCCATTACTTCATATCTAGAAAGTGGTGGCAGATCACTAGGTAGAAAATAATAATTTCAAGTCCCAAGAACTGCAGTCAAGTTAAGTGAATCTAAAAATCAATGATTTTGAAAAGCCGGTCTTACTGTCACATTTCCTTTGCAGGTATTTGCGTTTGATGTCAACAGAAATCAAGTACTTGACTCTTATCCAATGCAGATCACTCAAGTTTTTCCAGCAGTAGCACCACAAAACCATCCCTTTCGCAATATAGATTCAGCCTACTACTCCTATGCACACAACTCCGTGTTCTTCTTCAAAGGCAATGCCTACTGGAGAGTAGTTAACGACAAGGACCAACAACACAACACATCGCTGCCTTTGAATGGCTTACTTCCAAAGAGGCCTACTTCAGGGAAGTGGTTTGACGTTTGTGATGTCGATGCGTCCACACTGAACATGTGATGAGAACAGGAAAATGGAAGTAACCATAGGAGTTCTCTTCTGAGACAAAAAGGCCAACTTCTTTCACAGAGCAAATGAACCAGGTTTTCATTCGCTACAGCAAATATGGCTCCTTAAACCCAGTACAAAAAGCATTTCCTAACTCTAAACCACCTTGATTTAAAGAGCATTATGGGGAGGGGGGATATCAAATAATTTTACTAATATTTTAAAAGGAAAGCTTTAAAAAAGAAAGAGAAGCAAGCACTCCTAGGTGGGGTGCTAGTGGCTCATTTCCTGTAATACTAGCTAGCTACTCAGGAGGCTAAGATTTGAGAATCAGGGTTTAAAGCCAAGCCCAGTAGAAGTCTATGACTCTTATTTCCAGTTAACTAGCAAAATGCCAGACCAGAGGTGTGACTCAAATGATGGAATACCAGGTGTGAGTGAAAAAGCTAGGAGAAAAAAACAAAGCACAAAAAAGGCACACACCCCAATGGCTCTTCCTTTCTACGCTGCTGGGGCGCTGCTGCCATGTCCCATTCGTGCACTGCCCAGTGTGCGCTTGCGGGAGGGGGGGGGGGCAGTCGGGCCAGGCCCTCAGGAAGGACATGCCGCCCTTAGAGGCACTTCTAACAGTGGGATTTGATGAACCATCACAGAATTTGCATTTTTATTACAAAGCCTCTGTTACAACGTCTTCTAAAACCTCACAGTGAGCCAAAGGTTTTCAAGCTTCACCCGGGTGCCATTCTGGGTGAAGAAATGGAAGCTCCTCTGCCAAACCCCTGTTCCTTGTGGGCTCGTCTCCCGGTACCAGCTGCTGCCCTCTTTCCTCTCCATCCGTACTCTCTGGCTTGAAGTAGATGTGCACCCCGATGGTCCCGAGCAGCTCTTCCCTGCTCTGTGCAGCCCACCCAGTCGGTGTTCTCCTCTCCATCGGTGACCACTACATTCTGAAGTCAGACCACCGTGGAGCTCTGGAAGCTCACTAGGTAGCTTTACCTTCCCTCTATCAGTGTATCTAGGATAGGAATTGGGCCCCTTTAACTTGTATGCAATATTGGTACTTACGGGTTTTTGTTTTGTTCTTTCTGGTGCCAGTACTGGGGCTTTACTCCAGGCTTCCACCTTTTTGCTCAAGACTGGTGCCACTGGAGCTATAGCTCCACTTCTGGCTTTCTGCTGGTTAATAGAAGAGAGTCTATAGGATTTTCCCAAACTGGCTTTGAACCATGATCCTCAAATCTCAAGTTCTAAAATAGCTAGGATTATTGGTGTTGAGCCATCTGTGCCTGGTGCTACTTATTCTTTTTTTTTTTTTTGGTCCGGTCTTCGGGCCTGAACTCTGGGCCTGGGCGCTGTCCCTCAGCTCTTCAGCTCAAGGCTAGCACTCTACCACTTGAGCCACAGCGCCACTTCTGGCTTTTTTCTTTTTGCTTATGTGGTGCTGAGGAATCGAACCCAGGGCCTCAAGCATGCAAGGCAAGCGCTCTACCACTGAGCCACCTTCCCAGCCCTTGTGCTACTTATTCTTAACACACATCAAAACCCACACCTTAGGGAGGCAGACAAAATCTGGGCAATGAAATTAAGTGAAAAAGACTCAGTAGCCTATATGACCAGATTACAAATATTATTTCTTGTAAAGAACAAGCTAGCTAGGTATCACAACTCACACCTGTAATCCCAGCTTACTGGGAGACATAAGGACAATTGCATTTCAAAGTTAGCATAGGCAAGGAGTTGACAAGACCTCATCTTAAACCAGTGAGTTAGGCATGGTGATACGGACCTGTAATCCTTGCTTCAGAGGCCGTAGGTAAAAGGCCTCTGGGCAAAAATACAACCGCTATCTGAGAAATGACTAAAACAAAAAAGGGCTGTGGATACCATCCAAGTTGTAGAGCAACTGCTAGCAAACACAAAGTCTTGAGTTCAAACCCCAGTACTGTTGAAACAAAGGACTAGCTAAAGCATAGGCACTTCAAGAAACTTTGCCGTAGGCAAATTACAAATGCATATGAAGAGGTCATTTCTTTCCTCTGCAGAATTTTTGTTATTGCTGACCTCAGAAGATAGCTAGAATTTATATTTTCTCACCTAAAAATAATTTCCCTCTTGACGAAAGGCTGTTGTTCATTTAAGGATGGCTTAGGAGACAAAGTAAGCAATTTTAATAGCCCTTAACTGTGGCTTATTTCTATTTAAGAAATTCTTTTTAAACTTATCAATGGTAGACAGATACTGTCAGTCACTGAAGTATACAGATTTAACCACAAGCAGGGGAAGGGCTGTCCCAGCTGTGGGCAGCATCTCCTGCGCCCAGACTCAGGTCCGCAGGCTTGCCCACAATGGGGTCAATGGCTGGAACTTCAGAACTGTCTGGCTGTGTAGTACCCTGTACCTTGTCTTTCCTGCCACTGAGTAGTAACTGTGAAGAACTGTGGGGCAGGGGTGCAGCTCAGTGGAAGAGTACATGCCTAGCACGCACAGGCCTGGATTCAGTTCTCAGTACACAAACCACAAAGCCAGCAGAGCCTGTCCGCTTTATCCTTTGACAAGAGGGTGCATGTCTGCACACAGCAGCACCGAGAACACAAAACACTGCAGTGACAAGTGACTGGATAGCTGGATCTTACTTTGACTGCTATGATCTTTTACTTTATAAAGCTGAAGAATTAAACTGAGTTCAAATCGCAACTCCATGTGAAGAATGAAAAATGAAACCAGAAGGATATTTTAAATAAATAGCTTATTTATTCAAAATAGTTTTCTTACCTTATTCACAGTTTCGGGCTTATATGAAAAGGGGGTAGTAGTACCTAGTCTTTATCAACTCTCACACAAAACCCCATCAGAACATGCATCAAATACAGACCTGCACAAGGTTTACCTTTGAAAAATCTCCCACTACACCTTAAAAAGGGCCCTTGTTTTTGTGCATTTTAGAAGGAAACACTGTAGATATACAGCAAGTTTAACTCATTTGAACTTACAAAATTATCTGCATAAGTCTCTCAACCAAAGTAACATTTTTTCCAAAATAATCAGATCTTAAACTCGTGTAGCGCTAGTGTAATTGCATCACAAAGTCCATGGAAACCAAGGTGCCACGTGCTTCGCACAGAGAGCACAGCGCTGGAGCGGCCCTCTGCTTCTGCCTCAAGCACTTCAGAAGCAGCAGCTTTCCAGGACTCCACCGTCCGCCTCTGTCCGCCCTGGAAATGACTGCCTCTGCTGCTCACCTGTTCACGCAGCATCTCCTCACCTTTAATGGGACAGCAGAGAGGCTGGACAGGGCTGCTTGGCGTGGAAGGCACTGACAGCGACTGCAGGCGTGCTCTGTGTGCTCACGGGACGGCGCCGCCACCGGTGCTGCCCACTTCCCCGGCCCCCCGGGCGAGCTGCTCCAGCAGACGAATGACGACGTCAATCCTTTCCACTAGAGTGGCACTTTTGTTCGCAGTCGCTCTCAAAAGCTGGGAATAAACCTGCTTGTTGTTTTTCAGGACTGCATCTTCTTCAATGTTACTGCTGGAGGAGAAAGAGTGGCTGAGAGAGCAGTGGCACAGACAGCAACAGCAGCAGGTGCCCCACCACGGCCGCGAGACTACCACACACCTACCACCCTGGGCCTCGAGACACTGATGCCGGTGCTCCTTTAACATACCCAGGTCACTCCCTGGCTCTGTGGCAGGGAGTTGGAGAAGGGCACTGGGAGAAGACACAGAGGGAGCACTTACCAAAACAATGTCATTAGCTCAGGGCTCAAAGCCCTGAGACTCGTATCTCCAATTAACCCCAAAAAAAGTCAGGACTAGAGGTATGACGCAAGTGGTAGACAGCTAACCAAAAGTGAAAAAGCCCAGCAAATACAAGGCCCTGAGTTCAACCCCAGGGCCAAAGTCAAAAACACCCCCTCCCCACAAAAACCAAAACAATGTCAGATGATATATGCCAAAGTGAAATGCAATGGAGATGGCCAGGGGCAGGGAGGCTGGGTGGCAATCCTTAAGGCCCTCAAATTGTATAGACAGGCACACAGGCACACTGCCCACCTGGGCATGAGCTCTGGAGCCCAGCTGCAGCCATACCTCCACTCTTAACTCACTGGCGCAACTCTGGTATGAGAGCACACTATCAACCGTTCCCCTTAGGAAAGATCAGCATACTATGTTAGGTGCCCAACTGCATGGCAAGTCAAGCTCAGTGTGACTCTTAACAGTCCCATGTGACACCCACCCCACCCCCATGAAACCAGATAACAGCTGACGTCCCCTGACTGCGGTGTAGTGCGGCCCCCATGAAGAAGGGCAAGGACTGCACTTTGCTTCAACAGCTCAGGTCCTGGGATCAAAGTCTAAGCATCCAATTCCACATTGGGTGGGTCTTCTCCATTTCCAATGTGCATCTCTCCGCGCACCAAGAGACTACCAGGACTGGCACAGAGCACCTGCTGGGACAGTGTCCCGCCCCTAGACAAGGATGTCCCTTCTACTTAGATCACCCTCCAGACATCCCTTAACCAGTCCGACCCATTAGAAACCCACTTCTCCACTTCTTGTGTGAGTGGCTCAGGGCCTGCACTCTGTCCCTTAGCTTTTTTATTTTCATTTGCATGTTAGCAGAAATATAAGAGAATCGGTCACTGACACACTAGCCAACACTGACACTGTTTTGTTTTCAAACTGTCCAACACACTTAGTGTATAAACACAGTATCACATCAAGTCTTTTGTTTAATAAGCCCTAAAAAAGAATGACCCCAAATACCCAGTAGAGCTGCATGAACACATTCGAAAACTTTAGATAATGATTTTCTTCAAATGAATATGAATAAACTGAACTGACATAAAATTATTTCGGTCACCACAGGAACATATTAAAAGACTGAAACTATGACCTGTCAGCCAATTACCTAAATCATTCATTTGTGAAGTCAGTGAATTACTGCGTTACATACATTTATATTGCCACCTTGTGGAAACCAATTTACTTGACTGCTGTTAAGCGAGGAAAAGCTAGGAGCTCCTTTTCAAGGGTGTGTAAACACATGCACTGTCTGCTTTGCCTTCATCCTGCTGGGCACCTGAGCTGTGAGCAAATGGGCCGAAGGAGCCACAGCACATCTGAGACTCTCATGAATGAAAGTGCTCCTCACAACACTAAGCTGCACTCAAACCAACTAAGCTGTTCTAGTCAACCTGCCCTTTCCCTCCCAACCAACAGGACCTTGAGATAGTAAGATGGCTCCTCTGCAGCATGCAGCATGGAGAGAAGATCTGAGGCGAAAGCTGGAGCAGACATTAAGAAGTTCCTTATGCAGTCTGCCCCACCATATACCATGCAAGGTTTGACTCCCAGTGGATGCTTCAAACTAAGGACAGTACTGACCCTTACATACTCCCCTCCCCCACCTCCACCCCCAGCTGGACGGTGGGCGGCTCATGCCTGTGATCCTAGCTACTCAGGAGGCTGAGATCTGACGGTAAGTTTGGAGCCAGCCTAGGCAATAGTCTGTGAGACTTATATCCAATAAACTACTCAGAAAAAACCGGAAGTGGCCATTTGGCTCAAGTGGTAGAGCACTAGTGTTGAATTCAGAGACTCAAAGACAGAGCCCAGGCCCTGAGTCCCCCCACTACTCCCCCCCAAAAAAGTTTATAAATTAGGCATGTTAAGAAATTAGCAATAACAACTCACCAAAAACAAAAAAAATTTTATTTTTTTTGCTCAGTCGTGGGGCCTGAACTCTGGGCCTGGGTGCTGTCCCTCTGCTCTTCAACTCCCACTTCCGGCTTTTTCTGCTTATGTGGTGCTAAGGAATCAAACCCAGGACCTCATGCATGCAAGGCAAACACTGTACCACTAAGCCACCTTCCCAGCCCTCACCAAAATCTTAATATTAACGTAATTTTTCTTTCTTCATTGAGAACATATACCTATTTCCCTAAAGAAAACATTTCACAGCTTCTCTTTGGCATATACTTGTCACCATACTTATGCACTGGAATCATAGTTTTGTAAAATGGGGGCTGTTTTGAGTCGGGGATCCAGCAGTCAAGCTGATAAACAGGGCAGCTATGAAGTGACAGTGTACCCAGGGAGGACATAGCAAAGGGGTGACTCCTTGTCTGGGGCGGGGGGAAGGGGCAGTGTAAGAATTCACCAAAATGGTGCCCAAAACTTGTACATGGTTTATTTATGGAATTTTCCACTTAATTTTTTGGGACAGCAGTTGGCCATAGCTAACTAACCTGAGAAAGCAAAACTTGAGTTATGGAGGGGAGTGAAAACAACTTGAATATAGCGATGTTTGGAAGGTAGCCATGGCAACAACAAAACCATCTCAACCATGGCTCATCCACAGGCTATACAAATGAGCTCACCATCCCCCTGTGAAGGCCTCACAGGTGAAGGGTGTAAAAATTCCCAGGCAAAACGATTACTTCCCTCAGCCTCTACTGCCCTAGTGACAAGTCCAGTTCTCAACTTCTGAGCCAAAAATCTGTGTAACTATAATCCCTCTGTACATCAACTCTGTAATAATAAATTATTAAAAAACAAAAAGCTGAGAGCCATGGTTGAAGTGGTAGGGCACTAGCATTGAATGATAAAGTTCAGGAACAATACCCAAGCCCTGAGTTCAAGCCTCAGGACCAGCACCAAAAAACAAAAGCCAGGAAGCAACAAGAGCATATAGCAAGGCAGTGATGTACTGCCTCCTAGTGGTGCCCTCCTCCTAGGGAGAAAGGCCAATGGGAAACACGGACACAGGCTGTGCCAGGGCACAGCTGTGGTGGTGGACATATACACAATACAGAATAGATTCCAATGTGTATAAACAAAAAACAAAAATTACCTATACCCCAAGTTATAAAGTGGTAAAACACAAAGGACACCTGACAACAATGGATGCATATAGACTGGTTTTCTTTTGCTTTTGCCTATTTTCCAGATTTTACAATATGGGCCAAACTGTTCTTACATTTTTAAAAAAGCAAGGCAACCTCATTATTAGTCAGTGCTCCAGGAAGAACTATGTGATTCAGTTTCTCTTCCCCAATCTGTCTGCACTGGGAAGAGCTTTGGAAGACTGTGAATGTGCAGGAGCTACAAATGGGTCTCAGTAGGTAGTCCAGATGGCTTAAATTCAAGGTATTTCTACACATTAGAAATTACATGCATGTGCCACCACAATTGGCTCAGAAAAACTTCAACTGTCTTAACCACTGGTATTTTAACAAATGTTATTGTTTCATTTACTGACAAGATACCTGCTAAAATCCAGAATCATGAATTAAATCAACTTTCTAAACTGTCAAATTAAAAAATTAAAAGGTAAAGACATCCTGTTTATATCTTTCTCCTAATACAGTACTTAGTACTACAATTTCAAATTAAAGTAGTGACAATAACTTACCTTGCTTTCTTTTTAGTTGAGGACAGCAGTTTGATGGATTGAAGGAGAAGGAATGAAAGTCGAGATTCAAATATACTGAGGAGCTTTGTCACCTCCTCTCGATTAAGACCAGGAGAAGAATCAGCAGCTGGAGCAGTCCCTCCATCCTTAGGCTAAGAACAGCAGAGTGCAGAGTGTTACTGTGTGTGCGCGTGCATGCATGTGTGTGTGTGTGCTCCCATAAATATGTGCCATCATATCCCCTCCCTCCCTCCCTCCTTCCTGCCCTCCTCTCCTCTTACTCCTCACCCCCTCACCTGGTCAAACTCCTCCATGAGCTCCTTCTGGATGAGCTGGAATGCATGTTCAGTTCTCACCATGATATCAAGAGCTCCAGACAATGTTTTTAACTTCCCAACATTGCTATTTTGACCTGAAGTGTTAAATACAAGGGATCACGCCTTTACCTACAAATCTAGAAACTCAGATCAATGTTAAAGATTTTCAAGTACTAAAAGAATAGCTCATGGGAATCCCAACAAATCTGTATCAGCTTCAGTTGACTAATTTTCCCTTGAAAAACATTAACTTTCAAGTGTGTGAATGATAATGTGGCGGCAGGGGTAATAATGCTTCTCTGCTTCATTGCTTGGCTGCTCAGAACAGCAGCCAGGGAGTAGATACCCTGAGAGGAGTCTGACTTGAATTCACCTACTAACTGTTACCAGATGTGTGTGTTGGTCACACCACTTAGCACTTACTATTGGTTGTCCCACTGGAAAAGTACAGAATCTTTCCAGTTAAAGTAAGAAGCTGACTAGATGAACTGGCTTCATGTTAACCTCAGGCCTTCTGAATAAAACTTTTCTACCCCATGAGATGATACAAAGCACCTCTGCCCCAGTCCTTCTGGAGCTGACACTGGCGGTGGAGGACTGGTGTGCATTCTTCACCAGAGAGGCCTGGCCTTTGTTGGTGGCTTCCAGAGGGAGATTGCTAAGGCTCTGGAATGTGCTGTGTGATCAGAGTATCTTTGTTTATTTACCTGGGAGCCCTGGACACAGTGGATACTCTAGGAAATACTTTACTGTTGTGGTTCTCCAGAGGCTGAAGTCTAAGTGGGCCATGCAGTTGCTACCAAACTCCAATAAAAAACAAGACAGGGTGATCTTCCGGGCTGGTGGCTGCCGTGGGTGCCACTGTGTGCACTCAGTGCTGTTCCTCCTCTGAGAGGATAACAGCAGCTCCAGGCCTACAACTCTCCTGCACTCTGTTCCTGGAACCTTTTCCTGTAAGAAGCCACAACTAAGAGCAGCTTTCAGTGAATTCTGTGAATCCTAGGGAATTGTCAATCCAAGGAGGGTCTTAAGATCCTTCAAGCTTGCAGTTGGTATCAGAAGTAAGAGTAGCCTAGGGAACAATCCCCTGCCTTCCTCATTCACAGCACAACCTTAACTCTCAAAATAATGTGCTATCAGTGGGGTGCCAATGACCTGTAGCCCTAGCTACTCAGGAGGTTGAGATATGAGGATCGTGCCAGTCAAGGCAGGAAAGTCTGTGAGAATCTTATCTCCAATAAACCACCAGAAAACCAAAAGTGGCGGTGTGGCTTAAAGTGGCAGAGTTCTAGTCTTGAGCAAAAAAAATCAGTGTCAGTGCCCAGGCCCAGAGTTCAAGCCCCATGACTGACAAAAATAGCAACAATAATGTACTGTCTTTAAAATCAATGCCAAAGGTAGCAGTGCTCGGTAGAAAATGTAACTCAATACCTTACTCATGTATCTTTACAATAAAAAAAAATTTTTTAAATCAATTGGTAAGTAACTGGAGGTATGTGGCTCAAATAGTAGAGCATCAGCCATGAGCAATAGAGCTGAGTGAGAGCCCAAGACCAAGAGCTGAAGTCTCAGTACTACACAAAAATAAGTAAATACATAATTTAATGTAGTTGGGGGCCCTTGGAAGTCAAGCTGTTGATTATGTGCAGAATTATCATTGAGACAGGGACCCAACATTATGAAAACAAATGTGAGTCACTATGTACTAGAAAAAAAAACTGGGAGCCGAGCGCCGGTGGCTCACGCTTGTAATCCAGCTACTCAGGAAGCTGAGATCTGAGGATCGCAGTTCAAAGCCAGCCCGGGCAGAAAAGTCCATGAGACTCTCATCTCCAATAAACCACTAGAAAACCCGAAGTGGCGCTGTAGTTTAAGCGGTAGAGTGCTCGCTTTGAGCTGAAGAGCTGAGGGACAGCACCCAAGCCCAGAGTTCAAGCCCCATGACTGACAAAAAAAGAAAAAAAAAAAAGAAAAGAAAAAAGTACTGGGTAAAATAAGATGAAATGGATGGTTATAAACTACAATATTTATCGTCATAGCTTACAAACTACAATACTTACTGTTTTCCTAAAGTATTCATAATATTAAAATGTTCTCCCCCCCCCCCAAGTCCTGGGGCTTGAATTTAGGACCTGGGCACTGTCCCTGAATTTTTTTTCTCAAGGCTAGTATTCTACCACTTGAGCCACAGCTCCATTTCCTGCTCTTGGCCCAGGCTAGCTCTGAATTGCAATCTTCAGATCTCAGTCTCCTGAGAAGCTAGGATTACACATGAACCATCAGCACCCAGTATATGAAAATGTGTTTATTAACACTTATTCTGTTTTCTAATTAGAAAATACACAGTAATTTTCTTAAAATGATGAAAAAAGGCACTAACAAGGAAATGAATATTTCATCATCCATAAATAACTAGATATAATTTTAGTATGTGTATTTCTACGGTTTCTATGGTTAGCTAGAATTCAAACACATCAGAAGATTCCAAGATTTCCACTTCCTCCAGAGAGAGGCTACACATCTACCCTACATTGGCCAAAACATCAACAGAAATAACTTGAATAAAAAGCACTTCTAGGAACTACTATATTCCCATTTACAATGTCCAAATGGGCACACAGTCAAACAACCCTCCGGCCTCCCCGTCAGCAATGTACTCAGTCCACGTCCAGGGTTGCGATCAAGTATTGGAGTTCTCTGGATGTCAGAATACTTGCATAGATTTTAGATTTTATGGGTTGAACACCCTACTCAAAAACAAATTTACTACAAGAAAAACAGTAAACTGTCGTGCTTCTAATAATTGTTTCTTTATCATTCAAAAAATCCTTTTCCAAAGACAGCAATGCAGGAAGGGAGCCAGTGTGCAAGAGCTAGGAGAGGGGCCTAGGTCCTAAGTGTCAGAACACCACATGGCGCCTGCCCTGGAAGCAGGTGACAGACACAAGGAGACACTCTGTCACCCTTTCCTGGCTCCCACTCTGAGCTCGGTCAGTAGGACTGTATGGCAGTGTCTTCTCAGACTACAGCCAAAGCTGCTGTGGCTCCCTGTCCTGAGAGTCAGTGGGGACCACCACTCCATTACTGCTGCGTCTCTACCCCCAAGGTTTTCGTGCTGATTGAACCCTGCAAATGACTAAAATGATTCTTTAAGTTTAAAAAGCACTTCTAAAAACGTAGCACTTCTAAAAACTACCAAAGTCCTAATGGGGAAACTAAGGAGAAAACAGAATCATTTCTACCCCAGAGTGAAAACTCAAGACTTACTGGTCATCTGAAACTCTGCAAACGCCACCCTCTCCAGCTGCACTCTGAGCAGTTCACACGGGGCATCCCTGAGAAGCAGAAAAAGCTTTACTGCTTTGCTGTAATGCAGCTCTGCCAAGGCACGGTGCTGCTTCCTGAGATGTTCATCGCCAACCTAGAACCAAAAAGTAAAGACTTAAAAATCCTAAGGCTAGGATTTCATAATAACTAATAATGCTTTTTAGTTTTTGCTTTTTCTTCTACAAGTCTTATTGTTTCAGCTCTTACATTTAGTTTTTAATCCATTTTTTAGTTTTTTGGTTTATTTCCCCTTTTGCAATGCTGAGATGGACCCCCAGGGGCTGCAAAAATGAGTAGGTAAGCGCCTGGCCCCTGAGCCACACTCCAGCTTCAGTGTTAGGTTAACTTGGTCTGTGATGGGAGGCAGGAGCCCGCCTCTGCTCCCCTGTGTGCAGCTATCTACCCGTCCCAGCATTTGCTGAACTTCCTGGGAACCCCATGCATGCTTCTGCTGGAGGAAACAAATGTGAAGAGTGGCTGAGGGGCCTCCCGGACAAGGGGAAGTCTGGTTGAGCACCCTTCTCTGGCCAAGTGAAGACATCCTTCCCAGGAAAATGATGACCTCAAAGGACAACACTTCCAGGATAAAGGCAACCCAGAAGGAAATCAAACTCAAAGGATGGTAAGGTATCTTTGGTATTGGGCCAAGAAAGAGGGAAAACAACCAATCTGAAGCCATCATTGAGAAACCAAGCGCAAGTGCACAGTAAAAGCCAAGCACCTTTACACTGTACACATATTCCACCTATGCATGCTCCAGGGAGACTCTTAAAAGCTGCACAGACCTGCTCCTTACAAGACCTAACTACACGTAAACACACACACACACATACACATATATATATACATAATGCAACCAGGCAGATCTGTAATTTTCAAACTAAAACCCAATCAACTGCCATACGTTGAGAACAACGTATGGCACAAAGGAGAAAACTACCTACAAGATGTTCAATAGCTGATTTTAGCTAACTGGAACAGATGGCATTTAAACTGACATGGACATGTCGGGAAGTGTGCGTAACACTCAGACAATCTGGTCCTGACTCTGTCTGGGAATGGCTGTACCTGGTTCCTTAGACAGCTGTGGTACATGGAAGCCAGCCTGTGGTGGATGGTTGCAGCTCGATACTGACAGAGAGGCTGACGGGCAGACACGGAGTCAATGTCACAGTATTTCAAGGACTTCATCATAGCCTCACTGACTTCTTTCTCAATCTGTGTTTTATTCAAAGGGGAAGAAAGAAAATGACAAGCTCATAGTCTGACCATAAGAACTTTTACAATGTTAAACTTTCGCTGGTTAAAGACAATGAAACTTAAATATGGCAAAGGCTCATTTAGAATTCAGCAAATCCTGTCACCTGCTCCTGAGCTTTTCTGGACAATGGCGCATAATCTTGCTGCAGAGTGGCCATGGTGAAGTATGTAGTAGATAACTCCCAGTTCACAGAATCCCAAACAGCTGGGTGTGTGTCTCGTGTTCCCAAAGACCTCAGAGCTTTCAAATAGTAATCAACAGCCTGCCATGGAAGAAAAGGTGTAAATCTGTAACTCAATGCCACATTAAATCAATTCATACCTCAAACACCACCCAGGTATCAATTTAATTTTAAGAGAATTTATAAAAGTTAATACAATGAGGGGCTGGGAAGGTAGCTCAGTGGTAGGGCGCTTGCCTTGCATGCATGAGGCCCTGGGTTCAATTCCTCAGCACCACATAAGCAGAAAAAAAAAAGCTGGAAGTGGCATTGTGGCTCAAGTGATAGAGCGCTAACCTTGAGCTGAAGAGCTGAGGGACAGCGCTCAGGCTCAGAGTTCAGGCCCACGACCGGACCCCCCCCCCCCAAAAAAAAAGTTAATACAATGAATGAGGGCAGGAAATCAATATTTTAATCAAAGAAGTTATCAGAGGCTGGAAGTGTAGCTCAACTGACAGAATTCTAATGCAATGAACAAAGGCATGAGGTAACAAGTTCAAGTTCCAGCCACCTACCAAAAAAGAAAAAAAAAATAGAAAAAAAAGAAAAAGGGAAAGAAGAGAAAGCTATCCAAACTAGACCAACTAGCACTGTCTCTGTGAGTCTATCCATGGTGTTACGTTTTGACTTAGGTTAGCACATGAGAACACGAAAAAATATTTTACATGTTACAGTCTATTTAACTAGTAAACTAAAAAAAATTTTTTCCCGAGACTATTTAACTGCAAAAAGTGAGCCTCTTCACTCTGTGCCATTGTTATCTTCATGTACAGGGCACTCTGTACACAAACACCACCACAATGCGCATCACTGCCCAGGGGGGCTCTGCACTCCTGAAGTGTGCTTATTCTTTCCCCTAAGTATACATAAAGCTTGAAAACAAAAACAAGTAAGTCACTTTTACTATCAAGTTTGTGGTGCATGAACATTCTCCGTAAATATCACTTGAATAGTGAAAATATTAAGTGCTCATTTTTTGTACTTTCACTGACAAATGGATGTTACCATTTGGCAAAAAACCAAGTAGTAATGAGTAAGAGAAACTTGAATTTTAAACTGATTGTTAAGAAATAGGATAAATATGTCAATGTAGATTATTTGCAACTATAAAAATAAGGAAAACTGCTGGAATTGTTTTGGGAAGGGAGAGAGAAGGAGATAGAGGGAGACTGGAATACACTGTAAACATATGTAGAAATGTATCAATGAAATCCCACTTATAACTAATGCAAGCTAGCAAAAATCCTTTTAAAAAGTACTTAAAATTAAAAAATAAAAATAAAGTTGAAATTCTGAGGGTTTTTTTGTGTGTGTGCTGGTCCTGGGGCTTGAACTCAGGGCCTGGGTACTGTCCCTAAGCTTTTATGCTCAAGGCTAGTGTTCTACCACTTGAGACACCGCTCCACTTCTGGCTTTTTGGGTGGTTAACTAGAGGTAAGAGTTTCATGGAACTTTCTTGCCTGGGCTGGTTTCGAACTGTGACCCTCAGATTCAGCTTCCTAAGAAGCAGGGTCACAGGTGTGAGCCACTGGTGCCCAGCTTTGAGGTTTGTTTTTCAAAAATAAACACATTAACCATTTATTCTTCTCACACGTATGACGTTTCTTCAAAGTGATTTGTCTTTTTTCTGCTGTAGTGCCTTATTTTCATTGGTTCTTCGTTCTCCCTTACATCAAAGATGTGCTGACCTCTGCCCTGGCCCATTCGCTATAAGAGCTTTTTCTAGAATGCCGTTGGCTTTCATTTTACCTTCTGTCACATATTTCTGCTCGCTCCTCTCTCCCTGATCTCCCTGGCTGCCACGCAGAGCACAGACCTTCCACAGTCCAGAGCCCAGGTGCTCCTACTTGTGGTCTTTCTGGTGTTTTCGGTTTCTACTCCTTCTGGTCAATCATTAATCCAGTGGACATGCACTCCAGTTGTACCAATACAATTTATGGAATCATCTTTTTGCCAAATGATTCAGTATGCCATTCTCAATACCAGTTTCTTGCTATACCTAAGCCAGTTTCTAAGTGTGGTAACGACCTGCCTGGTCCTGTGGACTGTACAGCATTTTGTAGAACAGTGGCCAAACAGAAACACATGACAGGAGAACGGGTGAGGCAGCCTGACCTAGGAGCAAATGTGTTACCTTGTTGTAATACAAGCCCTCTTCTGGAGAAAATTCACGTTTGAGTTCATCCCCCGCGCCACAGTGTGCCTGTGCACAAATTCGCATGAGTCTTCCCGTGTTACACAACAGAAGGGCAGCATTTGTGGCATCATCAATCGACTCAAAGTTGTGAATTCCCTTTTCAAAACAAGAAAAGCTTTTTTTCCACAACTGTTGCTCTGCAGCAGACACAGATTTGCTCACTTCACAAAGAAAGAAAGAAAACAGTTGCATAAGCAGACATCAGCGTGAACACCACTGTCTCAATGCAACAATGAGAGGCGCACAGGTGATGGGAGCCTGGGGGAGGATCAGCCTCCTGAGGTGAACTGCAGCATGCTACCCTCAACACCAGCTACTCTGGGAAGCGTCCTCTCATTCATTAGCTGAACTTGACTGCATTTGGGGTGAGCGAGGTCTTTAAAAAAGAATCAGGATTCAAGGTCATTAAAAGTGACCCCTATCCAATAGGACCAGTGTGCCTATAGAAGGCAGAATGACACAAGGGGAGAGAAAGGGCCATACAGACTCAGGAAAAGAGTGGCTGTCTGCAAATCAAGGAAAAGGCCCAAGGCATGCAGTCTCACTTGACTCTGTATCTTTCAGCTTTTACAACTATGAGACAAGCACTTCAAGTGACCCATCATTGTATTTTATTACAGTAGCCCGAGTAGACTAATGCAACATAATCATCTCACCCCCACTTCAACAGTGAGGTTAAACCATGCAGGTAAAGACATTGGAACCAAAGCACTACTCTGTAAAGATTCAAAAGCTGTGGTCCCATAGGTTTAGGAGGCTACAGTCCTGTGTTTTACTCAGTTCTCCTGGGCATTTTTTTTTCCTTGCCAGTCCTGGGGCTTGAACTCTGGGCCTGGGCACTGTCCCTGGGGTCCTTTTTGCTCAAGGACAGCATTCCACCACTTGAACTACAGCACCACTTCTGGCCTTTTCTGTGATTAATTGGAGATGAGTCTCACAGACTTTCCTGCCCAGGCTGGCTTTGAACCGGGATCCTCTAATCTCAGCCTCCTGAGTAGCTAGGACTATAGGCGTGAGCCACCGGCGCCCGGCTTCTCCTGGGCTCTTGACTGTCACTTCTCATGCCTCTTTGCGGACCTCCTCCTCTGAATGTCCCTCAAACACACAGGGTCTCCCACCAGCAAGACCTTTCAGGGGCACTCCTTGTACCCCAAGGGCGGAGCAGTGTTTGCAGCTTGGCAGGCATGTGTTCAACTTACCGTTGCCCTCAGTTCCAGTACAGCTCCCTCCCTCCTCACAGTGCCCAGCCTTTACCTTTTCATTCGCTCTCCCAGCTTTAGCTACCACCCCTATGGGAAAGGTTCTTAGCCCTAATAGCTCTAAGCACAGTTCCTATCAACTACTAAACCAGCCCTTTCACATACCTCTCAAACCCAACAAGGTCCATCTGACCCACTCCCCCACCCTGCCCGGTGACCCAGGTCAGCATGCACTGGACTCTCCTTCCCAGGCCCTTCTTGTAGTGCCCTCTCAGTCTCCAGCTCTCCTTCCCTTCAATTTCCTGCTGAGATCCTACACACCACACACCTGTTATATATTGAACAGAGAGTCTGAAACATGGCTAGCTGCCCAAGTTCCTTCTGTATTGGCCAGCTAATGTAATGTACAAAGGTGGGCATGGAAGACATCTTTTAATAACATACAATTGAATGCCACAGGTCTTTGGTTGACTCATGAAGAGTCAGTATGACTTCCTAATAAAATTTAATAGAAAGAATAATTGAGACACTTACCCATTCTCTCACTCTGTACTGCAGCAGCTTGATTCATATAAAACACACCAATTTCATTTCTAATGTTACCCATTCTCTTCAATACTTGTACATAGTGCTCTGGATTCTGGCTTTTTAAGTCACTAAATTGCAAGATTTCATTAGCAGCCTCATAGCATTTACAGCTAACTGAGAGTTGACTTTCCAAATCTGTAGACAAGTCAGTTGCCCACGCAAATCCTTAAAAAAGAAACAACAGTCATAAGAACTTTTTTAGTATCTAAGTAAGCCTGATACTTTACAAAATACAACATGCAATACAACAAAATTTATTTTATAATAAAGATGTCTTTGTTGATAAAACTGTTTTCTTGAAATATTAATGGATAGTACTTTCTTGTTGTATAATTACAAAATATTTTTCATTACCCAGATTTTCTGAGTGTACAGGTATTTAGATCAGTAAGGACGTTTTTTAAAATTAACATAAGTCGCTCTCAGAATTAAGTGCCAATGTTAAGTATGACCCACTAAAGACGCTGCTAGCTAAGTCCTCAACAATTTATAAATGCCACCTAGTGAAATGCACCAACTTCAGATCGAACATTCAAGGAGAGGAAGGCACTCCTGCTGCAACCCTCCAATCTGTAAGAAAATGTCAGCTTAACAACAGACTATATTTTATTTTTATTTTTTTGTTGGTCATGAGGCTTGAACTCTGGGGCCTAGGTGCTATCCCTGAGCTCTTCTGCTCAAGGCTAGCGCTCTACCACTTGAACCCCAGCGCCACTCCAGTTTTCTGCTGGTTAATTGGAGAAAAGACTCTCACAGACTTTCCTGCCCAGGCTGGCTTTGAACCACGATCTTCAGATCTCAGCCTCCTGAGTAGCTAGGATTACAGGCATGAGCCACCAGCACCCAGCTACAACAGACTATTGACGGGTGGTATACACACACCAAGGATTTTCCCAATGTGTCTATTAAAATGAAAAGACTATTTGAGAGAAAGAAAAGGTAGAGCAAAGGTATTAGGGAATAATAATTGACCTCTTCCCCCAGTGTACTACTCTAGTTTTTAACTGTCCAAAGCTTTACTGGAGGTGAATGCCAACAATTCCCCACATATTTGGAAAGCACATTCTGAAGACTGATACTTTATCTCATGTTACCAGACTGCAGTGTGCTTATGTAACTGTACTGAGCTGAGGCTGCCATTCCTGTGATTAAGTTACCTGCTTCTCAGCATTAAAGCAGAATGATCCAAGACAGCTGGCTGGAACTGGCTTAATCTTAGCCCCCTGGGTTTATACTGAGGGTAATTAATCCACTTTCACCAAGTAATTATCCCTTTTCAAAAGGAAACCTATGGTTTGGTTGGCTAACTAGAGGTACTACCTGACATCACTTCATGAAGAGTATATAAAGGCAACAACTGGGTCACACTCTTAGTTAGCTACACTTAGTAACTGTATTTAATAAAAACACAGGATCATGCTCAACTTAAAATGAAGAAATGAAACAAAACATCAAGTATCAAAAGACTAACATCTCTGCAACTTCTCATACTCAAATAAGCATGGGATGGGCAGGTAACTCAGCTGTGAGTCAAATGAGGAGTCTGCATACCTTGACAACTGGACTCCCTGTGCAGACTATGCAGGATCTCCTGATCCTCTTTAGTTTGGTAATTGAATTCTTCCAGGTGTGCTGCTCTATTATTTGCATTCTGGGCCAGCATGAGTTGGATATCACCACAGAGTGTCAAATACTGAGACAGGAATAGCAGCACTTCAGAAAGCATATTAGTGCAGAGACAGCAGTAAGTATCTATGTAAAAATGGAGAAAAGCCACAAGCACATTAAAACTGAACACGGTAAATATGAAGACAAGGTGAATATGAAATATAAAGACCCGCTGAAAACTGCACCAACACATCTACTCCATCTCATGTGCATTAGGGCACATGGCTTAATGTACTTCACAAGACAGACAGGTTAAACCACTGTGAGAAGGAAAGAAAATGCCAGGTAACATATACAAGACTTAAAGTCAGTTGTACAAGAGGAAAGCCCTGTGGCTCTCATGTCTCTTCCTCCAAGCCAATATTCACTGCAATGGCTTACCATGGCTCTGCAACGCCAGCTTGATGTATCGCAGTGCTCTACCATACTTCTGGAGACTCATGGCAGCGTCAGACAGGATGTAATAGGCTTTAGATGACTTGAGAATCAGCTGAAGCTTCATTTTATGTTGCCAAGAACCAGGTATCATTCCAGATTGACTGGAACAATTACCCTTCTGAAGAGAGCCCACTGTGACATAGGAAGGAAAAGACAGCATCTGTTTAAATCTAAGTGTTAACAAAATATTACTTCATCTTCTTTTAAGGGACTTTGCATTTGTTTGGCTTGTTTGTAGGCTGGCACGCTACCACCTCAGCCATGCCTCCAGCCAAGCTCTTTTTCTTTTCACTTTTTCTAGTTAATTAGGAAATAGTCTTGCAGACTTTTCTGCCCAGGCTTCAAATCAAGCTCCTCAGATTTCAACATCCTGAGTAACTAGGATTACAGGTATGAACCTCTGGCACAAGCCTCTATTGTATATTTCTTGATAGAATCATTCCAGGCTCAGGCGTTACGGCCAAACTTGATCTAGTAAACACCATGCTTTCTTTCCTGACTTAAGACAGACTAAAACACTCATGTAAACAGACTATTTATTGCTTGGGAGTTCCAAGGCTTTCCATTTCTCTGTAGTCCACAACTCTAACTTCCTTCTAGGGTTACTGGCATAGTTCAATTCATCTGTGCCTCCTTTTTCCAGTTTTCAAGTCAACCCACCAAGAAGTGTGCATCCCCCAACCAGTCTTAACCTTGGTCAACCTAACCTCAGACAATGAAACAGCTTCTAACCAGTTGTTGAATATATGCATCTATATGCATCTTTCTAAGCTATGTGTTTTCACTCTTTCTACTATTCAACCCCTACTGCTGATCAGCCAAAGGCAAATTTTCACATGTTTCCTATAAAGATGACTGCTTTCTCCTACCTCATAGTCACTTATCATTTTCCCTACCAGGAACACTTTCCTCCAAGTCCAACCAAGTCCAACCTACCCCTCTTCATTCCAACCACGGACACAAGGACAGGAAGAACCTTGATATATGCCACACCAATAGAGAAAAATGCTGTGGAACAAAGAACATTTCCGGCCTTAAGATGTCCATTTTTGTTTTTGTTTCTGAAGCAGGGTTACTTATTTGGCCTCAGCTGGCTTTGAACTCTCCTTTCTCCTGACTCAGCCCCCTGAATGCTGAGAATATAGGGATGTTCCACCATGCCTATCAATTTCTCATTTTTTTGATCAACTAGACCCATATTCTTTCAAACAACAAACAAAACTCTTAGGCACTATGATGATTTATAATTTGTGCATGTATTTCTTTTTCCTATGCTGCTGTAAGTGTGTGGGGCATTATGAAAAAAGTCAAAGATGAGTAGGATGAAGGTCTTGCCTGCAAGTGTACACATGTGTTTGGAACGGTTTCATAAGTGACCAGAACATAAGGCTAGCTTCAGAATGTGCTCATAGCACTGGGAATGAAATTCAGTAATTCTGACCAGGTATAAAGGTGATTGTGAGAATATGAACTTGAACAGGATTTTCAATAAAGGAGAGGAGAGACACAAAATCCTGGTGTGGTTCATCTCACTGCGTGTGAAGACTGGCAGGCAAACAGCAATACCTAAGTGCGGGGATATAAACCTGCACCTGCACCGCACAAAAAGAAAAGTCCAGGGAGCACTTGGTGTTAAAACACACAGACTTTCAAAACATTAAAAACTGAACTGATTAAAAGAGGAAAGGGGACCCACTAGATTACTGAGATGTCACACTTGTAGCTGTTTAACTGTGAGGTAACAAGAGCCCACACTTCTTGTGGTATTTCTTAAGTTCTTAACACTTTGCCTAAATTAACCATTTGTATGTTTGAACAGCATTTTAAGGTAGTTACTTAACTGCCTCCAGTTTGAGAGGAAAAAGGCAGTGCAACAAAGAGCTTGAGCCTTGCCCTAGCAAAGACAAGGACTGAAGCTGTCGGCCTGGTTCCAAATTCTATGCTCTCAAGTCCTCTCCACATTCACCAACACAACAACCTTTCAGCACTCTACCAGGCTGAAGGCATTTGTTTCTTACAGTGGGAAGTAGAAAGAAACACGAAGGTTCCTTATGTTATTAGATAAATCTATTGAAGATCCAAATTATCCCATTTTGATTTATTTTCCAAATGAAAAACTATGTCACTCTACTTCTTGTTCACATGGTATCTTTTATTTCCTCCCAATTCTTTGCAATGAATGCCTTGACATAAGTCTGCTTGTTGATAAATGGGTCCGTACATGATTCTATTGAAGGCCTTATTTGCACATCAATTCAACTTACTTTTGTCTAAAAACAAGGCCATCTGCTTCTCTAACCCCTCAGGGCCTCCTCTTGCAGATTCATCCTCATATTTTAAGGGGATTGGGGTGCTGGGGTCAGCCGCAGGAAGGTCACTTTCTTTTTTGATGCTGCTATCTACAGATTTTAAACCCTTTTAAAAAATTTAAAAAATGAAAAATTATTACCACTTGCTTAAACATTTACTACATATTTTTATATCCTTTTAGAAAGGGGAAAACACTCATTATGCATTTCTACGAGTCAAATGAAACTACATAAAAGGCAAAAATCTCTAAAAATTTACAAATAATCTTAAAGATTTGAGTAAAAATGATCTGGTCACAGGCTTAAAGAAAAAAAAAAATCACAGCAAAACAGCATTCAGATTAACATTGAGACACCAACAAATGAGTGCTACTTGTAGATCAAGTACAAATTTGACTGAACAGATAAAGACTAAACTTAACACTTACCTCCAGAACATAACTAAGGACAAGTCTACAGCGTTCTTCTGTGTCATGGCAAACTGGAAACGCACAACTGGGCTTCAGAAACAAACAGTTACAAGTATTAACATGCTATCAATCCAACAAATCTCATGGCTCACCTCACTTGGTGATTACTAAAACACGCTGAACCAGTAACTTAAAAATGCACTTCTGCTCTTAGCTTGGTGAAGTTATCTCATCTGAAGGCTACTATATATATATATATTTTTTTTTTTTTTTTTTGGGGGTCCGGTTGTGGGGCCTGAACTCTGGGCCTGGGCGCTGTCCCTCAGCTCTTCAGCTCAAGGCTAGCGCTCTACCACTTGAGCCACAGCACCACTTCCAGCTTTTTTCTTCTTGCTTATGTGGTGCTGAGGAATCAAACCCAGGGCCTCATGCATGCAAGGCAAGCGCTCTACCACTGAGCCACCTTCCCAGCCAGACTACTGTATTTTTTTTACAAGTTGTTAAATATCAACAAAAATCTTAAGATCTCCCAGTAGGTATTGCCTTAAAAGTACTTAATATTCTGAAAATAATTCTATGAAGGAAAGGCAAGCACAAGAGTAGTTTTAGATAAATGCATACTAAATCTAGTAGATCAACAACTCCTAATTAGTATGCGTACCTAAGGGCACACAGTGAACAATACTGTCAATTTAGTAGTAGGTTAACAAGTACCAACCATCACCCAAAGTCTTATTGTGTAATACATTTGCTTAATTAAGAAGCAAGGCCAATTAACAGCCTCAACTACTACTAAGTGACATTATATATGTAAGGGCCCCTGGGAAACATTTTATACAGTTGATTCTGGGAGGCTGGAATTACTACCAGTCTTTCACAAAGAAGCCTATTCAAATGGCTGAGGAATTTGTGGGCGGACAAAGTGAGTAAACAGAGAAGTGGGGACCCTGGTGTCCACACTCACTACCTCACTTTCATATGAGACAGACAAGCAGAGCTAGCTAGGACATGTTTCTATGAATGTCATGAGCACATTGTTTATGTGTCTCAGATATCACACAAAGGGCTGTCTTTGCAGAACAGTGGTATTGACAGACCACAACATCTTTAATCATCATCTATTTGTCCTGTTAAGTCCAGGGTCTTGTATTGTAATGCAATTTCCCAAATACACATGTTAGCAATCAGTAACAACTACTACAAAAAACTTCTAGTACACTGTGTGTTCTAGATATAGGAAGTAGAGTTTACACTCTAGCCAAGGAAGACAAACACACAAACAATGAGAATATCAGGGTCAAACAGCTCTGAGAAAAAGGTAACAACAGAGTGTGCTTTGGTTAGAGTGGCCAGCAAATGTTTCCCTGAGCAGACATTTTAGCCATGATGTTAGGCCTAGAAAAAGGCAGCCGTGAACAAATTAGGAGAGGTATGCTCCCAACAGAATCAAGAGTAAATGTTGTTGGAACAAAAAAGCCAATGTGACTGTGGTTTTAAAAAAAAAAAAAGAGAGAGAAAGTTAAGGAAAAGAGCAGAAAGATAGGTAATATTTTAGGGTAACACTTGGATACAAGTTTTCACCTGTTAAATTCAGACCCTGTTATGGCCTCATGTTAGTCACTGGAAAGGACTACTGACACAAACTTGAATAACGTGGACAGGATAACACATGACAATTCTATTCCACTGTGGAGTGAATTTTAAAACCAGGCTTTAGAATTCAGAATACTAACAATGATCAGACCCTGAACCACAAAAGTCTTACTGAAGTAATGCCATGCTTTGAGCATTACTGCATTCACACAGCAATTGTCTTGTTTTCCACTGATAAAACCTTAATGCAAATTCTAACATGCTCACTCTGATCTGATGAATGGACTTGTACTTTTCTGGTACTGACAATTCTCCAACCGACTTAATTATTGCCACTGCTTTGTTATCATCTGGTGGATCAGAGCTGGTACTGTAGGATCCATTTTCATCACTGTCGGGCAACTCCTCCTCCTCTTCACTGTAGCTTTCATCAGAATTCTCATTTAAAGGAGATTCTGAGCTTTCTTCCTTTTTAGGTTCATCCAGTTGAAAAAGCTCTGAAAGCATGTAATTGGCTGAAGCAATAATCTTATAGAAAGAAAAAAAAGTAAATGATTGCAATCAAAACTGTCTCCTCACCCAAAGAGGAATGACACCATACTAAGTTTTAGGACAAGGTTTGAAACAGGCTGTTTTTACTACAGATTTTAATATACACTGAATGTTCTCAACTCAAAGTTACAAACCACCTGGGGAGGCTCTGTGAAATCCTCCCGGGTTGGACAGTTTTCTTATTTCAGAAATTTTTCACCCTAAGCATACCTTCTGAAAAAAGGTAGATATTGTATTTCACTGTATGTGTTTACTATGTAACTAACATAAAATCTACAATTCTAGGAGGAAACAAGTCACTAGATTTGAAGTTCTACCCTGATAGTTTAAAATCAATCATTTTTTTAATTCTAAATTTACCTTCTTCAACTTGTAAATTCTCAGCCTGACACTCACCAATTAGAATTCAGATTTCTAACTTTCACATCATCCATTCAACTACCACTAAATATCCACCTCTAAGAACAATTAAGATATTTAAGTCAGAAATGGATCTTTCTTACCTATTTTTTTCCCTCCTCTGGTTAGGAATCAACCCAGGGTGTCATTCATGCACACAGACAAGTGTTCTGCCCTATGAGCTAACCCCCAATCTTCTCCAGAATAACCTTTATCTCCAAACAAGATGCAGCTACAATTAAAATTAATTTGGACCTTTTTGTGTGTTAGTCCTAGAGCTTGAACTTAAGGCGTGGGAGCTTTCCCTTAGCTTTTGTGTATAAAGCTAGCTAGCACTTTACCAGTTGAACCAGAGCTCCACTTCCAGATTTTTGGTTGTTAACTGGAGAATCTCACGAACTTTCTTGCCTGGGCTGGCTTTGACCTATGATCCTCAGACCTCAACCTCCTGAGGAGCTAGGGTTAGTTATGAGCTACTGCATACTCAAATCCTCTCTGATTTAGGTAGGCAAAAATTAGTCATATAATGAAAAACAGAGTTGTCAAATTCAGGCAACTGAGGGCACAAGTGGTAAGACTATAGCAAGCATGCCTAAGAGGGTGCTTGACAACATGCTTGAATGTACTGACATGTGGGAAGTGAACCTTACAATGAGAGCCTGGTCTGCCTGTGTAAAGAGCTTTTAAAAGATGTAAGTTTTCATCTTCTATAACTGATAAAACAAAAACATTACTGAAAGCATTACATGAATCCTAAATTAATAAAACTAAGTTCTGTTCTAGACATATGTGAGCCACATACAAAACTCTTCTATATGTAACACATGCAGTTTCTGTATCTCCTAAAATTCAGCATGTACTTCATACGGACAGCACAGTTCAGAGCAGTCAGTGCTCAGCAGCCCCCATGCTGAGTAGGGCAGGTAGGGAACTTTATGTCCAGGCCACAGTTCTCTATCAGAGTACAAGGTCTGTGTTAGAGAACATTGTAAATAAATGTTGACCTTACCTGAGGATGTCTGCTTTTGTCCAGCAACTTAACACAATTGAGCAGCAACGTTCTGATGGTACCATAGTGCTTCTTGTTTTGATTTTTCTTCATCATCATGTTACAAGCAACCCTGAAAGGAATGTTTGTATCACATTTACTCCCCATTCATCATTCTCTGCATGACTCAGGCTAGACACCCTTTATCTTTTCAATAGTACAGAGCTATAAGAAAAACTAGATATTGTATTTTTACCCACTCAAAGCTTATAAAAATTACATTTGGTACAATGTTAGGTCAGTCAGTGTGTCTCCCGGTCCCTCCCTTTCCATACCATCCTCTATTTCATTACGAAAGTATTCAAAGTATTTTAAGGCCTTGGCTCGGATATGAGGCTACATCCTCACTCCTGAAGGTACTCACTTATACAGGAGAACAGCCACCGGCATGGTGAAAGGGTTCTGGTATTTGTCTTCGGTCTCTTCACAGAGAGTGGTGAGGTCATACAGCTTTACTATGTCACTGCCACTTGCTGAGAAGAGAAAAATCTCATTTTACAGCTGTCAACCCAAATCAACTACTGTCCATTGAAGCATCAGCTTACCTTTGAAGAGCCAATACGTATGTCCTTCTTTGGTACAGTTAGATTTCAGAAATGACAAAATATTCTGTGCAATGTCTTTTATGACTTTAGTAGAAAAATTCGAGTTTTCCAAATTGGGAATTTCTTCTGTCTTTATCATTTCGTATTTCTACAAAAAAAATTTTGAACAGAGAATACATAATACACTGGTTAAATATAGTATCAACAGTAAATTTATAAGATTTCACTTTAACATAGTTACCAGAAAATTAGCCCCATCTTCTAACAGCTGTACCTGCAGAAGACTCACTGGACATTTTTATGATTTGCCCATGTGACCAAATCCCGTTTACCTTCCCTGCCTAAACCAATTCAATGTACCTACTTCCTGAAAATATAGATCTAAGATCCCACTGATCCTAGAACACTGGGAGCTCAAGCAAGTGTATTGTATAAGCCTTAGGTGACTGTGGATGTACACACTTATACTCTCAGTTACTCAGGAGGTGAGGGCAAGAAAATCAGGAGTTAAGAGGCCTATATAGGCAGTTGGCAAGACCCTATGCCTCAACAACATAAAAAAGAAGGCTGGGTGTAACTCAAGACCGCAGGGTCAATAGCCAGTAACATGCAGACACAAGAGCGCACACATGCGAACCTCTCCCAATGTGATTTTGATGTACAACCCAGATTAAGCACTAAGTTAATATGATAGTTAAAACCTGGCCTCTGCTAAACATGGAGTCAAATACTGCACCACCATATATCAGCAATCTGACCCCAGGAAACTCCTTTCTCAACAGTATACAAGGTAGCTAAGATCGTAGAACAAAATAAGCAAGCAGCCAGTGTAGGCTATCATTACCAGTGTCAAGTTGTATTACTTCCTCTCAAGTATGGGTACACTATTATACCATTACTTACAAACTAGAGTAGAATTTTTTTTTTTTTTTTTTTTTTTGGTGACACTCTAAGGCTTCAGCTCAGGGACTAAGTGCTGTCCCTAACCTTTTTTTTTTATTCTTCTTCTCACTGCTAGAGCTCTACCACTTAAGCCACAGCTCCACTTGCAGCTTTTTTGGTGGTTAACTGGAGAGAGTCTCACAGGCCTGCTTGCCTGGGCTAGCTTCAAATCATGACCCTCACATCTCAGTCTCCTGAGTAGCTAGAATATTCAGCATGTAGTGCCCTCCCCCGTCCTTTCTTTTGTCTTCAAGTCCTTCCTGCCTGTTCTCTATGCTACCCACATTTGGTAATCCAATACAACCAATTTTACCCCTAAGGGACAATTTTCACTGATACATTATCAATAGAACCAAAACCAAACTCCTGAAAGCTCAGGATTCAAGTTTCTTCTTATCTGGCCATGAACTGTCCTAAATCCTGTGTTCCCTACGTGGTTTCTTATAAATGCCTTCATTTTAAATCTTTATAAATCCAGCTCCTATCTTTTTGAGACACAAGTTATTATGGAACACACCGTTAGTAAGCCACTTGATCTCACCTTTCTGATTATCCAGACTTGTGCATGCATTCCACTCCCCTCTTCTTCTCTTACCATCTCCTCGTTCTCTATACTGTGACTTCCCACCAAATAACATCTGAGTAGTGGCTGACTTACTCTCTTTCCTCCAATATTTTTTAAATGTTAATTTGGCAGTACTGGGGTTTTGAACTCAAGGTTTTGAACTTGAGCTACAATCCCAAATTCTTTTTGCTTTTTCAGTTAGGCACTTTACCTAGCCAGGCCTTCCAAATAGTTGGGATTACATCCTGAGCTACTGAGCACAGTGCCCCCACCCCTACCCTCAATTCTTGCAGGGATAAAAAGCTCCTAAACAGAGTGTGCTCAAATCAGTAAGAATCTGCTATTCAAGCTACCACTGTGGTCTTTTTCCTAAAGGTCTGAATACACTAAAAGAAATGTGTATAATCACATCTGCTGTTTGAGATACATTCAGCTAATTACTATGTGTTCTTGGCATTAACATTACAGTTTGGGTACTAGGGTTTGAATTCAGAATCTCACATTCTTGCTCATTTTTTGTTCACAGCCAGCGGTTCTACCAACCACATGAGATAAACCTCCAGTCTTGCTTTATTTATTTATTTTTCTGTTTAATTGGATATAGTGTTCTTGGATTTTTCTAGCTCTGAACTGTGATTTTCAGATCTCAGCCTAGGGTAGCTAAGATTACAGGCATGAGTCAGAACACCAGGCAACATTGCAATTCTGTAGTTCTAAATGTCACTGTATTTTTGACTGTCCCACAAATTACCACTATACCCATATTTTTGCTATTATCAACTTAAATGTGGAAACATTCAAATTTCGATGCCTTCACAGCTATCTTCTCTAATAAAAACACACCTTAGTGTTTAAGGACCTTAGAAACTGGGATGAGAAAGCTCTGCTTTGAGAAATCATTGGAGAAGCTGCATTCCATCTTACCTGTACAATTCCATTTACATGAAAACACATCACAAGCTCTGGTACATTGCATATCAAGTTGTCCAACCAATAGTCAATTCCAGTTAGCACATTAATTGGTTTGTTGTTATCCCTAAAAATATATATTTCTAGTGTTACTTGGTTTATTTAAGATGTTCTGTAACGAATCATATGACACGTATTTCCCCACTGAACTGTCTTATTCTATTCTCCGTCAATGGAAACTTCCATATATACTTTGTCTGATGAAGAAAGCACTCGTAGCTCAATGGTATGTTTGCATTTCTAACTGTATTGGTAAGCTTTCAGAGTAAATAAAGGGAAACATGATGGATGACTGAGCCTACCACATGCTCCTCACTCAACTCCACGAAATACTGATCACCACTCAAGCTGAAATTCACACCGGCTAATGAGAATTAGATTAAGAATAATCTGTGAACAGGAAGTTGGAAAGCCACCTCCTTAATAAACTCCTGTGTTGTCTCAAGCTACAGATTGAAACTATAGATTTAAAACCAAGAGTAGACCACTCCAGCCGACTTGTGGCTCTATCCAATTAGATCTAGGACAAATACTTAGCTCTTGACCTTGTGGCATTTGCTGTAGGGAGGTCATTCCCCACTGTGGCCACTTCAAATGGCAGGGGAAGGAGGGAGGTGAAGAAAATAATTGAAAAGAGGATGCCCAAATACAGAGGTAAAGCAGACAGAATGTTAATTATTCCAAAGACAGCATCTGGACAACACGCTCAAGGGGGCCATGTGTTGTTTTACCTGAGACGTAAGCTGACTGCTGGGTATCTGCCTCCACCAAATATAGGCATGTTAGAGCCAACCAACATGTGAATATCTTCAAATGTCCATAAAATGTTCCGGACAAAATCGTTTTTAAGTCCCTATGATTCAAAGTAGAAAAGACTGTAAGAAACAGGAGATGCACATTTTCCCCCCATGATCCACAGAGAGATCAGAACAAGGGAAAGAAAGAAGACATGGGCAAGCCAGAGCTGTAAGTGCAGAGATGTTTACAAAGAAAACTTTGTAAACTTGATATTGGGATCAAGTTGATTTTCTTCCCTGTCAATTCCAATTGAGACTAGTCTTGTGCTGACAAAGTAGACCGAGGACTAGATGTGCCAACTTGGCGCATGGAAAGCATACCTGACTGTTCTCCCCGTCATTGAACAAAGTAGTCAGGCTTTGCTCTTTGGGTGCTGAGGCCACACGCCCCACTATGCATGAGGGCTCAAGAGGCTCACTGCCCTGTGGACGCAAGATAAGGAGTGATTCTGCTGCCAATACTTCATAAAAAAAAGACCTGTGTTTAAAGAGTGTCACCCAAATCTCAGAGCACACATCTCAAATCCACCTTTGCATACTGAGCCAATACAATTTCTACTCCTTACCACTGTGCTGTTTGCTTCAGCTCTAAATTATACCTGCTAGAGCAGACTATTAACATTTAGATCTTATGCAAATGAGATGGAAGTCTTTCAAGATTTCTAAGTTTTCAGTTCTTATTTTTAGGCAAATTTGATTACCCCTGCACTTTCAGCTTATACCATCTCCACTGAGCTAAAAATTCTGAAATATTTCAGTTATAGTCTGAGACACTCATTATTACCCTGATAGTCTCCAATTGAGCATGTTCTAATGTGAGCTTCCAGAATCCTAGACCTAGGACATTCAGTGAAAACTTTCCAGTCAGATTGGAAAAATGTCTCACAATATACTTTCTTACAATTTTACTCTTTCAATCTTCTTTGAAGATTAGCCATGTTTACTGCCCTACTTCCCGATATCCCCAAAACCCCTTACAAAACAAAACAACCCCCCCCTAAGTGTCTTCCAAGGTTTCCCAAACTAATCTCATAACATTTTCTGTTCTTAATATAGTCCATGGAATACATTTTGGAAAATACCTTGCTGTTGGGTAAATTCAGTCTATTACTCAAGTTTCTGTTATTCTTAAAAAACTACTTTGAATGTTTTATGTTTGTATTTGGCCTGACCCCAAGATGGACATATGTGCATGGTGCTTATTCAGGGCAATTCTGTCTTAATCACATGTATGTGTATGAGATTACCAGCCAGGAGATCAGCACTTATGCAGTGTTCCATTTCCAACTCCGGGAGGAACCAAGAACTTCAAACTCTTTATATTTTATCATTTGCATATGTAGACAAGTTATCAACCTATGATAGGCCCCTTCCCCAAATGAAATTTGCCTGCTGTGGCTGCCAGAAGAGCCTTGGCTCCACATTACAACATTCTCAAAAGATGTTGGCTCCAAGCCCTCCCATGGACATTTATGTAACTTCTGTATTGCCTGAAAAAGGCTGGAACCTACTACTTCCAGTTTGGGGAACAAGAATTCATGAGGCAGTAGGTCGCAAACATAAATAAATCCCTAAATGCCAGAGGTTAGACTGTATAAAATATTAAAGTATTATTTTAATGGTTGGCTAGCTCTGCTAAGCTAATCCCACAGCTTCTAGGTTCTTCCTAAATGTGTGGAGGACACAGACATAGTGTAACAGGCATAGGGACCAGACCTCCAAGGCCAGAGAGCTGCAAGTCAACCCTAGCTTGGACTTCACCACTTGTGTGATCACAGAAAGGCCTGTTTCTTAGAACCTTGAATTTACTTATCTGTAAACTGCTATTGGTCTTACTACATATGAAGATCCAGGAATGAAAATAAACTTATACAAAGACACATAGCAAAAAACATGGCATGCACTCTGCCTGTTTCCTATATGTGAGAGTCTACAGATTCTCAAATCTGCAAGCTTTTTCATTGTAATTGTAATTTCTAATCAACATAAGAACACACTGAGAGAAAGGCAAAATGGCAGTAGCATAGTAGTGATTATTTTCCCAAGGTGCAGGTTTTGTAGACAATGAATACTAAATGAATTTTTTTAAAAGTCATTGGTAATAATCACACATGATTTAGTACATAAAACAGCTAATTATAAAACCATATATATATATATACATGTGTGTGTGTGCGCGCGCGCACGCAATGGGAGATCAAACCCAAAGCCAACTGCTCTACAACTGAGCTACAACTCAGCCCCCTTAACTGCAAAGCAATTACCACATGACCTGACCAGAGTACACAGGACAATATGTTCCCTTCTGGTCACTTGGTGGCTACCACTATGTGACTTGCATACTAGGTAATTCTTTTCCTTTTATTTCCTTTTTGGGAAAAAAGTGAAATTCATTATCTAGTTTCTCTACCTTACAACCTATTAAATTAATACTAATAATTCATGAAGATTTTAAAAAGCTGGCTGAACAGTGTAGGAGGACATACAGCAAGAGGAAAAAATAACATTACCATGCTAAATATCTTACTTTTATCTTAAGATTTATCAATAGATTTTCCTGAACATACCACAAACAACATCTATATAGTAATTTTATTCTTTGACAGACATATAAGGACAAAAATAAATGAGGAAAAAGTAAAATAAAAACTATAAGAGATAAAACACACAATATAGTCTCTTCTAAAAGTTTTATAACATAAATGTGGGCAAGGACTAGAACTCCAAACGTCTTAAAGAGGTATTTTAGGCCTAACTAAATTATGAACAGGCCTATTAGACTCAGTATTTGGTAGGTACTTACTACATATCTCAAGCTAAAAATGTACTTTATTGCTATGCTATGTGGTACTCATAATTTACTGAGAAAACCATAAACTTATTCAACAGGATACTGTAAAATATTTTGGCTTAATTAATAAAAAAAAAAACTAGTCTAACCATTCATAACAGATCTTATAAATTTTACTGCCAAAAAAAAAAAAACCAAACCTACAAAAAGAAGTTACTCTCTAATTCTTAAACATAGCTTACAAAAGTACTCTCTGCCGGGCACTGGTGACTCATGCCTGTAATCCTCGCTACTCGGGAGGCTGGGATCTGAGGATTATGGTACAAAGCCAGCCTGGGCAGGAAAGTCTGTGAGACTCTCATGTCCAATTAACCACCAGAAAACCAGAAGTGGCAGTGAGGCTCAAGTGCTAGAGCACTAGCCTTGATCTGAAGAACTGAGGGACGACACCGAGGCCCAGAGTTCAAGCCCAACAATTGACAAAAAACAAAACAAAACAGAAAAACAAAAAACTACTCTTCCTATCAATCTGTTCTCTTAATAAAATAGCTGGTTCGGTCTTACTATATGAGTTCATTTAATTGGTATTCAAGTACTAACAGACCTGACTGGAAGCACTAGGGTCTTCAGAAACTGAAGATGGCATTTCAAAAGGAGCAGGCCATGAAGCCCCTTCAGAGTCAGGGGTGTCATCAGAAGCAGATGGTTCCTGCTGTTGCGCAGCAGGTGGGACAGGCTGGGCGGCTCCATCACCATTGATACTGGATGATCGGAAATGAAAACAATCACAAGGTTACTAAAGCTAACAGCCTACTCATTTGCAAGAACTAGACTCTACAACCGAGAATACATCTTATAGAAAAAGTATAAGAATATTAATACCACAGTAAAACCATTAATTTTACTAGCCTCAAAATAAATTTTAGATAAGAATCTCATATTTTCCTTAAGATAAAATAAACAAGAAACCAAGTACCTGTAATACAGAAATTTGGATAGGATGGCCTTCTGGTACCAGTGTTCTTTGCTCTTTTTCTTTCTCTGCCACTTCTGATCTATCAGTCTTTGATAAAACTCTTTCAACCAGGTCCAATCACCAGTCTGAATAACATACACAAAAAATATTAACCATAATACATATGTAATCAAAATAATGTTACCTTTCTATGGTCTGTATCCCTAATGATCCTCAAAGACCTGTGTGTTAAGGTGTGACCCTCAGTGTACAAGGAGGTGGTGGAACCTTTAGGAGGTGGACTGTAGCGGACAAAAAAAACAAAAGTAGGGCCTGGGAAGGTGGCTCAGTGGTAGAGTGCTTGCATGGCATGCATGAGGCCCGGGTTCAATTCCTCAGTACCACATACACAGAAAAGGCCAGAAGTGGTTCAACTGGTAGAGCATTAGCCTTGAGCACAGAGAGGCTCAGGGACAGAGCCCAGGCCCTGAGTTCAAGCCTCCCCAAAAAAGCCAGAAGTGGAACTGTGACTCAAGTGGTAGATTTGAGCACAGAAGCTCAGGGACAGTGCCCGAGCCCTGAAACCTAAGTTCAAGTCCCAAGACTATCACACACATATAAAAGAAGTTCACATCTTCTCTTCTTCTAAGCTAGGCCAGAAGGGGTAGCTCTTGTCTACACAATTTTCTTTGTTGTAGGTATGACCTAAGAGCAGGTATGACCTACTTTGTACAAAACTGAAATTATCTGTGCATATGCTTTTATTGCTGAAGTATGAGCTGTTTAGGACCAAGAGCTGACTTACTCAGTCTTATCCCAAGACCTTGCCCCATGTCCAGTATAACATGGACTATACAGCACTGTGCTCTTTTCAAAAGGAGATATATACTGTTGTTGTTGTGGGGCTTAACCTCAAGGTCTGGGCGCTGGCCCGAGTTATTTTGCTTAAGGGTAGCACTCTACCATTTTGAACCACAGCTCCACTTCCAGTTTTCTGGTGGTTAATTGGAGCTAGGAATCTCACAGACTTTCCTACCTCGGCTGGCTTTGAACCATGATCCTCAGATCTCAGACTGAGCACCCAGGATTACAGGCATGAGCCACCAGTGTCCAACTTCAGAAAAACTATTTTAAATATCACTATAATCACTGTAACTTGTTTCCTTGGATGCACTGCAGAACTATTGTTTAAAGAGTAGCCTTTGAATTGGCAGACCTAACAACTACTTGTTTCAAGTGTACAAAGACAGGTATAGAAAGCAATAGAGAGCAAGCCTTGAGAAATTAAAAGCACTGTTCTGTGTTCTACACAAGTGTCCGTGGTTAACACTTGAGATTACTATTGTTCATAGGAATAGCTTTTTAACACTTTCCACATTTTCTGATAGCCAAGTTTCTACAGAATCTCCACAGTGTAGACGTCAGAGGGTTTCTCAAAATTTTAAATTTCACAGGTTTTTCACAATTTTCTTCATTGACTTCATCTTTTTCCTTGAAGGAATCCTTGCTACTAATACTCAGGAATTTTTTTTCAGTTATTTTCGATCTTTGATAAAATTCATTTCCTTATTGCAAAAGTTTTCAGCTACATTTCCACTTTGGCATTCCTCTGAAACAAAAATCACATTTCCAGTGCTCTTGAGAGACAGAATAATGCTTTTCAGAAAAGCATTACCTGAGATGATCTCATAAAGAGTTCTTGAATATCCAGCTCATCAAGTAAGAGGGTCCTTCCTATGCGGTGCACAGCCATGCTTACATGGGACTTGCTGTACGGAATCTTCAGGAGCTTTTTTATGTTCTTAAAAAAAATGAAAAAAAAATAGTTTAGCAAGTCCCTTTTAGTGTAATCTAAAATCTTAAAAAAAAATTACTTCATTCAATTTAAAGGACAATTAACCTTAAGGCTACATGCACTGTACTTTACATAGACAACCATATAACCAGAGGAAAGGCAGACCTTTAAAGCCATAATCACCTGCGATCATTCATACTATGCAAATGTGATGACAGCCACACAGTGATTTTTTACATGGTAGAATTTCTTAAAGTGGGCATAGGTGATACTATTAACAGTGACTAGGCTTTTGGCATATTGGAAGAAAGTTACCAAATGAGGATCAGTAGACTTTAGCAACCTATCTTTGTAAATCTCAATTGGTAACATATGCAAAATAATCCCAAGCCCTGTAATCAATTTCAGTCACCATTATTAAAACACAACCATTAGCATTACTATTAATAGTTATCACTAAATTGCTTTGGGAGTTGTTCCCTCTTCTGTGAAGAAAGGAGATGTGATAAAGACTATTAAAAACCTTTTAAAACACAAGACAATAATCAGACAACTACTGTCCTATTTCATCATCAGTTTCTCCAGACACAAAACAATATAAAACACCAGCACAACCACCCTCAGTTACATTAAATAATAGTAATACTTACTTCAGAGTCAGAGACAACATCCACATCATTTCCCACTGAATCAATAAAATCATACGCCATGCCAAAACTACAGAAGGAAAAAGGGCCATTGGTAAAAAGGCAAACAGTATACCAAATTTCACTGCTTCTAGGATATGCACTCCATGTGCTAACATCTCTGAATCTAGATGAGTATCACCAGTGTGGGTGGCTAGTGTTTCTTCCTTGGTTGTACATAAAACAAAGTCTGAAAATTCCACACATCTTTAATTTGAAAATACACAGTAACGATCATGGAAAACAGTATTAACTACTACTGTGAAACCCTAAAAAGTATCCAGGGGAAAAACACTTTAAGATGTCATTCTTTTGGAGTTGGAGCTTTGGCTTAGGTGATAGCCAAAGTATCAGAGTTCCAGTACAAGTCTTGGACAAAAAAAAAAAAAGACACAAAAAAATTCATTTATTTACAACAAAATTTAAAACAACAAAAACGAACAAACCCAAAAACATTTACTAGGTTTACTTAACCTTCCTTAGCTTCAGTTTTCCTCATCTGCAAAACACTTAACTATGCTCACCTGGGGGGAAGGTGTTACGTAGAGAGGACTCCAAGAATATGAATTTTAGCACATTTTCTCTCTAAGACCCCAGGACCACTCAACATTAATACTACCAGCATAATTTCAGTGTCAAAAATCAAAGGCGTGGTGAATACATGCAGCTGCTCACTGTACACCATGTGGAAAATGAAGTGTACAACTTGTGGGAAAGAGATAGGAAGGAAACACTGGAAGACAGTAGGGGAAGAGGTTACATTATCCAAAAGAAAAATGTACTCGTAACCTGACTATATCCCTCTGCACATTATCTTTATAATAATTTTAATTTTTTTTTTTGTCAGTTGAGAGGCCTGAACTCTGGGCCTGGTTCTGTCCCACTGCTCTTCAGCTCAAGGCTAGTGCCCTACCACTTGAGCCACAGCACCACTTCTAGCTTTTTTTGCTTATGTGGTACTGGGGAATCGAACCCAGGGCCTCAGGCATTCAAGGCAAGTGCTCTACCACTGAGCCACCTTCCCAGCCACGTGAGGGTTTTATATTTAGGATTTTTCAAACCAGACAGTCTACATTAAATGCCGAGCCATTTAATGAAAAATTCCAAAGGGCAGATCAGTAGTGGTATAGATTTGCCTACTCAGGTACCTCTGTGATTTTTTTTTGGTTTCACAATAATCAGAAGGTTGGCAAGTTGTCTATAATGGCTAAGTAGACAACATCCATCTCTATTAATAATATAACAGACTTGAATATGCAGTACACTGCATATGCTTCAGATTGTATCATATTCTATTATCTAGGGGAAAAACGACTTTAAAAGTCAAAGTATGATCTTTAAATTTTTTTTCAGTAAGGTAAAGTGCATCACAAATTAAACTAAAAGACAAGTATTCAGAGTTTTAAGTGAGGTCAAGCACAGTGACTCATTCCTGTAATTTCAAGTGCCCAAAAGACAGAGAATGGGCTCATGCGTTCAAGGCCAGCCCAAGCAAAAAGTCAGCAATGAATCATTCTCAATCAATAAGCTAGGCATGATGGTTCACACTTGCAATCCTAGCTGTGCAGGGAGACTTTAGGTAGTGGGATCAGATTCTGATCTGAGTCTGGATGGGGGCAAAAACCTGAAAAATAACCTAGAGCAAAAAGGGGTGAAGGCGGGGTTCAAGCAGTAGAGAGCCAATCTAACCAGCACAAGGCCCTAAGTTCGAAATCCTTTGCTGCAGACAGACAAGTAAAATGCATTAGCTAAAATTTACCTTGAAAATGGCTTGCTTTTCTTACTATTGCCAAGAATGGTAGTTCCAGCAGGCCCTAGTTTGGCACTTTCTCGCAACCAGTTGGCAGGTGGGAGTTTCAAGTCTGTTTTCTCCTCAAGGCGTGCAAATGCTGTTCGAGGAGGAGCAGAAGAGTATTTCACCACAGCTCGGCTCTTCACTTCACTGCCTCCAAGAAATAAAGCTGATCCCTAATTAACACATTGAACAAAACTTTAATGACTCATCAGAATGAGACTCACCTTTAGAAAAGAACAAGAGGCCACAACATCAAGTTTCACAAAGAACATAAGCTACATGTTAATAATTAAAAATAAAATTGAGCATAATTGTCCCATTCTCTTAGCTTTTTTTCACCAAAATTTGAAAGGGATGAATCAAGAAGCCTGATGGTTATGGTTTTCTGCTAGAGAAAAAGCAATAAGCCTTTTAAAATGGATTCATGTAAGATGCAGAAGCAGAAACCAAGATTTCTCAATAGTGCCATGCCGAACTTAGTAATACTCCAGGAGCTGAAGCTGAGATCTGAGGATCAAGGTTTGACGCTAGCACACGGCAGAAAGTCTCTCAGACACTATCTCCAACTAACTAGCAAAATGCTGAAAGTGGAGCCGTGGTTCAAGTGGCAGAGTGCTAGTCTTGAGAAAATAATCTCAGGGACAGCACCCTGGCCCTCAGTTAAAGTACCAAGTCTCTCGCTCGCACTGTAATCTACCTCTGGTTTTACTTACAATACTTTGATTGCAATCACACGCATCCCTTCCAAAGTATTGGGCTAAGCCACTGGGGCCCTTTGGATATGCAAACATTCAACTACTGATCCATCGGCTCACATTCACTGAACCCCTAACTCCAAGGCAAGGCACTGGGGCTCCTCCCGGCCTCAGTCCCGCACCCATCTAAGCAAGGCCGGCCCAGGGTTCACGGATCCGACCCTGCCTTTTCAAGCAGGATACTTCGGTCGGGCCAACACTGCACTCGGTCCGGGGTGGCGAGGCCCCGGCCCTCCCGGCAGGGCCGCTCTTCGGACCGGCTCTTGGCACACCACAGCTGGGAGCAGGCCGGCCATGGACGCGAGCGCTCTGTAAACAGCTACACGCCCGGTGACGTCCCCGTCCGACCCAAGGTGCAGGGAGGTGTCGAGAAGGTTCCAGAAGCTGCGGGGAGCGGTGACAGCCCTCCCGGCCCGAGGGTCCCCGCGCCCCGACGGCTCCCTTCCCGAGGTGGACTCACCGGGGCGGGCTCCTCGGACTCTCCCGGGGGCAGGAGGCTGAGCCCTTCTCTGGCGGCGGCCCCCGCCGGCGGGGCCTCGGCCCCGGCCTCCTTGGCGTCCCCCATCACCTCGCTCCGGGAAGGCTCTAAACCACGGCCGGAGGAGCCGCGGCCCTAGACGGCCGCGGCGCGAAGCAAGGGCCAAGGCGCGCCACCGACCTCACTTCCGGCTCCGGACAGGAAGGGCTTGATGTGACGCGGTCAAGTCTCGCGAGCTTTGCCCCAAACGCCTGACCTCGTCCACTGCTGCGGGAGCCTTGCTCGCGGCCGGGGCGGGAGCTGTAGTGCGCCTGCGCCTGTCAGGGCCGCTCGGAGCTACCACGTCTCGCGATACTTGACTGCCAGGCCGCGCTCCTTGCGCGCAGCTGGGCTTTGTTGGCCGACGGCTTTCGGAGGGAGCCAAGTCCTCCGTCTCGGCGCCGCTAGCGGCTCCTGGCACCTGAATTAGTGACATCCGCACTCCTCCTACCCAGGCTTCAACGATCCCCCCCCCTCGTTTTACAGACGGGGCCCCAGGCCCGGGGAGGGGGAGGTGCGCCCCGAAGCGGGGCCCTGGGTCTGCCCCGACGTCCCCACAGCGTCACAATGCCTGCGGGCGGGACGGGGCTGGGCGCGGAGGCCGCGCGGCCTCGGCCTCGGGCGGTGGGCCTCGGCCTCGGCCTCGGGCGGTGGCCTCGCCGGACGTCCGCGCGCCGGGGAGACGCTCGGGAGCTGGGCAGCACGCACCTTCGAACTCGGTGCGCGGGGCCTGGCGCGCTGCGCCTCTCAGGTCCGCAGGTCCCTGCTGATCAGCCTGGGTCCTTACCTCCAGCGAGAGAAGAACTCGGAGGAAGGGAATAACACCTTTGCAGTGGACAGAAAGCCAGTCATTTCCAGGGTGAGACTGACACATGTTTATCGAAGTATAGGTGCTTGGAGTGTAGACACCCCCCCCCCACAGCCCCTGGGGGTAACACTTCCTAGGGTAAAGGAGGGTTGCTAACATATTTGACCTCTAGGGTGAGGTTACTGGCCTGGGCAGGTAAGTTACTGATCTGTTGTCTTAGGAACTATTTTGTCGACCCACCATAGGCTGGAATGGGTCTATCCTTTACCCGGTGTGGATGGGATACTCAACCATCGAGACATTCTGAAACCTTAGTGGGCCACCTAAGCTGGTTAACAGAGACCTGGTAACCCATCCATTTTAGGTTTCCTTTACCTCTGCCTATTGTCCAGGGCTATTTGCTACCTATTACTTGGGGCAGCAAGAAGGTAGACAAATAACTAGGGCCTTTTAAAATATGGAAGTGTAGGCTCCTTAATTTCTAGCTGCACCTGATATATCAGTTAAACTAAATGCAGCCACATCCCTCATAACATTTTTTTTATGTGAAAATTTCCTGGGACTTCTGGTGACATGATATTAAAACTTTAATGAAAAAGCAGTTTTGGCCTTTGCAGTCACTTTGGTTCTGTTGATTATTTAGGTGGAAACTGAGGGCAGAGCACGGAACCAGCCCTCCAAGAACAACTTGTGGCTGGAGGCCTGGCAGTGGATGGGTCTCTTACAGCCACTTACCAGCCAGGACTAATTTAGTTAATAGAGGGTGATTGATGCTGGGTTACATAAAGTTTATACATTCCTCTAGCTTGAAGGGCTTACTAATGCTTTCTTTTTCCATAATTAAACACTTTTACGTGCTATGTTTTTTAAAGTTATCTTTGTTTCTAATACAAGTGATTGAAATATACTTTGAGAAACGACATTTTTTCCATAAGTTCAATATTTTTTTGAGTCCCTGGAATTTGAACTCAAAGCCTCGTGGCTTGCTAGACAGGCAGACCCTCCCATCTCTCAGATCATAGCTCCAGTCCTGCTTTGCTTTTGTTGTTTTTCAGGTTCTCAAGTTTTTGTCCTGGGTTGGCTTTGCACTGAAATCTTCCCAGTGGCGGGGGTTACCTCCCACTGGTATGACTAAACAGGTGTGCACCTCTATGCCAGGTTGTTGGTTGAGATCTGGAATCTCATTAAGCTTTTGCCTCTGACTAGCCTCAAACTTCCATCTTCCCTAACTCCACCTCCCAAGTAGCTGGATCACTGGCATGAGCCACAGTGTTCAGTCCCCATAATTTCAAGCTTTAAGACATGAATTTGGGGTTGGGGGTTTAGTTCAGTAGGAGAGCAAACTTGCCTGTCAAGTGTAAGGTCCTGAATTTGGTCCTCAGCTCTTCAACTCTGCAAAAAAAAGGCAAGCAAGCAAGAAAAAGTTGGATTATGTCCCAATATGTTGTACCAATGTCCTGTACATGTTCCCTGTTCCCAGCATTCAGTCTTCTGCTCTCTTGGGATGTCTCCATCATCGATGGCCTGCCCAGCCCTTTCAGACAACAAGTATGTTGGTTCTGGAACCCAATCAGGACCCTCACCTGTTTCCTCACTGCCTGATGTCCTCACTGCTTAAGATGTGTTCGTTGTATGAATGAGCTGCCAGTCAGGTGTGTCTCCAACAATTCACTCCAGTGCTGCACATCTGCTGCTACCTTTCCCTCGGCCAGGAATACCTATTCCTGCCTTGCCTATCTTCAAGATTCATCTCAGGTTTTATTTCTGACAGGGCTCCTCTGATATCTCCACTCTTTCCCCCTCAGGCTTCCTTTCTTTGTTCCCTTTGTTTGTACGGCTTTATCCTGCACTTGTCACATTACAGAAAAATTACCTGTTTGCCTGGCTTCCAGTGAGCTGCTCAAAGGCCAGCATCCTATCTGATCACCTCTGTTTCACCAACTTCTGGCTCCGCACTGCGGCAGAACTGTTTCAGCCCTCAGGCAATGTAGGGGGGAAAATGACTAATGCTGACAGGCCTTTAAAATGCTTATCAAAATGTTTGAGACATAAAAAATGGTGTTCTTGACTTTTTAATCTGCAAAATCAAAGCTAAAAAAAACTGCTTACTGAAGTAGCTTGGATGTCAATGTCATTAATTATTAAAGCTAGTATTGATACACAGTTTGTTCCATTCTAAAATAATTTGTAAGTTATTTTTCATTTGCAAAATCCCTTCCAATATGCAGGATGACTTCTGACTAATCTTAGCTAGAAATTCATCTAGTAATTTTGGGTGCAGATGTTTTTCAGGGGAAAATTAGAAATCTTAAAAAAACTTTTACAATTAGGACAACTATAGGAAAAATAGATGTGGCTTTGGGGTGCTGCTGAAAATAGGAGTATACTACTAATACTCCTAACACAACTACTCAAGCCAAAGATGCCAAAACCTACACTCAGAATGTTTGGGCACGAGTTCCTTAATTTTCCCTTTCCCCCTAATGTCTTACACCTTTACTTATTGACTTGCTGGATCTTGCAAGTCTTTTGTTTTTGTTTTATTATCTAAATATGATATAATGTGTTCCAATTAGTCCTTCCCCATCATCATCCTTTTTTTCTTTTCTTTTTTTTTTTTTTTTGGTCAGTCATGGAGCTTGAACTCTGGGCCTGGACACTGTCCCTCAGCTCTTCAGCTCAAAGCAGGTGCTCTACCACTTGAGCCACACCACCACTTCCAGATTTCTGGTGGTTCATTCGAGATAAGAGTCTCATAGACTTTCCTGCCCTGGCTGGCTTTGAACCACGATTCTCACATCTCAGCCTTCTGAGTAGCTAGGATTACTGGCGTGAGCCACCAGTGCCCAGCTCATCAGCATTCTTTATTTCCCCAGCCCCACCCCAAATGGTCTCATTGTTCAATTTTATTCATACAAACAATTGCAACCAGATTTATCTCCATCTTTCCATTAGCCCACACTACACTCGCAACCCCTTAGTGATCAACAGTTCTCACAGTGGTCCTTCATGCCACATTTATATATAATTGCAGTTTATTGTAAAACTATTTACCTGTCCTCTTTGTCCTTTTTCCTTTCTCCTCACAAAGCTTTGTGTTTCTCACTTCTTGATACTGTACTAGAAGAAGAATTTTTGATGATAAGAGCCAATCCCTTTAAGAGGGCAGTAAAGTCAGAAAAGAGAATAGAATTGGCTCTCAACAGTTTACAAAACTTGTTCCATGAAGTCAGCGTTAGTAATTGAGTCGGCCTTCTAAAATGTTGCCAATCAAGCCAACTTGTAATTTGTTTCGTCATCAGTTGTTAAAACAGCCACCACCAGATTCTAAATTAGTACCTCTAGAATACTGCCGAGGACTCTACTCTTTAGTGAGACCACAGATCACCTCTGAGATCAGCATACCCCAAAGGGAATCCCCTAGATACAGGAGGACCTGTAACATCTTTTATGTTGTTGTTGTCAGTCATGGGGCCTGGGCACTGTCCTGCAGCTCTTCAGCTCAAGGCTAGCGCTCTACCACTTGAGCCACTGTGTCACTTCTGGTTTTCTGATGGTTTATTGGAAATAGAGTCTCACAGACTTTCCTGCCCAGGCTGGCTTTGAACCGGGATCCTCAGATCTCAGCCTCCTGAGTGGCTAGGGTTATAGGTTACACCAGTGCCTGGTTGTAACATCTTCTTAAAATCTACAAAGTACAGGCAAAGTACAGCTTCACTTACAATATACAGATTTATAGCTGCCACATGAGATGGGATATGACCAAACTAAGTATCGGTGACTTATGGCTACAGTTGCCAGACAAAATACAGAAAAATGAAGTTAAATTTGAATCTCGGAGGGTGAAAAAAGCCCATGGAGTGAGCATCTTTGTCTATGAGCTTGCAGATAAAACAGCCTTGGCCTGGAACATTGCCAACTGGAGTGGCAATGGAGTGGCCAACTGGAGATTGTCTCCTGGGGGTTTTGTTCACAAGTGACAAACATCACTGCCACTTAGACTTTGTCACATAGGCAGGCCTGGCATGGCCAAGGCTGGAAGGATGTTGGTTAGTTGTGACTACCATGCGGCCTGCCACAGCCCATGGTGGCTTGGGTAGAATACTGGATGCCATTCAGTGAGTTAAACTTGATGCACACCTGGCTTTTAGGAGACACGTGCTGCGGTCTTAAAATGAAGTGAACATTTACTTGTGTTTTGATAACACTAGTTATCAAAGAACCAATCCAGAACATCCAGGTTGATCTATTGATCTATTGTAAGATCTATCCTTTTGCAGCTGCCAGTGGGTCCTCCTTTCAGTCTTGTTCCATGACCAGTCTACTGACCTTCCTATTTCATTAACTTTTTTAATGTATTTCATGTAAAATAATTGACGAAATTTATTAAATAGTGTCAGGGTATAATTTAGAGGAGGAATTAACTAAATATGTCTAAATTACTCCCAGACATTATTTAGTTGATTTGTGAGAATGATCGATAGTCTTCAAAGAAGATGGGAATTTTACAAGCTAAATTTCAGCGAATACCTCGGTGTGGTTAGTAGATAGCATTGAAAGAATGACTTGATTTGTTAGTCTTGCCACATTGTTGAATTCAAGTAGATGTGTTTATCTTTTGAGCTAGATTAAGTGATGACAGCAACCAGTACATTAAAGTTTAAGAATTTGGAGTCATTTCCAATTGTTGTAAGATTTTCAACCAAGAGTCTAAAATATGAAAGCTAATTTAATCACTTTGCTCTCCTTGAAAAATATCAATAAGAACAGAACTAGTTTTCTGTAAATAAATCATTAAGAATGCTTCCCGGTGTGTGTGTGTGTGTGTGTGTGTGTGTGTGTGTGTGTGTGTGTGTGTGTGTGTGTGTGTGTGTGTGTGTGTGTGTGTGTGTGTGTGTGTGTGTGTGTGTGTGTGTGTGTGCATGTGCGCAGGCGCGCACACCTGCACACAGGCGCACTCACACCTGCACGCACAAGCATGCACGTGCGCACACTGAGACTTACACTCAGTGCCTCCCTTAGCTTTTTTTGCTCAAAGCTGGCACTCTACTTCTTGAGCTACATTTCCACTTCTGGCTTTTGTGGGTTAACTGGAGATATGAGTCTCAGGTTTTTCTTCCAGAGCTGGCTTTGAAGTATGATCCTCAGCTCTCAGCCTCCTGAGTAGCTAGGATTACAGATATTAGTCACCAGCCCCCGGCTTAGACTCTTGGATTCTTTTGCAAACTTAGCATTGAAGATGTGCAGAATGCAAAATGAGACAGACAGTGGCAATGTTATTAGCATAGTTAAGTTTTACCCTCCAAGGATGATTAGTACCATCAACAAATCCAAGGAATGGTGTCCAAGTCAGTAGCCTCTGGTCTTCAGGTATGTGGGTGGCTGGAGCCCAGTTGTGGTCATTCTTGCTGCTTGGTGCGGAATGTGAAGGATGGATTCTCCAGTGAACTTCCCGATCCGTCTAACAGGCTGACACTGCTGTGGGTGCTTTGTGCTTTTACAGATACGAGTGTGGGTGCCCTGTGCTTTTACAGAGAGGAGTGTGGCCAGTGTAAACCCCAAGGAATCCTTTAGCTATTAAACATTTTCAGGGAGGGTTCCAATGAAGAGAAGAAACGGAAGGCATGCAGTACAGAGCCACTGCCTGCACCTTTTTATTAAATGAACATTATAAGTCCCCATTTGCCTTCCTCTTGGGCAATGGAGAGATGCGTTTTGTGTTCTCAAGGTCATGCTGTGGATGCTGAGCCTGGTAAGCAGCGTTTGGGGGAACTATGGGCGTTAGCCACCTATGGCAGGGTTTTTGTTTTGTTTTGTTTTGTTTGCGTATTTATTTACATTTTTTCTCTCCCCAGGAGTTGGAGCCATAATCCACAAATGTCATTATCCTTTTGCACACTCTTGTTTACTACCCAGAAGGCAAGAATATTGCATTTTTAAAAGTCTTGGACGTTCTTTCTTATCACAAATGATTTAGAGAGCTCTGACCATTCCCATTTACCCTGAGTGAAAATGACAGTCAAAACCTCACTTCCTGGAGAGCTTTGAGATTCTGCTACAAAAGACATTTTATAAGAACAAAGTGGATGAGCGTCATTTATATTCATCTGCTGCTGTGGCATTTCTCCCTGGAATCTTCCTCTTGTCTGTCAACATTGGGCTAACGGACTGACCTCATCTACATTACAAATACCCTTCTTTCAGCGTCTGGAGGTAGAAAGATACGTGCCAAACATGGTGGGAAGAGCAGCTTGCTCTCTGCTCGTGGAACATTTCAGGATTCTTTAGCTATAAATGAGTTGGACAGGACCAGTGTGGGTATTACGAACTGTGTGGAGAAAACTTGGGTATGAAATCAATAGAGCGCTTTGTGCTGCAATGAACGTTTATTATCTGCTTGCCAGTGATCCATGGAGAGTCACCAGAGGAAGGAGCCTCTGAGGGGTCATTAAGAATGCAACTGCTCTGGGCAGAGGACAGGGCGAGCTGGCTTCTGCTGTCACAGGAAGGGGGAAATTTCTACCAAGACCCATGGGCAGATCCTTTCTCTATGGGAGTGGGACCCTGCTAGGTGTGATTGAAGAGTCATGCAAGGGACTTCTGTCCCCAAAGGTCTTACTGAGTATCTTAGCAAAAGGGGGTGCTCCACTGGATTAGGTGGATAGAATTCAGATCCCAGGGGCTCCTAGACCCATTTGGGAATGTTCTAGAATGTGGAACAACCCAGGCGGTAGAGCCAAGATAGCATGACTGCCCCAAAGGTCTGTGTGCAGAGGTCCATACATAAATGGGGTTGGGGGTGCTTGGAGTAAGGGGTGCTGTGCAGGGAGGGAAGAAAGGAGGGAGGGGACAAAGGGAGAGAAGGAAGGAGGAAGGGAAAGAAGGAAAGGAAGGAGAGAAGGGAGGGAGAAAGGGAGAAGAAGGAAGAAGGGAGGGAGAGGATCTCACAGAGGCCCATATGGCAGAGCCCTTGCCCTGCCCAGAACTTGTCAGAGTCTGCAAATCACTTCTCTTTTGCCTCTTTCCCCCAAATCCTTCCATCATGAAATATTTCAAATGCAAACCTAGAGAGCACAATGAAACCAACCCATTTGCAGTCACCATGGTCCCTGGCAATGATGGGCACGTGGGTGCTTACTTCTGCCTGCCACCACCTTCCCTTCTCCAGGTGATCATTGAAATGACTCATCCTTAACTATATTTAGTATAATCCTCCCTATTGTATCTCTTCTTTCACTGTTGTCGGTCTGTTGGGTTGGCTAGAGAAAAAAAAAAAAAAAAAAAAAAAAAAAACTCACATGCCTCCAGAGAACCCCGAGCAATTCTGAGAGAAATGTCAAGACTGAGCAGCGTGAGGTAATCTGAATTTAAAACAAGTCAATGGGTTCTTGACTTCAACAAGCAGTGTGGATGGAAAATATTGGCAAGACCCCCTTCCTGCACTCTAGGATCTCTGTTCCAGGTCTGGGGAGGGGGAAAGGGTCATAGCAGGTACTGAGTCATGGCAGAATGTGGCCAGGTAAGGGCCCCTGGGGAAAGGTTTAGGTAGATGGGGTCGTCCTCAAGGGAAAGTCCCAGGTGTGATGAGCACTGGCCAGCAAGGCTGTGGTGCAGAGGTGCAGTGGGCGGCACTGCAAAGCCTGAGAAAGGCTGTGTGTTTGGGGTGCAGGGGTCAGGGTGGGCGGGGGGGAAGATGGAGAACTGGGCAGAAGTGAGCTGGTAAAGTGTAGAGGCCAGGATGGCAGTGGGGCAAGGAAGGCCATGCAGCCAACTGGAACATACTGTGCAGAGAGCCCAGAGGATGACACTGGGGTCACAAAGGGCGCAGTGGGGACACTGGGATCAGAGGAGACAGGCAGGCAAGTTCTCAAAGTACCTCGGGGGCTTCTTCCAGCTTCAGAATTAGACAATTCTTACTTGTAAGAAAACCAAAGTCTTATTTCTAAGAAAAATAAAGTTGGAAATTCTAGAAGCATGGCTGTTAAAACAAATTCTAGCCAGGTGATAGCACACATCTATAATCCTGGCGCTAAGAAAGCCAAGGTTTATAAGTTTGGGGCCAGCTGGGTCACTTAGTAAGTAAGATCTTGTCAAAAAACTAAAATCAGACAACAATTTAAAAATAACAAATGTGACTTGCAGATCACATTTAGGCAACAAGGAATCAAGGTGACTCATAAATATTAGAGACCTAGAAGGATAAAAACAAAGTCACATGAGGGACCAGGAGTAATAAAAGGAAAAGCGACACAGCAGCCAGACGTGCTGGACTCTTGCTCTCTAAACAGGCAGGATGAGTACTGAACTCGGGGCCTTGCGTTAGTGACCCCATCACTCTAGCAGTTGAGTCCTTTTGATTTTAGTTTGTTTTTAAGATAAGAGTCTTATGCTTTTGCCTGAGTGAGCCTCAGCTGGAATTCTTCTAACTTCCACCTTGGAGTATCTGAGACTATAAGCGTACATCACCACACCCAACACTTTTAAATTTGTATATGAAGCTTGTTCATTACTTTAGATATATTTGGGTAAGATACACACACACACACACACACGCACACACACACAGAGTATGTATGTATGTATGCCAGAGAGGTATTACAGAAACAGAATGCAAGAGAGGTAATATAGGAACAGAGACTTCCTAGCCTTTTAAACTTTTTGTGCTAATACTGGGTTTTAAAGTGTTTTGCCCTCTGGCTTAGCTTTTTCCATAAAAGGGCAGGTGGCACTCTCTCACTTGAGCCACACTTTGATTTCCAGCTTTTTGCTAGTCAATTGGAGATAAGAAGCTCTTGGGGGGGAAGGGGAAAGGGCTGGGAAGGTGGCTCAGTGGTAGAGCGCTTGCCTTGCAGGCATGAGGCCCTGGGTTCAATTCCTCAGCACCACATAAGCAAAAAGAAGAAAAAGCCGGAAGTGGCGCTGTGGCTCAAGTGGTAGAGCGCTAGCCTTGAGCTGAAGAGCTGAGGGACAGCACCCAGACCCAGAGTTCAGGCCCCACGATTGGACCCAAAAAAAAAAAAAAAAGCTCTTGGATTTTTCTGCCAGGGCTGGTTTTGAACCAGGAGTCTCAGATCTTAGCCTTTGGAGTCACTAGGATTACAGTGTGAGCCATTGGTGCCTGGCTTTGCTTCCTCATGTGGAATGACTAAGAAGATAGCAAACTTTGGTAAAATGCTCACATTTTAGAAATGAAACAATAGCAACTGGAGTTTTCAAAAGAGTAAAGCTTTTTCCTTACAAATGTAAGCACATTTACTACAGAAAATTCAGGCAGCAGCAAAACGTACAAAGACAAGAAAATGTCTTGCTACCCACAGAACATAATGGATGGTAACCTGGAGTCTCATATATAATTTATGTCATGTGTATGATGGCCCTGGGACATGTGTGCATGAGCAAAGGGCTCCTGTAGTTTATCCCTGTCCCCACATTTGTCATGTTTATGGATGTCTTGGACAGCCCTTTCTATCACTGTTGATTGATTTATATCTCAGTCAATTCTTTGAAGTTAGAGTTCAGAGAGCATTCAGGGGATCCTCCTAGTCTCTAACTAAGGTATAAGGTTTATCTTTAGATACCCCTAGGGTAGGGTGAGTATACCAGCTACTCAGGAGACTAGGGTAGGATCACAGTACAGGTTAACTAAGAGGCTGTATCTGAAAAACAAAAACAAAAGGACTGGGATTGTGGCTCAAGTTCCAGGTGCTCAAGAGCCTGTCAAGCAGAAGGTCCTGGGTTCAAATCCTAGCGTAGGAGTATGAGATCATTCCTACACAGGTACCCCAGGGGTGGAACACAAGCAGAAATGGAACCATCCAAGTTTTCCAACCCAGATAAGAACTTTAAAAATGAAGCTACCCTTGCAGGGAGATGGATAGACCTAGAACAAATCATGTAGATATAAGCTAAGCTCAGAGATACATATGGCACATTTTCTCTCATATATGGAAGCTAGATCTAAAATATGCCAGGACATGATAAATTATACAGGACTCTAGACTTTCACACACAGTGAAAACAAAGGAAAATACTCTTAGGGGAGGAACACAAAGGCGCAATGACTATGTGCAGCTGATCATATAAAATAATATTTATCAAAATGAATTCCAGGAGATGAAAATAAGAATTTTTCTTTGTTGCTGTTTCTTGTTTTCCTTCTGTTTGTTCATTTATCTGTCTGTGGGAGAGCAATGGGGAGCGGGGGGGGGGGGGTAACAAATGTAGGGACAAATGAACAAATGCAACAATGGTACTCACAGAACACTTAGTTGAAAAGGAATTATACGCCTTGTGGATCAGGATGGGAGGGGAAAACTAGGAGAAAGTGAGGGAAGGGGTGACGTCCAAAAGGAAATGTACTCTTTACCTGACTTGTGTCACTGTAACCCCTGTACACCATACCTTTATAACAACAACAACAAGCCACCCAAGTAGTGAACTAAGATGAGGATGGGCAATCTTGCAGCCTGAGTGCCCATCGCATCTGTCCCTGTGGCAGGCTGGCCCGGCAGGAACCACCTGTGATAACAAAGACCATTATGGATGAACTGCCACCATTGCCTGAGGTCTGTTCCAGCCCAGGGGTTTAAATCAGATTCCTATTACTGGCATACCATCTTGCCGTATGCATTTGTAAATACATCTTGCCAGCATATTTTATGCTTCAGTTAATTTAGTTGACATCCAATTTAGTTGACATATAAAAATAAAATCTATTTTCAGGCAAAAGACCCATAAAATAAGTGAAATGTTGTAGTAATAGGTTTCAAGAAATTAAAATGTAATATATTTAGGCTTCTATTCTAAAGAAATTCCATCTACAACAGTAGACATAGTAGATGTGTTTTTTAAAACTATAAATCCTTGTCAATTACACAATAATAAACATCAGTACCATGGCTGGGGGCTGGGGACTCACGCCTGTAATCCCAGATACTCAGGAGGCTGAGATCTGAGAAGCACGGCTCTAAGTCAGCCTGAGCAGAAAAGGCTATAAGACTCTTATCGCTCATTAACCATCAGAAAACTGGCAGTAGAGCTGTGGCTCAAATGGTACAGTGCCAATCTGGAGCAAGAAACCCAAGCCAGAACATGAGGTCCTGAGTTCAAACCCCAGTAACCCACACCCCCACACACAAAATGTTATGATATATTGGAAATTTTATTGCTTTGAGTAGTTTGTCATGAGAAATGTAAATTTCATTGAGACTTCCTTTACCCAAGAGTCTAACTATGAATTCTTCATGCTTTGGTGCTTAGCCTGTGATTAAGTCATGACAATAATTATAAACACTATCAAATTTTCATTGGGTGAGTTCTTTTTAAATTAATGTGGAGTTCTGTTTAGTATTCTGCTTGCTTATGTTTCCTGTCATTTCCAGTTGTCTACTTGAATCCTGTTTTTTAAATAGTAATTTAGCAGCTGATAATGTGTATTGATTTCAGTTTTGTTTCTAATTTACATTTTTATCTCTTTGGTTGATGTATTTGGCTGAATCATTTTATTTTCATAAGCACTTGTACAATTTGTTAATGTGGCTAGATGATTAAATTTGGCTTCTAAAGAGAGTGTATTTCAGAACATGGTCCCTGAAGTGAATGAGTGTGCCATTTCCGTTATGTCAAAGGGGCTAGTTTCTTACAGAAACTGGAAGTGTAAGTCTAAAGTGTGAGTCTTCCAGGTCGCTTCATAATTTCAAACCCGTGATGATTCATGGTAGCATGCTCCAGTAGGTGCTGCACCCTCCTCCATTTCAAATGGAGTTTTCAATTGTGATGTGACTCTGCTCATCCCACTAACACCTTCCCCACTGTAAAATGATGTCCTTCTCTCCTGCAAGCTCAACTGGCCCACAGTGCTCATTTCCTTACCTTTTATCCCATAGATGCTTTCTGATGATCACCACTCTTGTGAGAGAGAGAAGAGGAATTGGAGTGGCTAGAAAAACTAGGAGACTTCCTAAATATATGCATATATAGGAGTCATTTGCTCCTGTTCTTCAGCTCCATAATGCAATACATTTCCCCAAGGATCCCAAAGCATTCTTTATTAGTTGCCTTTCTTCTTTTCCTGGCATCTTTGTTTTCTCAAGGGCATCTTTGCATTCTATAAGGACTACTGTGCCCTGTCAGGAAAGCGAGACCATTCTGTGTGCCACGGCCAACTTCCAGTCAGGGTATGCCTGTGCCCAGGACTCTTCTCCATGTCTGTAGGTTGCCCACCATGGCCACCCGCATCCCGTCCTTGCACTCTTACCTACGTGTTTCCTGCCCTCACCTGTAGACAGTCTCCAGAAACCGGGCCTCTGCTCTGGTGCATAGGAGTCAGAGCGAAGAAGACATAGTGGGTGTGTACACAGAGTAAAAAAAAGCTGAGTGTTAAGTGGCGCTGTAGCTCAAGTGGTAGAGCGCTCGCCTTGAGCTGAGGGACAGCGCCCAGGCTCAGAGTTCAAGCCCCACAACCGACAAAAAAAAAAAAAAAAAAAAAAAAAAAAAAAAAAAAGCTGAGTGTTTTCCATTAGAAATAGGACATAGGCAAATTCTATGGCAAACTGACCACATGCAAGAGGAAGCAGGGAAAAAAATACCCCAGGGTTTTTCTCCTTTGGCTCCTATCTCCTATGGCTCAAGCCTACTTGGTTGCCAGAAGGCAAAGAAGTGTGTGTGTGTGTGGGGGGAGGCTGCTGGCCACAGAGGTCAGCCTTCTGGGCAGGGAGAGGATGAAAATGGACAAAGGAGGGGGGGCAGATGGTGAACCACTTCGTGTACCACTCTCTTCATCATCTGCTCCTTCTGTCGTGCCTAGCATGGCCCCTGCTGCCCCTGCTGCCTCTGTTGGCCAGGAGACCCCTCCCTGAGCACAGCCTGGACCACCGGCCATGCTGATTCTCTCTGCATACCCATCTGGCAGAGAGCCTCACACACACCCACAGTCAGAGTGAGCACAGAAACTTCTCCCAAGGCCAAATAGAAATGGCTTTTGGATTACCCACCATTTGGCTGGATTATCTGCACCACTGCTTCTTTCTATTACCAAAGAGAGCCAGGAGTCTGGACTGTCCTTGGCATTCCAGCACGACCTTGTGGAGGGCTGATTACGGTCCAGGATGACCTTGTGGAGAGCTGATTACAGCCCGTGTGCTGACAAAAGATGATGTTGAACTGTCATTCTTTTCTTCACTCCAGTTCAGCGACGCTTGATCTTTGGCCTGTGACTGGAACCCATATTGAAGAGCTTGTCATTGCGTGCAGTTTTGCTCGGAAGATCTGAATTTCAGACTGCAGGAAGGCTTCCCATTAGCAGGTCTGTGATGCAACCCTCTTTGTCTCTGAGCCATCCAGGCTCCTGTCTGAGGCTGCTCCCCAGCACCCCCTCCTTTCCCTTCCACCCAGTCATGTGCCACATGGCCACTGTAGAGACCTGGAGTCTGAGCAAGCCAGAGAATGAGAGCAGAAGGCATACTCTGAGGTCAGGACCTATGACCTATGGTGCTGGGGATGGCTCACCTCCTGGGGGCTCTTCAGTCTTCATGGAAGCATCTGCCTGCACGTAACACCCTTCCCTGCCCTCAGCCAGGGCCCAGATCAGACTGCTAGAGGCTCCTGTCCTGCCTGTTTCTCATTTCCAAGTCCCTTTCTGTTTCTGACCCCTGCTGCTACCATGCAAGCACTATTATTATTATTATTATTATTAAATTTCTATATTGCTGGCCAGAACATTTATGCAGGAAGTGGTAAAGTAACTTGCTCAAGGCCACACCTCTAGTAAGGGGCAGTGGCAGGGCGTAAGCCAGGCTGGTGACCACTGCAGCTTGTGCTCTGCCCCACAGGGAAGTCCCATCCCCAGGGCCATCCCGGGCAGCTTTGCCTAGAATTTTTGCTGCTTGTTTTCACACTGCTCCAACGTTTTCCCGATATACCAGGCAATCATGAGGCATTCGTGTGGCAGGTGTCTGGGAGAACAGACAATAGATCATTCCAGATGTGTCTCTGCTGCAGAATGAGAGTAGAAGGTGGTAACTTATTAAGACTCGAAGGACACTAAGGTACAGAAAACATGGAGATGTAGCATGAACATGACAGTTCTTTTGTTTTATGTGGGTACTGGGCTTGAACTCTGACTCTTGCTCTCTCCTGGCTTTTTTCCTTAAGACTGGAACTTGACCACTCACCCGCACCTCTGCTTTCAGTGTTATCCTGGTTAAGTGGTGATAGGAGTCTCATGTATTTTTCTGTCTGGACTTGCTTTGAACCATGATCCTCAGATCTCAGCCTCCTGGGAAGCTGGAATGAGGGAATGACAGGTGTGAGCCACTGGGGCCTGGCATGACCATGGTTAAATAGAGAGAGAGAGAGAGCTTTATAGTCATGACATTAGTATAATGACTAGTTCACTGACCAGGACATTAGTAAGAGAGTAAATTAAACATGGAACTTACTGACTTAATTCAGTGAGGCTTGTCATTTGCCATTCGACCTTCATCACTATTGCCTTATCTGCCAGTCACATGGAGCTCTGTGGGTAACACAGGAGTATCTGTGCTCTGGACAAGAAGGAACCCTTACCATAGGCAGGAAGGGGAGAACATCTGGGTCTCTGTATGCCAGCTGGAGAAAAAGAGGAAAAGAGTGGTGGGGGGGGAGCTGTTATGGAGGCTCCAAGATTGGCCAAAGGGAGTCCTTTCCAGGTAGGAGCAGGGTCTTCTGTAAGGAGGGCCTCACCTCAACACACAGGGGCAGGAAGGCAGCTGCAGACATGCCAACCTGCGGGCATTCAGATCCAAACCTGTCAGCGCAGCATGAGATTCTTTCTCTGCACAAGCAGGAGTTCTCAAATGGAGTTCCGTTTGCTGTGATTTGAGTCTTGAACTCATTCTAGAACTGAGTGTTTTTTCCTTGGGAGTGTAAGGCTCTGATTGGCCAGTGTCAGAGTGAGGGCAAACTGTACCCGAACAGGTGCCCCACACAGAGGGGGAAGGGGGTGTCGCTGGAAGGATGGTGCTGATGGATGCCAAAGCGGCAAAAGCTCCAGACACCTCCCTACACTCGCGATCCCTGCTTCTGGACCCTGGTGTCAGCCCCTGCCAATGGTCATGTGTCTATTTGCGCCCCAAAGCTTTTCAGTGCTGGAAGTGGCTATGGATATATATTCTACCCAATTGACATGGTCTACCTTTTCTGGGAGCCTGATTCTTTTTTTTTTTTTTTTTTTAATTTTTTTTATTGTAGAGATACTATACAGAGGGTTACAGCTACATGAGTGAGGTAATGAGTACACTTCCACTTCCTCTTGAACATTGTTACCCCCTCCATTGTTTTCCCCCTACCATCCCCTCCCTCCCTCCCTTCCCCAAGGTTCTTTTTTTTTTTTTTTTTTTTTGATCGTGATTAAGTGATTACTTAATTTCCGGAAATTCACAGTATTGTGGAATAATGATGCTCATTTAAAGTCACAAGTTCATTCTAACTTTCCTGGAGCAAATTGTCTATCACAGTCTGTAATATATAACGGTGCTCATATGTTATATACCATATATGTGATCAGCAGCATGGGGATATTTAGTAGTGGTTCAACCAGATGAGTGGGAGTTCTTTGTTTCTTAAGTCCTGTTAGTTTTGTCATATCACCTAACATTTTGGATTCATCATCCACTTATCAGGGAGACCATGTACTGTTTGTCTCTTCGTTCTTGGCTTACCTCGCTCAACATGATTCCTTCTAGCTCCATCCATTTCCCTGCAAATGCCATTATTTTGTCATTTCTAATGGCTGCATAATATTCCATTGTGTATAGATACCACAATTTTTGGATCCATTCATCTGTGGTGGGGCATCTAGGTTGTTTCCATATCCTAGCTATTGCGAACAGTGCTGCAATAAACATGGAGGTGCACGTGTCCTTGTATATTGGTTCCTGTTGTTCAGGGTAGATGCCTAGAAGTGGTATGACTGGGTCGTAAGGGAGGTCAATCTTTAGCTTTCTAAGGACCCTCCAGACTGCTTTCCAAAGTGGTTGTATGAGTGTACATTCCCACCAGCAGTGTAATAGCGTTCCTCGTTCTCCACATCCCCTCCAGCATTTGTCGTTGGCTGATTTGTGGATGTGGGACATTCTGACTGGGGTAAGGTGGTATCTCAGGGTTGTCTTTATTTGCATTTCCTTCACCACCAGGGATGATGAACATTTCCTCATGTGTTTCTTTGCCATTTTTATTTCTTCATTTGAGAAGTCCCTCTTTAGTTCCCTTGCCCATTTAGTAATTGGTGTGTTGGGTTTGGGAGGGATTAGTTTCTTGAGTTCCCTGTATATACAGGATGTTAACCCCTTGTCTGATATATTGCTGGTAAATATTTTTTCCCAATTAGTTGGTTGTCTTTCTAGCTTGGTTGCGATAGCTTTATCTGTGCAGAAGCTTTTTATTTTAAGGTAGTCCCATTTGTCGAGTCTCTCTCCAATTTGTTGTGACCCTGGGACTCTGTTCAGGAAGTTCCTTCCTGTGCCTATTAGTTCAAGTGTCTCTCCTACTCTGTCCTGCAGTAGTTTCAGAGATTCAGGTTTAATGTTAAGGTCTTTAATCCATTTTGAGTTGATGTTGGTGCATGGTGATAGGCTGGGGTCCACTTTTAGTTTTCTGCATGTGGCTGCCCAGTTTTCCCAGCACCAACGGTTGAAGAGGCTGTGTTTCTTCCATTGTATGTCTTTGGCTCCTTTGTCGAATATCAGCTGGCTGTAGGCCTGTGGATTTATTTCTGGATCTTCTATTCTGTTCCATTGGTCTTCGGGTCTGTTTTTGTGCCAGTACCATGCTGTCTTTGTTATTATAGCTCTGTAGTAGAGTTTGAAGTTCGGCATGGATAGCCCTCCCATATTGTCTTTATCCCCTAGAATTGTTTTGGCTATTCTAGGTCTTTTGTTGTTCCATATGAATTTTTGGACTGTTTTCTGTATTTCAGTGATGTACGTCATTGGGATTTTAATAGGAATTGCGTTGAATTTGTATATTAGTTTTGGAAGTATTACCATCTTTACTATATTAAGTCGGCCTATCCAGGAGCATGGGAGGTCTTTCCATTTCCTAGTGTCTTCTGCAATTTCTTTCTTTAACTTTTTATAGTTCTCATTAAATAGTTCTTTTACATCTTTGGTTAGGTTAATTCCTAAATATTTTATTTTTCGGGAGGTTATTGTGAATGGGGTTGCTCCCTTTATTTCCCTCTCTTCCTGTACATTATCAGTGTATAGGAAGGCAACTGATTTTTGTGGGTTTATTTTGTATCCTGCTATTTTGCCGAAGTGATTTATGATTTCTAAGAGTTTGGGGATGGAGTTTTTGGGATCGTGGAGGTATAGTATCATGTCGTCTGCAAAAAGGGATAGTTTAACTTCTTCTTTTCCTATGAGGATCCCTTTAATGTCTTTTTCTTGCCTTATTGCCCTGGCTAGGGGTTCTAGGACTATATTGAAGAGGAGTGGAGACAGTGGGCATCCTTGCCTTGTTCCTGATTTTAGGAGAATTGGTTGTAGCTTTTCCCCATTAAGTATAATATTGGCTATTGGTCTGTCATAAATGGCTTTTATTGTTTTTAGAAATGTTCCTTCTATTCCTATTTTCTCCAGAGCTTTTAGCATGAATGAATGTTGAATTTTGTCAAAGGCCTTTTCTGCATCTGTAGCGATAATCATGTGATTCTTGACCTTGGCTCTGTTGATATGTTGGATTACATTTATTGACTTACGTATGTTAAACCATCCCTGTGTCTCTGGGATGAAGCCTACCTGGTCATAGTGAATTATTTTTTTTATGTGTTTCTGGATTCTGTTAGCTAGAATCTTGTTAAGGATCTTTGCATCTGTGTTCATCAAGGAGATTGGCCTGTAATTCTCCTTTTTGGTTGGGTCTTTGCCTGGTTTGGGGATGAGTGTGATATTGGCTTCGTAGAATGAGTTTGGGATAGCTCCTTCCTTCTCTGTTTCTCTGAAGAGCTTGAGGAGTATGGGTATTAGTTCTTGTTTAAAGGTCTTATAGAATTCTGCTGTGAATCCATCTGGTCCTGGGCTTTTTTTTGTTGGAAGACTTTTGATAGCTTCCTGTATCTCATTATAGGATATTGGCTTATTTAATTGGTTAACTTCTTCTTTGCTCAGTTTGGGCAACTTGTATTTCTCTAAAAATGCATCCATTTCTGCCCGATTTTCTTCCTTTAGAGAGTATAGCTTTTGAAAGTAGTCTGTTAGAATTGTTTGGATATCTTGGGTACGTGTGGTGATGTTTCCCGTGGCATCCCTAATCCTATTAATATGGGTTTCCTCTCTTCTTTTTTTAATTAATCTAGCCAATGGGCCATCAATTTTGTTTATTTTTTCAAAGAACCAGCTTTTTGTTTGGTTTATTTTGGTTATGGTTTTCTGATTTTCTAATTGGTTAATCTCTGCTTTTAATTTGGTTATCTGGCTTCTTCTAGTAGCTTTAGGTTCCATTTTTTCCTGTTTTTCTAGCTGTTTTAATTGCAACGTGAGATTATTTACTTGGTCTGTCTCCATTCTCTTGATGTGGGCACTGAGGGCAATAAATTTGCCCCTCAGGACTGCTTTTGCTGTGTCCCACAAGTTTCTTTGTGAGGTGTTTTCATTTTCATTGAGTTGTAGGAAATGCTTTATTTCTTCTCTGATCTCTTCTGTTATCCAGGCATTGTTAAGGAGTGTGCTGTTCAATTTCCATGTATTGGAGAAATTTCTGCGGTATGCTTTGTTATTGAGAGCTAGCTTGATTCCACTGTGGTCAGATAGGATACAGGGGATTATGTCGATCCCTTTGTATTTGCTTAAGTTCCTTGCATGAACTATGATATGGTCTATTTTGGAGAAAGTTCCATGAGCTGCTGAGAAGAATGTGTACTGTGTTGTTTTAGGGTGAAATACTCGGTAGATGTCAGTTAATTCCGCTTGCAGTATGGCCTCTCTTAATTCGGTAGCTTCTTTGCCAATCCTCTGGTTGGTAGACCTGTCCTTTGGTGAGAGTGGTGTGTTAAAGTCTCCTAGTATTATCGTATTGGGATCTATTTTATTCTGTAAGTTTGAGAGCATTTGTTTGACATATCTGGGTGCACCAATATTTGGGGCATATAAGTTGATGATGGTTATATCCTCCTCTTGGATTGTTCCCTTTATTAATATGTAGTGTCCGTCCTTGTCTTTCTGTACTGATTTTAATGAAAAGTTTATTTTGTCAGATATCAGGATAGCTACACCTGCTTTCTTACTGGGGGCGTTTGATTGGTAGATCCTTTTCCACCCCTTCACTCTGAGTTTGTTTGTATGTTTGGCTGAGAGGTGGGTCTCCTGAAGGCAACAGATGGATGGGTCTTGTTTTCTTATCCAGTCCTCAGTTCGTTTTCTTTTAATTGGCGAATTCAGCCCATTTATATTAAGAGAAAGTATAGAGAGATGCATTGTTGTCCCTGCCATTCCGTTTTCCTAAGTTTTTCTTTTTTCCTTTCCTCCTGTGCTTGCTCAGTTAGACTTTGAGTAATGCCTGTTTGGGGCAGGCCCCAGTTCCTGGCTGCTTTCTTCAGGTTGTGTCCCCCCTCTTAGAATTCTTTGTAATGCTGGCTTAATGTTTATGAATTCATTTAGTTTTTCTTTGCTATTAAAAGTTTTCAGTTCTCCGTCAAATGTGAATGCTAGCTTTGCCGGGTAGATCAGTCTGGGTTGGCAGTTATTGGCTCTCAGGGCTCGTATGGTGCTTTCCCAGGCTTTTCTTGCATTCATTGTTTGTGTGGAGAGATCTGCAGTAATTCTTATTTTTTTCCCATTGTAGTATAGCTCCTTCTTCATTTTTGCTGCATGCAGGATTGTTTCCTTATTATTCAGATCTATCATTTTTACTATAATGTGTCTAGAAGTGTTTCTCCTGGGGTCTTGCTTGTTGGGTGTTCGATAAGCTTTTGTGATGTAGTTAAGATGGTCGTTTTTGAGGTGGGGAAAATTTTCATTGATTATCTTGTTAAATAGGTGTTGCATTCCCTTGCTCTGGAATTCCTCACCTTCGTCCACTCCAATTATGCGAAGGTTAAATTTTTTAGCATTATCTGCTTGCTCTTGAATATCCCTTTGGTTTAATTTGAGTAATTTTTCCATATCTGTCACTTTTTGGTCCAGTTGGTGTATTCTGTCTTCTGTATCTGACACTCGACCTTCCATTTCATTCACTCTGTTGACAGTGGCTTCTATTGTGGTTTGCATGGAGGAAATGGATCCCTTTATGGATTCAATGTTGGTTCTCAGAGTACTGATCTCACCTCTCAATGAGGTATGCATTACCTCTAATTTGGCGTTTATCTCACTTCTTATTGAGGTTTGTGCAGCTTCTATTTTTGCATGCATCTCTTGTTTGATACCCTGTATCTCTTTGGATAGTTCATCCTTGTGCTCTTTCAATTTCTGATAAATTTCTCGCTTTATTTCTTGAGTCATTGCCTCCAGCAACCCTTGGAAGTAGCCTTTGTCTTCCATTCCTGCTTTGCTCCCACTGGGGCTCTCCCCTGTGTGGCTGCTGGCTTTTGGGGTGAGCTTGCTGTCCTGGGTGGTAGTAAACCTTGTGATTTTTCTCTGTGATTTTCGCATGGAGGTTCAGGAGACTGCTCTTCAATTTTGTTTTGGTGTGTCTGTCTTTGCTTGGTTGCTGATTCTGTATTGGTAGAGAGAGTCTGTGCCTGATCTGGGTTCTGTTGGGAGCCTATTTCCAGCTGCTATTCTGACTTACTTAGGATTCTCAGCTCTCTGCTGTAGATTGCTGACAGTTCCTGCCTTTGGAAGGGTTGAGCAGCCTAGACTGCTTGTGTTTGCTCCTACGGGTGCTCTTGTGAAGAACAGATGCTCTGGATGCACTCTCCCAAATGCTGGAGTCTGCTATGGGCTCCTGATGTGTTTTTGTTTATTTGTTTTGGGCTGGTTGTGGGCTTGAACTCTAGGTTTGGGTGCTGTCCCTCAGCTTTTTCAGCTCAAGGCTGGCACCCTACCGTTTGAGCCACAGCACCACTTCTGACCCTTTTTGCTTTTGTGATGCTGAGGAATCAGATCCAGGGCCTCATACATCCAAGACTATCACTCTATTGCTGAGCCGCCTTAACAGTCTGAGCTCCTGCTTACTATCAGGTGCTGGCAGCCTGTGTTGCCCAATTCCCAGTCTAGGGTATATGGGTGGAGTTTTGGTGGGGTTTGGGCTTCTCTTGTCCTGGGCCTCCAGGTCTTTTGTTGTCACAGGCGTGCTTCCCGGGGGAGTGTTGTTTCCTGGTTTTCTCCCCTCTGTTGAGGCGTATGCTCAGCTTTTTACTTCAATTGGGAGGAGTTGGTTGTGTTGTTCAGGCGCCGGATCCCCGGGCTTGGTTCCGGCCCCAGCCTGGAGCGCGCTTGTTAGGCCTGTGCTGATGTGTATACCCCCTAGGTTATACAGCCTGGGGGACACAGTTCAAATTTCTTCTACTGTTGGTAGTCTTGACCCAGGGGCGCTGTTCCTGGCTTGGGCATTTAAGCTCCCTTCCAGGGGTGCTCTTGCTCTAGCCTGGCCAGCTGAGTGTGCTCCACGGGCTGGTGGAGCTCTCAAACAGTTCCCAGTTTTAGTGGGTCCTGTGGTCCGGGTGCTGGGGTAGGGAGTCTAGGTCAGGGTCTGGGGATTCCCTCCAGCTCTGGTCTCCCTTGAGGGATACACTTCCCCTGTGGGGTACTCACCCTGGAGCTGGTTGTTTCTGTGTGGTGTAGGTCGTCAGTTGTTGTTGCAATCCGGGCTGGGTTGGGCGGTGGTGGCTCTGTGTGATTCTTTTCTGTCTCTGCCTCTGTCGAAGCTGTTGGGTCAAGAGTGTCCACGCTCAGGCAGCTTCTTCTCGGTACCTCTGGGGCCCAAGTGACCCCGCCGGGTTGTTGCGATCGTGATCGGGCGGGCGGGTGGTCTGCAGACAGGACCCTTTGTCGCGCAGAGCCGCTTTGGCGGGATGGAACCTCTCTGCTCGGGTGGAGAGTGCTGGATCGTTGCGATCGCGATCAGGCGGGCCGGGTGGTCTGCCGCAGGTCCTTTTGTCACTCCGCTGATGCCGAGCGGCTTTGGAGGGATGGAGCCTCTCTGCTCGGGTGGAGAGTGAGGGGTGGGGGTGGGATCCTCGTGGAGACTCCCGGCTGGTAGGTTTCTCTGTTCCTGGCGATCTGCTGTTCTGCAAACCAGTACCTGATGTTCTGAAAGTGGCCCCCTGTGTCTCTGCTGTTTCTCTGGGGCTCCCACAGCCCCCGCCGGGCCGGCTGGCCGGCGGCTTGGCGCGCTGCCGCGCGGCCAGTAAAGGTTGGGGGAGGGGTCTTCGCTTTTCTCTGTTTTGAAATTCTTTTCCTCTTTCTTTTTTGTTATTCTCCGCCTCTGGTTTTTCTCTGAGTGTTCGTCTTTTTGTTGTTGTCTGTCTCTTGGGGAGATTAAGCGTTGGAACTCGAACTCTCTTTTTGGTTGGAGAGCGCTGTGGCGTTTCCCTACTGCCCCGTCGCCATCTTTGGGAGCCTGATTCTTGAGGAAGCTTTGAAAGTTTCACAATTACATTCTTTTCATTATCTGTTTCTGTGGGGTGTGTGTGTGTGTGTGTGTGTGTGTGTGTGTGTGTGTGTGTGTGTGTGTGTGTGTGTGTGTGTGTGTGTGTGTGTGAGGGGGGGGGAGACAGGTTTTACTATGCAGCCCAGGTTGGCCTTGAACTCATGAGCTTCTTGCCTCAGCCCCTCAAGGGCTGGGATTGCAGGAGTGTACCACCATAGTGGACTTCATGCATACATTGTAGCTTATTACATGCCCTTTGTGTCTGGATCTTGAGTGGCTTCCAGACTTTGTCTTTATTTGGTTTGCCATGCTTTCTTAAAATAAATCTTTACATTCTCTTCCTTTCTTTTCCTTTTTCCCTTTTCTTTCCCTTTCCCTTTTCTCTCTTTCCTCCTTCACTTCCTCTCTCATTCTCTCTCTCTGTTTCTCTGTCTCTCTGTCTCTGTCTCTCTGTGTGTCTCTGTCTCTCTGTCTCTCTGTCTCTCTCTCTCTCTCTCTGTGGTAGTGAGGTTTAAATTCAGGGTCTTACATTTGGTGGGCAGGCACAATAACCACAATAACTAACCAGTCCTTTTTGCTTTAGTTTATTTTTCAGGCTGTGCTTTTTGCCTGCAGCTGGCTTCAGATGTTGATCCTCTTACCTACATTTCCCAAGTCACATAGCTGAGGCTACAGGTGCATGCTACCATGCTCAACCCTTTACATTTTATTTACTTTTACCCTCAACCCTTTACATTTTATTTACCACGATAGCAATGTGTGTTCATTGTGGATATTTGAAAAGGCCTAATAAAGGAAAATAAACAAATATAAAATATATTTTTAATCTTCCATTTCCCCCGACCAACAGGTGTATCTAATCTTTAAAAACAAGCCATGCTTTGGTAGCTCATACCTATAATCCTAGCTACTCAGGAGGCTGAGATATAAGACTTGTGATTCGAAGCCAGCCCAGGCAGGAAGGTCCCTTTGAGATTCCTCTAATTAGCCACTCAGAAACTGGAAGTGGAGTTGTGGCTCAAAGTTATAGAGCTCTAGCCTTGAGCAAAAGACCTCAGGAACAATGCCCAGGCCCTGCGTTCAAGCCCCACAACCAACAAATTAATTAAAAAGACCATCCTGTGTGTGTGTGTGTGTGTGTGTGTGTGTGTGTGTGTGTGTGTGTGTGTGTGTGTATGAATGTACACCTTTCTTTTGCGCTCAATTGCACTGATATTCTGTGTTAATATCTCCCCCCTAACAGCCATTGCAAATGGATGGTCATTGGCTATATTCAGAGGCAGAATTGTTGCATCATAGAATATAGATATTTTGTTTTTATTTTTTCTTATAGGGAGTCTTTGCTACCAGATTACCCCTGCTGCAAATACTAGTTTGAGTTCTTGGTCCCAGTGCCGGTGCAAGTGGCACTATTGCACAGCCCTGCTGCCATTACTGGATTACTGGGACTTGAACTCAGAACCTGGGTGCTGTCTCTAACACTTGACCCACATTTCCACATCCAGCTTTTTGCCAGTTAATTGGGAATAAGAAAATCTCACAGACTTTTCTACCTAGGCAGGCTTCAAACCTGTGATCCTCAGATCTCGGCCTCCTGAGTAGCTAGGATTACAGGTGTGAGCTATCAGAAGCACCAAGCTACAGCTCTTTGTTTCTTACAGATGAGCGGCCTTTAAGGTTTCTGACCCTTCCCACTGCTTCTTCAAATGTCTCTCTTAAAATTGAGGTGAACGCACTCTCCACTTTGATATACATTTATCAAGGAAGGTGGTGCTGGGAGTTTTTGCTCCACCGCTCAGCATTCGCCGCAGGCCAGGACACCCCTACCTGAGAGCAAGCTCTTCTCTTCACAGGCTTTGCCATGTTGGACTATTCCAATCCTGGTAGATATTTCCCCTTGACAATGGCCCGGTGTTCAAGTATGGCCTTAAGGATTGTCCTGCCGAGTGAGCTGAGGAGTTTCAGCAAGGGCATTTACTTATTTTTTAATAGAGGGAGGGCTGACCTTTCTCTGGCTTTTCAGTGATAATTGACCAGAGAGGCGATGCTTGTTGGAATGTCCCTGGGCAATCCCTGGAAAAGTCACAGCAGCCCTAGCCAATGGGAACAAGAGCTAATTTGCAATCAAGGCCCTGATTGGCTGATGGCATAATTACATGCCTACTATTTTAAGGCTGTGTTTCTAGTCCCAGCTTGGCAGGCTTTCTTGAGACATCTGGTAACAATGATCTGAATGCCTCTTTTTTTCAAGGAGGTTCACAATCGATTCATCTATAGACCCACAAGGACAGGCTCATTTAGTGGAGCTGACATATTTCAAAGAAAAGGATATTTTCATTAACTAGCCTCAAAGCAGTAATTATATTTTCAGAGAACACAGTAAAAATTTATTTCTAAATATTTGGCAGTGAAAAGAAGGTGGTGCGCGGTGCTCATTGTGTGTGTGTGTGTGTGTGTGTGTGTGTGTGTGTGTGTGTGTGTGTGTGTCCCCAACATGTTGCATGTGTTTTAAATAAATGCAGCAGCGTCTCCTCTAAACGGAAGCAACATATACAGACTTTGAAATTTAATTTTTAGCAACAGGATGTGTTTCCAAATACCACTAACTTATCAAAAGGAGAATGTGTGGTTAAAGTCTTTAAAACTGATATCAAAGCAATCACTAAGCAAATGAGGAGCTTTTTCTTTTCTTTCCTTTTTTTTTTTTTTTAAAGGATGCTTGTGTCTGAACAGCAAAAACCAATCTCCACTGCGGATCAAAAGCAATGGTGTCTTTGCATGAGATTCCGCTGAACTTGGATGCTCCCCGATCTGATTCACAGTTTATAATCACAGTTATCACAGAACCATTAAAAGCCTATTAACTTGAAATCCCACAATTCCTGGAGGGCAAGGGCAAAGAGAGAGCAAAATAACTTTGAATGTAAATGTAACACAACATCCAAAAGAAGAGAATCTCTTTTAATTATGCCAGCCAAGGAAGATGCCTTATGGATATGTCAACCCTAGCAGATGGCTGATTGAAGAATACAACATGAAGTCTTAGGCGCCAGGGATGTTATGAAAATGATTTCTCTAGGAAGAGGCTGGTGGAGTGTGGAGAAGTGTCCAGACCTCTTCCTGGGAGGAACAAGGATAGGGACTTGTTAAAAGGCGCAGTTGCTGGTTAGCTTGGCTGGACGCTGTCCTGTGGCTGATCGAATCAGCTTGAAAAGAATGCTCAGCCATATTTGGTGAGAGGAAATGCCCAACAGATACTCAAGCTATTGTCATGTGAGAAATTTGATTTCATGTTTTTCCACCCTCCAGTGCCTTCGCTGACATTTCTCCTAACAATGCTATTATGTGCTGCACCAGTAAGACAGCGCCATCAATACGCTGCCTTGTGACTTCAGATAAAATGGAGCCTTCTTATCTCACTGCAAAACAATTAGACATATCAATTTACTTAAAAAATCATACAGATAAAATGGAGCCTTCTTGTCTCACTGCAAAACAATTAGACATATCAACTTACTTAAAAAAATCATACGGCAGAGCTTCATGCATACCGATGACAGTGCTGGTTCCAAATACATGAGCATCTCTGCAGCATTGGGACATTGGCTCTACAAAGGCCCCCACCTGTGTGCTTGGGCCATCTGGATTCAGAGCTTGCCTTGTTGTTCATACAGGCATGATGGAATCACCTGGGGAGGGAGGGCTCTCTCTCTCTCTCTCTCTCTCTCTCTCTCTCTCTCTCTCTCTCTCTCTCTCTCTCTCTCTCTCCCCCCTCTCTCTCTCTGCTGTCTGAAATAACTAATTCCAATCAATCTACCTCACCTTAAATGAGTTCTTCCTGCATGAATTACCCACATTCACTGCCCAGCTTGATCTCATTCCCACAATACATAAAGCAAATGGCCCAGTCCAGAGGGAGTGGGTTATTGACTAAGTGCTTAATTAGGCGCACAGCCCTTATGTGGTCATTCTTGTACACTCAGAGCGACTGGACCGTGGCATGGCAAAGCCATGCATTTGGTTTATTCTCATCTGCCCCAGCCACCAAGGAATCAATGGGGCAGCAATCTAAATTAAACATTAGGACAAGCACACTGCAGCATGTTTATGTAATTGTGCAGAGCAGCAGCATGTGTCTCCGGATGCTCGAGGGGATGCAGTAACTGCTTTCTGACTCCCACATAGCCACCGGAAGGTGGCTATGGGACCACCGGAGAGGCTTTGAGCTCCCGAGGGAAAATATTCCAGATAAACATTGTGCAAACTCAGGCTTTTCTTTTATTATATTTTTAACTTCATGTAGTTGTTCAAAGGGATTATAATTTGTCAGTTTATGAATATAACACATCTTGATCAATGTCTCCTCCATCCTTCTCCCCTCATCTTCCTCAGCCCCACCCCTTCCCTCGTTTCCTAGTTTCGTGCTCACATATGAATGCATGTATATGAGCACACTGAACATTGTGACTGCATTTTCCCTCCTTCTTCCATTGACTCCTGTCCCTTAATCTCACCCCTGCCACATCTCAAGTATCAGCTTTTGTCACACTGTATGTTGTTCAAAGGCGTTATGCCTTTGGAATTTTCCTCTGCATACACCATACTTCAGTTTATGTGGCAGACTCATTCTTTAGCCTCTGACCTTGGCTTCTAAGTCTTCAAAAGGCCAGTAACACTGTCTGATTAAAAGTAGCAAGCCAGCTGGACACTGGTTGCTCATACCTGTAATTCTAGCTACTTAGGAGGCTGAGATCTGAAGATCGCAGTTTGATGCCAGCTTGAGCAGGAAAGTCCATGAGACTTGTATCTCCAGCTAATTACCAAAAATCCAGAAGTGGGCTATGATTCAAGTGGTAGAGCACAAAAGCTGAGGGACAGCACCCAGGCCCTGAATTCAAGTCCTAAGACTGGCATACATACACACAAAGTAGCACGCAAAGACTAGGCTTTAGGGTTTCCCTTTGTGTACAAGGTCAAATGTGCTCAAAGGCACTCAGCCAATTCTTCTTTGAGAGCCAAGAAAATACTGATGACAGAGATGGTGAACAATGCTGGGTGCTGGTGGCTCATGCCTGAACTGGCTACTCAGGCTGAGATCTAAGAATTCCAGTCCAAAGCCAACCCAGGCAGAAAAGTCTGTGGAGATGCTCATCTCCAGTTAACCAGTAAGAAGCCAGAAGTGGAGGTGCAGTTCAAGTGGCAGAGTACCAGCCTTGGGTTAAAAAAGCCAAGCAAGAGTGCAAAGTCCTCAGGCCAAGCCCCAGAACCCAGCCCTGCCACATTCTTTTTGTTTTTCTTTTTCTTTTTTTGGGGGGGGGTCTGGTCATGGGGCCTGAACTCTGGGCCTGGGCGCTGTCCCTCAGCTCTTCAGCTCAAAGCTAGCGCTCTACCACTGAGCCACCTTCCCAGCCTCCTGCCACATTCTTATGCTCATACATATGTGTGCGTGTATGCACGTGTGCGCACACACACACAACTGAGATGGTGAACATGTGCTTGGTGAATTCTTAAGGCAATGCTTCTCCAACTTGAACGTGCACGTGAACCCTGGGATCTTGTTAAAATGCGGATGCTGATTTAGAAGGTCTGAGAGGGTGGCTGAGATTCTATGTCTTCCATGGGTTCTCAGGGGAGAGCAATGTTGTGGGTCCAACACCACAACTGGAGCAGCGAGGCCCCATGAGGAGGGCTGCTTCCCTCAGCCAACACAAACATCAGAGGGGAATGAAGACAGCGGCTGAGGCTTTGATGACAAGACATTGGAAGCCACAGAGGAGTCTGGAAGCCACAAAGAGAGCGCGAGGAGCGGCATGGGACGTGTTGGACTGGCTTCAGTGGCCCGCCCCGTCTGGCTCTCCATCTTCATTTCCAGAGCTAAACAAGCTGCTGCTCAGGTGTAGAAGGAACACTGTAAGACTCAGCACTGAATATATTTCCTATCTGCCTTCCAAGGCTCATCTTGAGAGCAAAAATGTCCAAGAATGTGACGAACAAAGGCAAGAAAGGACGAATTCGTGGTCGTCCACACGATTAACTGAGTTGATGAACCCCGCATCCCTGTAGAGTTGGAGAGAGAGAGCTGAATGCCAGCGCTCAGCCCACGACTGTCTTTTATGACTTTGTCTTATCTTTGTAACCGGCTTTTTTTTTTATTAGCTTGCAATTTCCTGCCAAGTTGATGAAAGCTCCATTATATTTAATAGTACAAAATAAAAGGATCAGGGAGGGTTTTACAGAGAGTTTCTGTCTTTCACTCTCAGTGTGTGCACGGGACAGAGAGCAAGAGAGACCTCAGTCTGGAATGGAAATGAACTTGTGTCATGTTCTAACACTGTTTAATTTTCTCTTCAGTGGTATTTATTTTGCTGTTTTGCTTTATGGTTCTAGAAGTTGGTGTGGCTATCTTGGAGCTGTTCATTCTGAACCACATGTGTAACTGCTGCTGTCTTTTATTCTAGATTTTTCCCCTGGACTACCCCCCTTCAAACAAAAGCAGCTGTCCTTGCAGGGGTGGAGCCGTTGTATAACGTCTTCATGTAAGCCCTGACAAACACAGGAACACAGAAGGGAAACAGACTCAGCGCTAGCAAGCCAAGAAGCAGGAATCAAGCTAGATGTTTTGCCCATATTTTGTTCTTTTTTTAGCATCAGAATTTAGAGAGTTAAATTCACCATATCTGCTGCCTTTCAAGGTGAATCTTACTTCTCACCCTGCCAAAGGAAAGATGTTTTTCCTTAAAACTCTCAGTTCCTCTGTCCTTGTCCTCTGCTCTTTGCAGCTCTGTTTCTTCTGACCTTGGCCAGCTGGTCAGGTTCTCGCTGGACAAGGTGTCTGTCCAAAGTTCCCCAGGCTGCCTGGATGACCTGCTTCTTTGCTCTTCCCTCTGGCCTCTGCTGCAAATCATGTTCTTTCCCCCAGCATCAAAACAACTTGGACCTCCTTTCCATTTTTTTTTTCTTTTTGGTGCCAGTACAGAGAATTGAACTCTAAATCTTGTGGTCCTCCTGGGCCTTTTTGCTCCCAGCTAGTGCTCAACCACTTAAGTCACCACACTGAGAAGTAAAACAAATAGCATGCTTCATTCTCTCCAGCTCATGCTAACTTGTGCTTTCAAGGAGGAAGGTCTACCTATCTTTGTTAGAACTCCAGGGATCCTGCTGGTTGTTGGTGGCTCATGCCTGTAATCCTAGCTACTTAGGAGGCATGATCTGAGGATCATGGTTCAAAGACAGCCAGGCAGAAAACTCTGTGAGACTCTTATCTCCAGTTAACCACCTGAAAACCAAAAGTGGAGCAGTGGTTCAAAGTGGTAGAGTTGCTAGCCTTGAACAAAAAAGCTCGTGGCAGCCAGCACCCTGGCTCTGAGTTCAAGCCCCATGACTGAACAACAACAACAACAAAAACCACAAAAAATCCTCCAGGGCACCACACTGAAGATCTGAAAGGGTCTGTGCTGTGGCTGGACCTCAGTGTTGGCTTTCCACACTCGTTCCCTGTCTCTTCCATATCAATAGAATGTTCAGGTGGACAACGACCGTACCCGTACAAAGCCTATTTCACAAGCTCCCTTGGAAGCAAGGTGTGGTCATGCGACCAAGTTCTGGCTCCCAGGAGGAAGGGCTGAGTGGCAGCCACCGGGAACCTTTCTTTAGAAGAAAGTAGCTGAGCCAATGACAAGTATGTGTCATGAACCACAGAGTTGGGGCTGGTCCAACAGAACAACTGGAACCACCAGTTCTTCCCCTCTTCTTTTCTTCCTATGCTTCCTTTCTTCCATGTGCTTTTTGGCCTCAAGTACCACATACAGGGCTATAAGAGACGGCTGCCTGCTTGGGCCGGTAGTGTGGTAACAGGCAAGAGGAAGCCTTGTCTCTGGGGACCCTTGCCCAGCCGAGCTGCCACACTGAGCCCGGACTTACCCCTGGACAATCATGTAAGCTCCTGCATTTTGAGGTTGATCTGAATCCACATATCAGGCCTTGGGCAGCTCACAGAGCACAAGACCCTCCTGCGTGGATGCTTGGATGTATGTTTGTATCTCCCTTGCAGCATGGGTAGCAGTACCTGGGGACACTGAAGACCTGCAGCATCAGCTGCCCTGGGCTGCTTCCAGCAGGCGGCATCAGCCCAGGATGGAATGGCTGCTCCCACAGCAGGATTTCCTGTCTAGGTGGGCATGGTGGCAGCTAGCTCTCCATCTTCTCATCTTTCTTTTGCCTGTGCCTTTTGTGTTACAGCTGCAGTGGTGGCACCTCTTCTAACTTGCCATTGCGGAAGGTTGTCATGACAAACAATAAAAATACAGCTAAATGTTTCTTCCAGCCTGGCATCTGGTGCACAATACTACTTCCTGTGTGTTCCAAGGCAGGTGAGAACAGGGTGTGTATGTGCGCGCGCATGCGTGTGTGTGTGTGTGTGTGTGTGTGTGTGTGTGTGTGTGCGCGCGCACGTGTGTTAGTCACAGAAGAGATGGGAGGGAGAGCTTGGGTCCTGATACTAAGGCAGCACTAAGGGTGTGGAGAAGGTCACCCAATCCCGGGACTCAGTTTACCTCACTGCAAACAGGGAGGTGTCCACCAGGAGACATCAGCTCCAGCACTGGCTTCAGGATTCAGAAGCTTTGAGTGTCCTTGTCTCTCTGTCCCGCCCCTGGGTGGCGTGTCCCCAGCTGGAGCCCTGGTGGCCCTCTAGCTCACATGCTAGGGGAGTCTCAGCAGCCAAGCACCCACAGAAGGAACCCCCAGAGCCTCAGAAGGCTCCTCTGCCCATTGTGATGGTGGGCTCCCATTCCGTGGCAACAATGGGCATTCGGCCTCTTTCCCCAGGAGTGCAGAGCGGTGATTCTTCCCCAGCTTTGGAGAGCCTGGAGAAGTGAGGGAGCTGCCTTCAGCCACCTCAGCTTCCTGGAGAGAATGGCCAAAGGGAGGCGTTTCAAGCCTGCTCTAGACAAGGATGGAAGATGGGTAAGGATGCTGGTGCCCTCTGGGAGCTTTTTCACGCCATATGGTTCTCGAAGAGCCCAGGGCTGAGGTCCTGTCCCCTCTACTTCCCAGGGCAGCATGGCCTTTGACCCGTCCCTTCCCTTTGTCCCAGCGCCTTCCCTGTGTCTGGCATTTCCGGCATCCGGGAGGACCAGATGGATGTAAGCGCTGTGCATGCTGGCTCCTGAGAGATGCCGACTAGGCAGCGGGCATTCTGGCCCCGCTTCCTCTCCCCCATCTACGCACACAATGTCTGTCTTGCTCTATTGTGTGCCTTATTTTTCTCCCTAGAGTATAAGATCCACAAAGACTGGTACCTTTGTCTTTTCCACTCAGGGATATCTCCCTGGTGTCTAGAGTAGCATTGGTGCATGGTGCATGCTCAGTAAATATTTGCTTAAGGAATGATCACTGGATAGAGACCTCTAAACACATTCCTCCCAGCCTGTAAACGGATTCCCTGAGCCCGACCTGCCTGGAATGGGCCGTGTCTGGGAGTGCACGGCTTCTCTGCTCCGGCCCTGGCCCCTCACGCTTCCCCAGGCTCCCCCCTCCTCTCATTAAGACATTGGCACACGGTGCTGCCCAGCTTGTCCCCCGGAGTCCTCAGCTCAAATGCCCCCCCCATATCCCTTACAAAACCTACTGAGGTATAATTTTCAGGGTCTCCAGTATGTGAAGTCTCAACCTTGTTGTCCCAAGAACTTCTCTTATTTGCGCTCCGGTTCTGTGCTTCGTGCACTGACAGTCTGCAACTCATCCACAAAAGCAGTGGCCGGGGAGGTCTCCGCAGCAGCCCGGGCCTGCGCCGCGCACTCACACCACCAGAGGCAGAGCCATCAAAGCTTTGTTTGTCTAACTGGAAACAGAAAAAGTGGAAAAGACGTCGGCAAATTCAGGTCTTTAGGACATTAAAAAATGCACACACTCGGGGATGGGAAGGTGGCTCAGTGGTAGAGTGCTTGCCTTGCATGCATGAAGCCCTGGGTTTGATTTCTCAGCAACCACATAAGCAGAAAAAGCCAGCAGTGTCACACTGGCTCGAGTGCTAGCCTTGAGCTGAAGAGCTGAGGGACAGCGCTCAGGCCCAGAGTTCAGGCCCCATGACCGGCAAAAAACACACACAAACCCTCTCCCCCCAAAAAAAAAACTACACATACTTTCAGACATAACCTCAGGTTAAGACTGAGAAATGGGGCAGCGGTGGTGGGGGTGGGGTAGGGGGTTGACTCAAGCCTTTCATCCTAGCCACTCAAGAGGCTGAAATCTGAGGACCAAACTTGACAGAAAAGTATATTAACCAGCAAAAAGCTTGACATGCAGCTGTGCTCAGCTGGTAGAGCACCAACCTCTAGCAAAAAAGCCAACTAAGCTGGGCGCCAGTGGCCCACACCTATACTCTTAGCTACTCAAGAGGCTGAGGTCTGAAGAGCACAGTTTGAATCTAGCCTGGGCCAGAAAGTCCATGAGACACTTATCTCCAATTAACTACTAAAAAAAAAGCCAGAAATTGAGCTGTGGCTCAAATGGTAGAGCCCTGGTTTTGAGCACAAAAGCTCCAGAGAGTGCTCAAGCCCTGAGCCTGGCCCTCCAGGACCAGCCCCAGGACCAGCACAAGCATATTCTCCCTCCCTCCTTCCCTCCGTCGTCCTCTCTCTCTCTCTCTCTCTCTCTCTCTCTCTCTCTCTCTCTCTCTCTCTGTCTTTCTCTTTCTCTCCCCCCTCGCTCATGCCAACTGAGAGCATGAGACCCTGATTTCAAGACCCAGTACTAAAGAACTAATCTCTGGTCTCAGTTTATTTTCTTATAAAATGGGAGCATAACGTAAGATTGGAATGCTATTATGGGGCTTGATGAATTTTTTTTTCAGTTAGAAGTGTGCAGCATAAAGTATAGGTCCCAGGCTGGGAAGGTAGCTCAGTGGTAGAGTGCTTGCCTTGCATGCCAGAGGCCCTGGGTTCAATTCCTCAGCACCACATAAGCAAAAAGAAAAAAGCCGGAAGTGGTGCTGTGGCTCAAGTGGTAGAGCACTAGCCTTGAGCTGAAGAGCTGAGGGACAGCGCCCAGGCCCAGAGTTCAGGCCCCACAACCGGACCCCCCAAAAATTTAAAAAAAGTAAATAAAGTATAGGTCTCATAGTTAACTTGTCTGCACTTGCTATCTATAACACAGGTATATTTTGTACACATGTGAGCCCATAACCAGTGCATGGAAGTGGGAGGAAGCTCAAAGAACAAGAAGATGGGAAGCATCTGTCTATTGAGTCTGCCCCTTTGGATCAGGAAACTACCTTTCCAGAAGCCCTGCCAATGGCATTGTGCCCTCGCTCAGTGGGTCATGTAGGCAATGCAGCTGCCCGGGAGCCCAGGGAAGCATTTTCACATCTGCACATTGGTTTTCATAAAACAAGAAGTTAGAGCTGGGTGCTGGTGATGCCTGCCTGAAGTCCTAGCTACTAAGGAGGCTGAGATCTGAGGATCAAAATCCGTGAGACTCTTATCTCCAATTAACCACCAGAAAACAAGAATTGCTGCTGTGGCTCAAAGAGGTAGAAGACTCGCCTTGAGCAGAAGAGATCCGGGACAGAGCTCCCAGGACCTGAGTTCAAGCCTCACAACTGATAAGAAGGAGGAGGAGGAGGAGGAGGAGGAGGAGGAAGGGGCTGAGGAGGGAGAGAATGGGGGAGAGAATCTACTTTGTGTCCTAGGGAGGTTTTCATATCATCCTCCCACTGGGAGTGTGGCGTGCAGTCCCAGGCTTGGGGCAAATGTTCCCCCAGGTTTGAGTTGAGTCCGGTGCACCCCCTTCCTGCTGTTCGCCCTGAGGGCATAAAAGGATAGTACTGAGCATGAATTTCCCAAAGTCACTTGTAGATGAGGTGGGAACATGAAAGACACTGTTGGCTTTGACTCAGCGGCCGCCCATTTGGGAAGACAGTCATTGCGCATTAGAGTGACCGCCGTTCTGCGGTTGACCTGGCTGGATGTCATCTGGCTGTGGCCAGGCAGGAAAGTCTTTTTCTCCACAGTTTCATTTTCCTATTTAATATTTCGGTCACGGAGTGATTGCACGCAGCAAAAATTTCACTACCAACCAGTTAAAAAGCAGTATTTCATGGTTACGATATCTAACAGAAGGGTTTACTTCACAGCTATCATGTGATAGCCATTAAATAGATTTTTTTAAAGAGTGAAATTAAAATGCTACAGTTTTTATTTTTTTTGAAAACAGCAGTTTGGTCCATAGACTTGGAGACTAAAAATGAACTCACAGGCAGTATTCAGGGAGCAGCTGCTCCCCTGCCCGGATTCCCACAGTTGGGAGGGAAGGGGGGAGGGGCAAGACACAGGGGGAGGGGTGGGTGTGACCTTGAGTCCTTGTATAATTTATGTTTACTACAAAAAATCATTTAGAGGCTGGGCACCAGTGGCTCACGCCTGTAATCCTAGCTACTCAGGAGGCTCAGATCTGAGGATTGTGGATCAAAGCCAGCTCAGGCAGGAAAGTCCATGAGACTCTTATCTCCAATAAACCACCAGAAAACCAGAAGTGGTGCTGTGGCTCAAGTGGTAGAGCACTTTCCTTGAGCTGAAGAGCTGAGGGACAGTGCCCAGGCCCAGAGTTCAAGCCCCACAACTGACAAAAAAAATTCAGAAACAAAAGTATAATACAGAATGTTACGTATTATTTAGAAACAATCAAAAATATAATACAGAATGTTATATATATATATATATATATATATATATATATATTCATTGGCAGATTTCTAGGGTTTACTGTTAAGTGAGTAAAAGTCAAGGTGCAAAGCATAGGTGACATAGAATCTAGGTTTTGTTTACATTTCAGTTTTAATTTCTTTATTGTTCATGTGGTACCAAGGAATTGAACCCAGGGCTTCATGCATGCTAGACAGCACTCTACCACTAAGCCACATCCCAAGCCTGTGTCCAGGTTTTTTCTGAAAGGCAATATTGGTCCCCATCTGCATATACCTGTGTTTGGGTGTGATCATACAGGGACTCAGTTGCCAGCATTGGTATCTGGCTTGGCAGTAGAGTTGACAAGAAGCTGACATTGATAAGTCAATGTGAACTCTAAAAATTATTAATCCTTTTTTATCCTATTACCCATGAGGTGATACTGTAGCACAAAAATCATCATCCATGTGGATGTACATTTGTGTAGGCACAAAGAGTGCAAAAGATGGTAGGATTTCAGGAACATTTGCTTCCTTATCATTCTTTTTTCCCCTCGTTTTCTTGTGGAAAAACAATACAGTTGATACTTAGGTGGCACAAAGTGGTTGTGGATGGAAAGAAAGTTTCTCCTTCCCTGGTGCCCCTCCTCGGGATTGGCCAGTCCACCACATATCCTCTGGGAAAACACCCATAAACACACGTGGGCTTGTGTGGTGTTTGCATAGTTCTCAATCTTCATTTGTTTTCTCCTCATCCTCAGGCATCCATTTCAGTGGTTTTAATGGCTGTTCTTGGACTTTTATCTCAATGTGCTCTTGTATATCATCTATTGTTTTGGGTGCATAGACTTATTCACATAAATAGTGCTGGTTATATATGTCTTTTTGCCTCGTTCCTCTTTAATAGATCTACCATTGCTCTGTGTCTTCTAGCTCCTCATGGCCACAGAGAATGCCCTTCCCCATATAACATTTGTAAAATAATCTCACAGCCTTTTTATACAAATGATAATTCACTAAGCACACTCTTGGGCAGACACCAATCTGCAGCTAGCTGGATATATAGTTTGATTGTGAATTGTAGAGTTTGCCAATGTCATCATACTACAAGAGGGAAAGAAGGAAGATTGACCTAAGGCGATGTCAGTGGGTTTGGGAAGAAAGAAGGGGAGAGCAGTGAGCAAGTAGAATCTTCCCACACTTATTATGTTGTGCTTGCTTTGAAAATCAAACCCACCCTGTCAGGTAGTTATGATTATTCCCACTTTATAGATAAGGGGGCCGAAGTTCCTGACATTGGGTCTCCTGAATGAAGAGCCTGGGCTGTAGCCCCAATATGAGAGTCTTCTCCTTTTGTGGGTAACCTCACCAAGAATCGAGTTTTAATTTATACTCATTTTCTTCTTCTAGAGAGCTCTACTTCAAAGCTTACTTTGTCTGGGTAGCTTTTCAGGGGTGTTATTTAAATACAATTGGAGTGAGTTCCCGTGGGCCTCCGGTACCAGACACCCTGGCCTCAGGAATAAGGGTCACATTGCTCCAGCTGCTGAGAGTGTGGTCCCCACTGTCCAAGGAAGAGATCTGCCTCCTCAAGGTCACCTCATCGAGGTCACCTGGGACAGCGCAGGATTCCATCCAAGCACTGATCCATCACAGAAAAGCCAGGTCCTCTCAGCCCAATCCGGAACAACTCTGAGTGCCATCTCACGCCCCAGTGTTGCCCAAAGGGTCAGCTGAGGACTTGCCAGGTCCATTTCACTCTTTCCAGCTCCGTTTCCTTCCTTTCCTTATTGAGGAAGACTCAACCTTTCTTGTCCTCCTTGTTTTTGCGCCATCCCTTCCTGGCCCCTTCATGGGCTTTTCCTGCCCTTCCCTGTGTCATGTCCTGGCGGAGGGGTCAGTGGGACCCTCCTGCTTCCCCTCTTCCCCTGGTCTTGGGGACCTTCTCTTACCTGCTGGGCTGGAGGTCACCCTGTCCTGCCGAACATGAGGTAGATCCAGGCACTGGCCAGAAGAAGACCACAGACAACACATCTGTCTTCTCCCAGGAAGTCCGCTTGTTCTCACCATTGGTGGAAACCTTTCCGGGCCTCCTCAGGCACCGCTGGGTGGCCCCAAACAGCCGCAGTAAAGGCTGTGGATCATCACAATGTTTGTATCTTGGAAAGATTACTTGGAAATGGCAAAGATGACACCCCTCCCACGGCACTCCAGAAGCCCCCAAATTACTCCCAAATTTACTCACCATCAGAGGAAGCCCTTGGCTCAGCAGCTCAGCCGAGCCTGGTTCTAATCAGGCATGTGCTTTTTTCCCCCTCAGTTTCCTCACATTGGATTAACACAGAAGACACCAGAATCTATTACCAGTGGGATGTTAAAAGAGCCCCACTGTCCACATTTGATCGGGCAATTGGAGAGTAAACTGCCACCAATATTCAAAATCCGGGAGAAGGTGAGTGCAAGCCCAGAGCACAGTTGCAGGATCCTGAGTGTCTCCACAGGGGTGGCACTGTGACATATCGGTGGGACCACGTTTCCCGGAAAGCACTGCCCATTGTCCGTCTCTGGGCCTGTCCAGGTCAGTGAGTGAGGCTTCCTGGTATGGACAAAGGGCTCGGCTCCCCACGGGCACACGTGCTGCTCTGGATCCGTTCAAAGACAACTTCTGGCCTCATGTGGTGGGAGCAGCCTATGTCTCACCACCTGCCAGACTCAGTCTGGACCTGGGGCCAGGATTTGCACACACACACACACACACACACACACACACACACACACACACACACCAGTTGGTGCACAGGGCTGACTTTAGGTTCTGTGAGCCCACGCAATAGTCCATCCTTGTTTCCAAAGGAAGTCTTTTTGAAGGAAGGAATAAGGAAAAGTGGCTAAGTTTCAAAGTTAGAAAGTGGTACATTTCAAAGTCTGAGCTGACAGGCACACTGCTTTTGGCAACTGTGTCCTGCCCTGTGTGCTCCCGTGGGTGATGGGTTTATCGACCCCCTGGGAGGTCACCTGGTCCATCTCCCCTCCCCCCAGTCATTGTCCTCCTTTCTAAAGGCACAGGGCAGACCCAGGAGTGCCTTTTCATCTCTCCTTCCCTTCTTCTCCAGCAAGCGGTCAATAACAGCTTCCCCTTCTCCATGCACGACAATCGCCACAGTTTCGAGAACACTGGATACTATTTTGACACTGTGAGTATTTATTTTCAAATTATTAGGGGGTGGGGCTACAGCCCACCCCGACAAAGTAGGGCTGAATATAAAATCTGTTCACCTGGTCGACGTCCCTTTCTGTATATTTTACTGATATGTGTGTCTAAAATTTTATCTAATTGATTAAAAACAATCCTGGTGACCCCCAAGAAACACCTTTAGTTTGCTCTTCTTTTTTTTCCTTCACTTGAAGTTTAGTTCAAATACTTAAAAATTGTGTTAATAAATTTATGAAACTATGAATATTCTTCAGGCTTTTGCCTTGGCTACATTTCGAGGGTTTTTCCTAATTAAGGACTCATTTGCTTCTAAATAGTTTGTTTAATTTTTAACTATTTTAACTAAAAGAATTAAGAGAATGCTATGAATTTTTAATATGGTTACAGTTTTTAGGCCATCTGTTTTGTGTCTAATATTGAGCTTTTTAGTTATGGTAAGTTTTATATTATGGTAAATTTAAAAATGTTCTTTATTTTCTCTTTTCTTCATTTTTTTTCTTTAAGTCCAGTAATGTTTATTTAATGAAGTGGAATGCACCAACACGTGGTAGATAAATGTTAAGAATTGTTCTGTTTTTTTTTTCTTTTCTTTTCTTTTTTGTGAACTTGGGCATAAACACTATCTCTTAAGCTTTTTCCCTCAAGGCTAGTGAGTGCTCTACCACCTGAGCCACAGCTACATTTCCAGCTTTTTGGTGGCTAAGAGAAGAAGAGTCTCATTAACTTTCTAGTCTGGACTAACTTCCAACTGTGGGCCTTAGATCTCAGCCTTCTGAGTAGCTAGGATTACAGGTGTGAACTACCAGTGCCTGCTGTCCTGCCTGCCTCATGGAGAGTTTCTTTTATTAACATGATGAAGTGACGTTCTTCGTCTATTCTAAGTAATTTCTCTTTGAAATTTACTTTGTCAGATATGAGAGTATAACTACTTCTGCCTGCTTTCAGGATTAATTTGCTTGGAAGACATTTTTATTTTCAGCCTTTCAACCTAAACTAATGCTTATTTTGGTCAGGTAAATGTATTTCTTGTATACAACTGATAGGTCTTATGATTTGATCCAACTTGCCATCCTAAGTCTTTTGATTGGAGGATTGAGTCCATTTCAACTTAAAATTGCAAGGTACGTAGTTGTTCCTACCATTCCTCTCCCCATCAAATTTTTTGTGTTGGATAATTTTCTTCTATCATACTTATCTACTTACCTGATAGGATTTAGTTTTTCTACTTTTTCATGTCTACATTGATTTGTGTACAGGATGTTTTTGAGTATCTTCTTCAGTGCTGGTCTAGTTGTGATAAGTTGTTTTGGTTTTTGTTCCTTGTTAAAGACTTTTATTTGTCCTTCTATTACAAATGATAACTTCACTGAGTAGAATATTCTGGCTGGGCAGGTTTTTATTTTTAACTTTAAATGCTTGTAATATAAAAACCAAAGCCTTCTTTGCCATTACAGTGTCTTCTGAGAAATAGGCTATTATTCTGATGGGTTTCTGTATTATAAGTGACATACTTTTCTTTCCTGAAGGTTTCAATATTCTTTATTTTTCTCTGTGCTTATTATTTTAACTACAATATATAGCAGTTAGATGGTTTTCTACTCTGGTCTATAGATTGTTCTGAAAACCTCTTACACCTAAAAGCGCTTATCTCTTTCACAGTAGGGGATGCTTCTGCTAGTAATGAGTTGAGCCTCAGCTAGCCTGTCCTCTCCTTCATATATACCCATTGTGTATATGTTTGGTCTTTTAAATAGATTCCTGACTTCCTTCATTTTTTTCATATTTCTTTGATATTTTCTCTGTATTTTCATTTACTTTTTCTACTGTGTCCATTCTATCTTCAAGCCCTGAAATTCTTTCATATCATCTACTTTTCTGGAGAGGCTTTCCATTTGAATTTTCATACCCAGGACTTCATTTTTTTTCCTTCAAGATTTCTATTTCTTTATTGAGATCTGTTTTCATGCCTTGAATTGATTTTCTAAAAACCTTTAAGTAGTTGAACAAAAGGATTTCAATTGGACATGTCAATTTGTTAGTACAATACATTTGATCAATGTCACCCCTTCCATCACATCCTTCCCTCCTCCCCCCATCCCTCTCACCCTGGCTGAAATAGATGGTTTCAAGGCACTGGTTCCCTTTCCACATTAATTGTTATGATTGGATTTCCCCACCATTCCTCTCTCCATATATCTGCCCCTGTCCTCTTCAACTCTACCCCACTTCAGACAAGGCATGTTTCAGCTTTCTGGTGTTCATTTTCTCAAACAACTGATTGTTCAAAGGAGTGACACTAGTAAAATCCACCTCTGTGTAACTCATGCTTTAGTTAGAGCATATATATATATGTATATTGAATTGACTTCTTTACTTCATTTATTTGTTTATATGTGTCTTCTTTGATCTCTTTTAGCTGGTTAGCTATATTCTCATTGAATTCATTTAGCTGTTGATTTGTATTTATTTGATATTCCTGTTGAATTCCTTTAGTAGTTTGCTGTATTCTCTTTGAATTCATGGAGTTGTACATAAATGTCCTCTTTCATTTCATTTAATATTTCTTATCAGCATTCCTTTGAGCTCAGAATGAGGCTTCTTCCACTTCACTATCATTCTGATGCTTCATCATGTAATTGCTGATTTATGGAGGTGCTGTTTCCTTGCTTTTTTGTATTTCTATGTTGGGGTTTCTGCATTTGTTGAAGACTGTGGTTTCAGATTTTGTCAACCAGAAGTCTTTCCATTTTATTCTGTGTATTCTTGTAGGACTGAGTGTTAGCTGGGTTGATTGAACTGTTTTTCACTGCTGGTGTGAGAGTCTATCTCAGTTCTAATAAATTCACCAATTCAAAACCCAGCCAGATATTTATGAACAGTTTAGTTATTATTGGTAGCTGGGCGCCGGTGGCAGATCACAGTTCAAAGCCAGCCTGGGCAGGAAAAGCTGTGAAACCCTTATCTCCAATAAACCACCAGAAAACCGGAAGTGGTGCTGTGGCTCAAGTGGTAGAGTGCTCACCTTGAGCTGAAGAGCTGAGGGACAGTGCTCAGGCCCAGAGTTCAAGCCCCATGACCGACCAAAAATAAAAAAATAAAAAAAGATACTATTGGTAACATTATCTACAAAACCAATCACATTATATAGGCAGGGTGTTCTTTTTTTTAAAATAGCACTCTTGAGGTTTAGAAGAGTAAGAATAGTATAGGTAACAGAATTTAGCTATAAGAGCATGGAGGGGAGGAGATGCAGAGGGAGAAGAGGAAGGGAAAGGAGAGGAATATGATGAGTGCAGATGCCTGATATTTTTGTATGTAACTGTATAATTCAGTTGCTGTGGAGAAGGATGCTAACAAGGGGATAGAAAGCATGAGTGAGAAAGTAAGGAAAGATGGTGTTGCCTTTGCTGGTGCTCCCTACCAGACCTGCCTCGCTCTTTGGTCCTCCTGTTTCTACCTCCCTCTGTGTCTGAGATGACAGGTACTTGTCACTGTGCCCAGCTTTTGAGTGCATCTGTGCCCTTGAAAACACTTTTGCCTAGATAATTTGAACTACAATCCTGATCTCAGCTTCTCATATACTTGAGAAGACAGGTGTAACTACTGAGCCCAACTGCTGGTTGAGATGAAGTCCCTGAACTGTTTTTCCCAACTGGTCTTGAACTGTGATCCTCCTGGTCTCTGCATGTCATATAGCTAGAATTACGGGTGTGAACCATAGTTGTTAGGCTTTACAGATGTTATTTTTGAAAAACATTTGTTTGATCCAGGGATAGTTGAATCAGGGTTGGTTGAATCCAAAGATTCAGAGGGCCAACTGTAATACCTTTAAAAACTCTCCTCAAGTCATGAACCCGACTAAAACCTCTTGACCTTCATGAGCCGTATTTCATTGACACAGAGTCAGTGTAATCCACTGTATGTTTCCTTTGGCCCTTTGTGTTCACTTATATTTTATTTTGCATTTTTCAAATGTATAAGTTTGAATACACAGTGATTCTCAGGTTTGCATGTTAAGTGCCTAGAGTTAAGGGCAGGCCTAAGGGTAGAATCCTGAGTCCTTCTTCCTTCCCAGGAGCCAGGGGTCTGGGCAAGAATCACTTTCCTGGTTTCTTAGTTAAAGAGCCATGTGTCTGCTGAGGGGTGGGGAGGGTGCCAGGGATGGGGACTTACCCTGGGTCCTAGGAGCTGAGGTGGGTGAAGATGTTCTTCTTGGTTTGGCTTTCTCTGGCTTTGCCTTCCATGTCCCTCACAGTTCAGTCCCTGGGGTGACACTGGAAGGCATGAGAACAATAAAGGACATCAACAGATTGTTTTGTCTCTTTATGACAATTAACAAGTTGCTAAAGGGGGCTTTATGTAAGAGTTGTCATATGGTGTATTTATGAATGTATACATGCCATGTAGTCAAAAACCTCAAAGCTATGTGACCTTAAATATTTTCATTCTTCTCCAGGGCCTGGGTCGTAAGAAGATTTCTGCAGACAAAGGGCAACATGTTTCTAGAAATTTCAATCTCTGGGCTTGTGACTACATTCCATCTTGTCTTGATGGCTTTCCAAATAAGCCAATACCAGGTGTGTGCACAGAGGCTGTGGTGATCTCCAGCTTCAGACGCTTCCCGAGATGTTACAGTGAGAGGTGGAGTGCTCTTAAATTTATTCCAGAGACAAGCTGTGCAGAGTTATTAAAACGAAAATCAAAAGTAAGATTGGGTGCCGACCAAAAGGCTATTTTGCCAAAAATCCTCCCAGAAGATTCTTGATAAGTTTTATAATATTAGTATTTCATCAGACATTCTAAAAGTAAATGTTTTCTGGTCTAGCACTATGATTTAATCTGCAAAATACTTTTATGACTTCTCATAAGGTTGGAAAGCATTCAACTCCTTATAAAATAAAGGCATGGGAAGCAATAGACATGTCAAAAGAACCTTTTAAGACTGTCACCTTTAGGGGAGTTTAAAAAATTATCTTCTTCATTTTCAACTTTAAGTTACAAAGAATACAGAGAAAGCAAAACGTCCTCTTGTTCCACCTCATCTCTGATCTTTATCCTGTTCCTAAAAGTTGTTTCTGTTCTGTGCGTGCACAATCACATGTACGGGCATACATGCATAAGACTGTGGACATAATCAATGTCTCAAAGGACATGACATTCTCTAAGTTTCTTTTGATATTTTATCACATATTTTGGAGTTGTTGCAGCATCAGTATAAATAGACTGAGAGACAAACTTTGAAAAAACAACACAGTTACACTGCATCCTCAAGGATAAATGCACTGTGTTTTAAAAAATAACTTTCCTATTGATTAGAATTTATATTGCTCATGACCTTTTGGGCTAGGCATGATGCTCTGTGAACTTTTGGGATCAGCCATCTTGGGGCATGTGTGCATGTATATCAGGAACAAGCACTGGAGAGCTATTAGCTTAGTGTTTGGTTGGACAGAATACACCCTTCAAATGTGCAGCCAATTACTGTTGAAAAAACTATGTGAGTGAGTTTGTTTTTCTCTGTTCACATTACCTTCTGAAAATTTAAGGACCTAAACAAAATCAAATAACAACAACAACAACAACAACACACACACACACACACACACACACACACACAGACACACAGACACACAGACACAGACACACAGACACACACACACACACACACACAAACCCTCAAATGCAGAAGCTCATGTTTTGCTATTTCTTTATTTCACATGTCTCCAATTACCAGGTAAGTATCTTTTTTTAGGCAGTGTTCACTTACATCTTCCTTCATCACCAATTGAGCAGTAATACCATTTTTTTTCAAGGCCAAAGTTCTTGTTTATTCTTGGGCATGATAGCTCTGAGTATTAGAATTAGCTTCTCAAGTTAAAAAAATATACACTAACAGTATGTTGAAAACTGTCACCCAAATTATGTATTAATTTATGGGAAAATTAACAACTTTATACTATGGTACAGCTCTCCATTTATTCAAGTCTTTATATTCTTCAAGTAAAGCATATAATTTTCCTCATTTAGGCCTATATTTTTTCTATGCTTATTTCAGCATATTTTGAAATGTTGTTGTTACTTTGAAGGTTATTTACTTGAAAGTACTTTTAGGATGGTTTGGGCTAGTGTGTGAACAAGCTATTGATTTCTTTATATAAATCTTGGATTTTCTTTCCCTGGGCTAAACTTCTAATAAATAAATCATTTAAAATAAAAATTAAGTTTCCACTTGATTCATTTCCCTATTTTCTATGTAAAGCAATCCTTTGCAAAAGTGACAATTTCAAGTTACCCCTAACATTTATGCTCCCCTCCATCTTATGGCACAGCACACAGGTAGATATAATTTTAACATTAGTGCAGATCATATCTCTATTTCTGAATTTAATGGGATTGCTTCTAGCACATCAGCAAGGATCCTGAATTTTGTTGTATGTTTCAGATAAGGAACAGTTTTCTATTTATATAGTTCAACATGTTCTTTGATAGTCTAAGTCTTCCTGATTATATTCTGGCTCTAAAATATTTCTGAAAGTATATGCACATAAGGAAATTTTATTTTCTTTTTCTCCCTTCCTTCCTCCTTCCTTTCTTCCTTCCTTCCTTCCTTCCTTCCTTTCTCTCTCTTTCATTCCTTTCCTAGGCCGCTTCTGGTTTTCTTCATGAATATCATATTTAATTTTCTCTTTTCTACAGTGCCTCGTTAGTTTCCTCCTTTCACTCTTTCTGGGATACTGCTATGTATTTGTCTTTCTTCTATGGCACAGACATTTTGTGATCCAGTTTATGCTTCTGTGTGATGTTAGGACCCTGTGTGAGTGTTGTGTAAGTTCTCAGCCTGTCTGCAATGGGGGTGGGTGAGAGCAGCTAGAATGCCTTAGGTGCAGCATGGGCTCTTCTTCAAGAAGGGGGCTCCTACTTATTTGACTTTCTGGGAGTCTTCTCCCACTCCTGACCCAAGTTCCTATCCTTAATTCATCACCTCAGCGCTGTCCCGATCCAGTTCACTGCTTAGCTAGAAAATATGATGGGGTAAACCTTACCAGAGCCTCTGAAAATCATCCTGCGATACGTGCTTCTTCCCAAATTCACTGCCGTGAGGCCAGCATCCCTGAAGCAAAAGATATCACCTGACTATGCAAGTTGGTCCTGCCTTAATAAATTAGAACCTCTTGTCACAGATAGAAGGTAAAAGCAAATAGAGTTGGAAACAAACAAACCGATGTGACTAAATTCCAGCTGTGGTTCTTGAGCCTGCTGCCTACCTTGGGTTTGTTGAAACAGGAGATTAGTAAGTGTGTGAGAGGGGTGTTAGACTTATGGCCAAACACAAGGTTTCTCCACAGGTTTGAAATGGAACAGATAACTGTACCTTTTTTTTTCCTTAAAAATACATTGTTTTAGTTGCAAATAATATATTTTGTTGCAAGAAATAAATAACCTTAAAAAATAAATAACCTTAAAAATACAGTTTTGACCAAAATGAATTTACAAAATGAACGGTGACTTAAATTTCACAACTTATTTAAAGGGATTTTTTTCCTTTTTCCTTTTTTCTTTTCTTTTCTTTCCCCTTTTTTTTTTTTTGTCAGTCATGAGCCTGAACTCTGGGCCTGGACACTGTCCCTGAGTTCCACTTCCCATTTTTTTCTGGTGGTTAATTGGAGATAAGAATCTCATGAACTTTCCTGCCTGGGCTGGCTTTGAATTGTGATCCTCAGATCTCAGCCTCTTGAGCAGCAAGGATTATGGGTGTGAGCCACCATTGCCCAGCTAGTGAGATTTTTTAACAGATAACAGGCTTACTAAAGGTAAGAATATTTGTTTTGTTTAAAGCCTAGAAGGCAATAACACTTCAGGCTGTTTACTTGACAATCACAGTCTAATTCTAATATTCTGTTCATTAACAACTTCTAAAAATTATTATTTTCTTTAAAATTTCTTTATTATCATTAAGTAGTTGTGCAAAGGCGTGCCATTTAACAAAGCAGTTTTTTCATACAAGGCCTCCAGATCAGTGCCAGCCTTTCAACAATCTCACCCACCCCTTCCCTTACTTGTCTTAATTTTATGGTATATACAATAAATTCTTGGACTGCATTCTCCCCCTCTTTTCCTCTTCATAAATACTACTTCTTTTTTGTTTCCATTTCCTGGAAATAATATTTTGATAAATATTATTTTATATGATCAGAGGTACATAGTCATCGTACCTTTGTGTTCCTCCCTAAGAGTATCTTCTCTGGTCTCACTGTCTGTGGATGCCCAGAGTCCTGTATAATTGATCATGGCTTGGTGTACTTTAGATCTACCTTCTGTATAGAATAGGAAACATAAGAACTTTCTTAATGTGTAAGTCAATGTACTTGAATGCTACATGTGGCCACCACCTAAAGACTGTCTCCTGCCCTGTAGGAAACCCAGACCCAGCTATTCAGAAAAACCAACATGTAAAAGCTGACACATGGAAATGAAGAGAATATCAAATGACATCTTATGTACCCTATACACATCATTGTAATCATGATTTCTACTTTTTGACGCTTTTCTCAGGGGAACCTCGTAGGCTCTCCCTGCCATATCTTCTTTAAAACAAATGCTCAAGTGTTTTGGGTAGGTAAAGAGCTTTTTTTTTTTTTTTTGTCATGGGGCTTGACCTTGGGGCCTGGGTGCTATCCCTGAGCTTTTTTGCTCAAGGGTAGTGCTCTCCCACCGCTCCAGTTTTTTGGCAGTTAATTGGAGAGAAGAGTCTCACAGACTTTCCTGTCCAGACTGGCTTCAAACCGTAGATCCTCAGATGTCAGCCTCCTGAGAAGCTAGGATGACAGGCATGAGCCACCAGCATCCAGCTGTTGTGGTTTGTTTAGAATGCCTCATAAGAGGCCCTTTTGTGACATCAGAGCTTGCTTTGATGAGCTTCAGTCTGACCTCTGAGGCAGACCCAGGCACTGCATGCTGGAAGGTCTCCCGGGAACGGCAGTGAGCGCCTGCTTGATCCATGTCCAATGCATGGGGTTGATCCATGTCCAATGCGTGGGGTTGAGCCATGTCCAATGCGTGGGGTTGATCCATGTCCAATGCGTGGGGTTGATCCATGTCCAGTGCGTGGGGTTGATCCATGTCCAATGCGTGGGGTTGATCCATGTCCAATGCGTGGGGTTGATCCATGCCCAAAGCATGGGGTCATGGCGTCCTCTCTGCCGGGATGCGTTCTCACACTGCGCGTCGCTGCTCCCTGATGTTCAGGTGTGCCTCTGTCCCCAACGTGTTCTCCCCCTCTGCTTTCTTCTTTCTTGACGGGATTCTCCAAACCCTGCCTTGTGCTTCTCTTCTTTTTCTGCCCAAATACAAACACTAACAACTGTGGCAATTTCCTGGAAGTGAATTTAAAATTCACCAGAAAAGCATACTGAATCAAGTCCATGGTTGTGTGAAAGAGCAGAGTAGAAGTGAATGGGTAGGGAATACATCCACCGGTATCTTACAGAACCACATAGATTGTAACTTCCACAAGTCAGCCTTCCCTCACGTAACCATTTTCTGTGTAGGAATAAAATCATCCAATGACGTCACAGTTGTCAATCCAGTGGACAGAGAATGCAGGAACACTGCACTGTGAAGGTAGGTCGGGGGCTCCCAAATATAATAGCCTCCTCTTCTGTGCAAATCAAAGCTTCAGTAGGGTGTGATGTCAGTGACCTGCTTTTGCTTTGTGGTTGTTTTGAACAGAAGACTAAACAAGCAGCCAGTTAAAGAAATCCCAATTTGCTAATCAATCACATGCAGGTGTTTATAGATTTCTTCTGTTTTAATGGATTAGACTTGGACTTATGCCATCCTAGAAATCACTTAGACGGCAAAAAGAGCAGCTGATGGCTTAGACTTGCTCTGGAAGGATGCTGCTTGGTATCAATTCTAGAGCAATACCAAGGTCCCAGTATATTCCTGGGCATATATATATCAGGAATATGAATAAGTACAGAGTCTCTAATTTATCTGCAAAAATCCTATCTAGAGCTGGGTGCTGGTGGCTCTCACCTGTAATCCTAGCTACTTAGGAAGCTGAGAGCTGAGGATCACGGTTCAAAGCCAGCCAAAGGCAGGAAAGTCCATGAAACTCCAATAAAGCTACTCAGAAAAAGCCAGAAGTGGTACTGTGGCTCAAGTGGTAAAGCACTAACCTTGAGCACAGAGGGGCTCGGAGACAGCACCCAGAACCTGAGTTCAAGCCCAGGACTGGCAAATTAATAATAATAATAATAAATCCTATCTAGAAAACCTTACACTGCAGAGATAGAGAAGCAACTTCCTCTATGAAACTCACTCTTAGATGCTATATTTGGACCAAGGAGCACCTTCTCCTGGGGTCTCTTGAACATCTACGCCTATGATTTACAGATTGCCTTGCAACTTGGTGGTTCTTCAGAGCATCTTTGACTGTGTTTGGCCAGAGCCATTCTCCACTGGTGGTCATAGTCTGGGGTCAGATACAGTGCCTGTGACTTGCACCCCTGGGGAACAATCTCATGTGGCAGACCAGTGGCCAATTGCAATGCCAGAGTGCAGGATAAGTCCTCACTGGCTGACAGGCTAGAGGAAAGAACACTCACCCGGGTCAGTGTTGTGTTTTTTGTTTTCCTTCCTTTCACCTACAGAGTTGGTTCCATATTGAGGATTCCTGGGGGAAAGAGCCGTGTATGGGGAAAGAATGATCAACTAAATATAGGCTTCCCATATGCTCTTCTGAGTTCGGGGAAGAATCTGCGCTGTTATGTTAACACTTGAAGGACCACAAAACAAGCAGAACAATTCAGTGTCCCCCTGTAAGCTCTTCGCTGCGGCTCACCTCTTTGCCATGTTCGGCTGCAGTGTGATGCATGGGACAATCTACAGCTCCAGGAAGATCCTCCTCAGCTCTGCTTTGGCCCTGCAGGTCCTTCAGAGCCCTGCCTGTCTCTGCATGAGTCAGGATGAGGCTTCCCTCACACGCAGGGTGGGCACGGCACTGGTGTGCAGGCTGAGATGGGGAAGTGCTGTGTAAGTGTGAAATTCTGTGCATTGCTTTTATAAGGTCCCATCAAAACAAATGAAAACATCTTGCTTAACACACCGTGTTTAAGCAAACATGTTGCCTGATATACCAACATAATTGTCTCCCCCAAATATTTAACAACAAATCAGCCCTCCGCTGATCATCAGAACCTGACTCACTGACGAAATGGAACGAATAAACCCATTCACTCATGTACTTGACTACAGCTGTATGAAATGGATGAATTTGTTAAGTATGGCAGGTGATTTCTAGAGTCATCCAAAATAATCTCAAATAACTTTATTCTCCTAATCAAAATTAAACAGATCTGCAAGTTTCCAAACAGGAGGAAACAGGCACAAGAATGCAAGCTGACTCCTTTTCTCCTCTTCTCCTCTTCCTGCCCAGACTGAGCTAGCACAAGATGGTACAGCTGTAAGAACCATCACGTGTACTCTATCTGAACACTGACCTGCTGAATGATTGGCAGAGGATGACCCTAGATCTAAAGGGAAAGGAAAACTCTGCTCATGATCCGTGCTCCACACAGCTACTTGCAGGAATGTAAGGCTGGTAGAAACCAGCTTTCCCTATTGCAGAATGCGATGATTCGACTCTGAAACTGACTTCACATTCCTCCACTGGCTGTAGCCTTCGTTTGGGGTTCCACCAGTGGCCTTAGTCATAAATGGTGCAGCCGGTCCTTTGTCAACAAATATCCTCTCAGCTCTAAACGGGGAGGAGGGGTCTCCACATAGTCCCACAGGACAACTCGGATTCCTCAAAAGAATATTTTGCAGCATCCAGTTCTTGGGACATTCCAGATCTTTCCAGGATGGATTTGGCATTGTTGGCGTGTGGTATCTTTGGACAGTTAGGATAGTTGGGGCAAAAGCAGATACTGTTTGCCAGCGGAATCTTGTTTTATTTAGAGCTCAATCCCTAATATGGCCTGGCCCCGTCCCGGTACAGGGGGTAGACAGGGAGTTAGGAGACTCGGTGGCTTGGATGCTGACCAAGAATCCCATTCTGGACTGCTGACGTGAACAAAGTGACACACAGCTACGTCCGGCCAACCTGCAGCCACCACAGACCACAGTGACAGCCCCAGGCTGACCATCCACAGCCATGAACTCCCCACCTGACCGGTGGGAGGGGTTGGTGAACCATCTCCCACTTTCCAGGATGGACCAGCTCACGTCCTCAAGGCCCCAATAAAAGCTGGAGGTCTTGGACTTCTAGTCAGCATTGCCTTTTGCGTCTGCCCATCTGCCTAACTAGAAAGCACACGTCTGCCTTGCTTTTGCTCTGCTTCACACCCTCACCTCCTGTGTGGGCTTCAAGTTCTTTCTCTGATGAGAGAACTTCCTGTCCCTGGACCTGGTGACCTGAATCTGGTAGCAGTCCTTCCCGCATGTCATCCCCCTCCCTGCCGTTCCCTCTGAGATGGCTGAATGACCCTGTCATGTGTACCACAATGAGTTCTCCATGCCTAAGTGTTTGGGTATTTAGTCATCCACTGACTACTTTTTGAGTCCTTGCTCTGGGTTAGCACCGTGCTAGCCCACCGTGCAGAGCATAGACCTCACCCTTGCTTGCCTCCTCCCAGACAGACAGCAAAGTGTAGCTACTCCTTGAAAGACCTGAGATTGCAAGCTAAAGATGTCGAGGCAGTGTGATTCGAGTCGTGATACTCTGAAAGGTCATCATTATAATCTTATTAATCTGTGATCAAGGAGAGAAGACAAATGTCATAGAGGGATGTTTAATATTGGACACATACTATATGACAGGATAATTATAAATTTGTGCTTTCTTGTGAACACTAAAAATTTGGACAGGAGAAAGGTAAGGAAGAAGCTGAGCTGAACTTTTGTCTGGTGGATAAGAAATTGATTTTAGTTCTTTCTCTGCTAATTAAAGGAAGATTAGAAAAACTAGTTACTAAAGCACTAAATACATTCTGATTACCTATGGATATAAGCAGTTAATTTCCTGAAGGCCTAATCATAGGTAAAATGAAGAATTAACAATGTATGAGAGAGGCAATGGGCTTGTTCAAAAGAAGGGATGAGGGGGTTGGGAAGGTGGCTCAGTGGTATAGTGCTTGCCTTGCATGCATGAGGCCCTGGGTTCAATCCTCAGCACCACATAAGCAGAAAAAAAAGCCAGAAGTGGCACTGTGGCTCAAGTGATAGAGTGCTAGCCTTGAGCTGAAGAGCTGAGGGATGGTGCTCAGGCCATGTTCAGGCCCCAAGACTGGATCCCCCCCCCCAAAAAAAAGAAGGGACGTGGTCTGCTTCTTCCAGCCAGCTGGGAAAGCAAAGTCAGTGTCTGACCTTGGGTGACTCCTGACAGGATACAGCGAGCAACCAGGGGCCTAGTAGAGGGACCAGGCCAGGGTGTATGTGGGGGGTGGGGGAGAGGGAAAGAGGGAGAGGAGCGGGGGAGAGAGCAGCTTCAGACTCAGTTGTGGTCCCCAAAGAGGACACAGCACATGGCTGGCCCTGGGCTTGGCTGGAGGGGTGGCCAGGATGAGGGAGATGCGCGGGGAGGGGCAGAGGAGATGCAATGAGAGCCCGAGAGAAAGCAGAACATGTTTTTTATTTACATATTTATTTTGCTTAAAACAACAGAAATTTATTTAGTTCTTGAGGGAGCTGCTCAGATAGCTACCATGGTGGCCACCATGTCTCACTGGACAGAAGTCACAGTGTCAGCTTTCTTTCTGGATGTGCTGTGGGAGCTGTGGGGAATCCACTCCCTTTCCTGCATACTTCTGCACACAGCCTAGGTGTGGCCTCTCTCCTCTGCATTCAGAGCCAGCGCACGCAGCCAAGTTCCTTCATTTTTCCTCCTTCCCTCCCTCCCCCCTCCTTCCCTCCCTCCCTCCTTCCCTCCTTCCCTCCCTCCCTCCCTCTCCGCCCTTCCTTCCTTCCTTCCTTCTCTGGTTCTGTCTCAGTCTCTGTCTCTCTCCCTCCCTCTCTCCTTCTTAAACATAGGAGAGAGTGATGCTGCCAGACCAAGGAAAGAAGTGATGGAAATGGGTTTCCATCTCTCTCCTTCCCCCTCCCTCTCTCCCTCTCTTCCCCTCCCCCACCCCCAGTCTGGCCTGGAAAGAAGTGATGAAAACGGACAGACTGGGGTTTGCAAGGGTAGAGGAGGCAGGGTGATGAAGTCATTGCAGTACTGGGTGGGGTACGCATCGGAGAAGGGGCCTGTTTGGGGCAGGGGCATATGGCATGAATGACTGCAAAGAGATGGAACTCCAGAGAGGAGAGGAGGCTGTGGGGGCCCCAGGAGTGGCTGCTTTGTCCTAGGGAGGCAGAAGACAGCAGAGGTGGGTCCCGGAGGAAGGGAAGGAGGCTCTGTTTCCCGCAAGGCCACAGCCAGGGCGACCCTGGGAGGCTCAGAGGGTCTGGATTTGTAGAGGGCTCTGGTCCTCCTCAAAAATGGGGCAAAACTGCTCAAAGGGAAGGGAAAAATGTTCTCTCAGGGAAAATTCAGGAGATGAGTGTTCAGGCATGGTGGGTCTGCTTGGGAGAACAGCCCCTTCCCCTTCCTCTTCACCTGCCTGACACCAATCATCACCTGACTGTCAATCACAGTCAGCAAAGCAGCCCAGGCTCTGAGGTCACCGCCTCACCCGCTGACATCACTTCCTGAACCGCCCTGGTCACACCTCCCAGGGACAGTGAGAGGTTCCCCAGGCTCTGAGCTCACTTCTGCATCCGCGGTGGCCCCGCCTCCTGCCTTTCCCTATGTAATACAGCTCAACAGGTGTCCCCACCTCTTTCTCTCTCTGTCCTTCCCCCCTCTCTCTCTGCATGCCTCCATCTTGTACAGGCTGGCAGTTTGCTCTCCCCCCAGAGTTTACTGTCTGATCTTTGTGGCGGACTTTCTTTCTGGGATCCTTACAATGAGAGCAGTATGTCTCTGGAGCCAGGTTCTCTCGTCCCACTAGTTTTGTGGGAGCCCAGCTGGCACCCATCAGTGCCTGTGTCCTGCCAGAAAGGCCTTTCCCTAAAACTCCCCAAGTGATATCAGGGGAGCAGCCAAGGCAGAGAATTGCCAGTGAAAGAAGTATAGTCAAAATACTTGAAAGCAGGATCTCCAACATAAGCCTGCATATTCATGTTCATTGTAGCATTACTCACGATGGTCAAGGTGTAGAAACCACCTAACTGGACCTCATCCAAGAATCTATGGACAATGAACAGATAACGAGCCACAGGTGCACAGTAAGACACTATTCAGACCCACTAGGGACATTCTGTGATACACAACTACACGAGTACACTTGAGGACACATGCTAGGTGACAGAAGCCAGTCACACAAGCACAAATGCTTGGCCTTATTGGAGGTATTTTATGTAATCAAATTCATAAAACCAACGTGGAAGGAGGAAAACAGGGAGTGAATAACTAAAAGTGAAAAGTTCCACTTAAGTCAGATGAGGAAGTTCTAGAGCCATGCTGTACAACACAGAACCTGTAGCCAGGACAGTGCATCCACGTACTGACAATTTTAAAAGGATGTACAGTGGTGTGGCACCATGGGTAGAGTAGAGCCACAGGACTGGGGTGCAGATTTTAGAAGAGCTATTGTGAGGTTAGGTATGAAAATTGATTTTTTTTTTTGTTGCCAGTCCTGGGGCTTGAACTCAGGGCCTGGGCACTGTTCCTGAGCTGCTTTTGCTCAAGGCTAGCATTCTATCACTTGAGCCACAACACCACTTCTGACTTTTTCTGTGTATGTGGTCCTGAGGCATCGAACCCAGAGTTTCATGAATGCCAGGCAAGCACCCGACCACTAAGCCACCTTCCCAGCCTGAAAATTGAATTTTATTCAATCATTCACTTAGTGAACCACCTGTATAAAATAGTTTAGTAAACACAATGTCTAAATATCAGAAGAGTCCAAGAAATTCAGGCTGTAGGAAGACTCCAGGGCCAAGAGGCTTGTCACGCTTCACCTTGCTCTGGCTAGTGTGTGGACAACAGGAGGAACTGGGGAGCCGGTAGGCTCAAGGGGTGAGGCGGCGCAGCATGGTGGTGGTCTTTGTGTTTGGGACAAGAGGAAGCCTGGGTACTTCCTGCTTCTGTTTCCCTCAACAGCAGCATGCATCATTGCCCTTTCACAGGACAAAAGAATATTCCAGAGTGTCTTGCAAGGGGCAGTGGTAAAGACTGGTCTTGGCTTACCGGTTGAGAATGGCTCTTTCCGACCTTGAGCGATACACTTCCAAGTCTTGATGGCCACGCATGTATCCTGAGGCTGTTGCCAACCTTGTAGGAGTAGAGGTCACATGAGAAAGGTAGGGAAAATGCTTTCCAAATTGCTAGGGGCACAGTAAGAATTCTATGTGTTAGAATGGGGTGGGGATATTGTTTGATGGTAGAGCACTTGCTTAGCACATGGAAGGTTCTGGATTCTACCCCAGAACCAGAAACAAAACAAATGAACAAACAAACAAGGAAAACCCCCAACAGTATGGCACATAGGAGCGCTAGTTCCCTGGAAGAGTCTAGTGGCCATGAGAGAGTTCCCAGAGGTCCCTCTGCGTCTCCTCTCATTTCCGGATGGAACCACACAGTCGCGCCCACCAGTTTTTGGTGGTGCTGGGGTTTGGACGCAGGGCCTCACTCTTGCTAGGCAGGCTCAGCCACTTGAGCCTCATCCGTAACCGCTGGTGCATACTTCTTAAGACTCCTAGATGTGAGCCTTGCCCAAATCGCGCCCCAACTCACAATTTGTATGTGCCAAAGGTAGATTCTGCTATTTTACAGAGAACCAAGGAATATTAGAGGGGCAGCAGGTAGGTCTGCTGTGATCTTCGGCCCTCTATCTGCTTCCCTTGCTAAAGGAAGACTTGGTTATTTCTTCTCCACCCAGCCACAGCAAATACTACCTCCTCCTCTGAATTCCTCATAGCCCAGGTATGCACATGTACAACCAGGCACCACACAGCATCCGCTGGGTCCATCTTCAGCCTGCCTGGCCTGTCCTGGAGCTCACTTAGCTCTTTCCCGCCCCCAGCGGTGCCTCTGCACTAATGACCAGGTAGATGTTTTCACAACAGCCAACCTAAACAAAGCAGTGTTCAAGACCTGGCATCTGAAGGCTTCTGTGTTGTTGTTGTTGTTGTTTAACAAAATGCGTGTTATCCAATCTAGGGAGCAGCAACTATCACTTTGCTTGACTAAAAGCTGCCACGGTAAGTAAAGGTGTGCCGGCACAGATGACAGCTTTCCACTAAGGTTGTATTTGTGGAAAGGCGTCTCCTGCGTTCTCCCTCTGAAGATAGATTTCCTCCAGTTATTTATTTAATAGCTGTGATCACAGGTAGAGAAGATAACAGTTTTGCTCTGGAGTAAGAAGACGTGTGCCCAGAGCAAGCCTTGCTTTCTCAGAAGTCTGGTGGAGACTACCAAAGCCCAGCGGGGCTTGCTGTGGAAGCTTTCAGAACACTCCCTGTCGGATACTTCACAAAATGTGCGGCCACAACACTTCCTCTGCTGGATGCCAAAGAGACACAGAGCCGAGCTGAGATGCTTCCCCAGCTCTACAGAACAATCACACTTCTGCACATGTGTGTGTGTGTGTGTGTGCGCGCGCGCGCGTGCACATGTGTGTGTGGCGGGGGGGGGGGGGGGAAGGGGGGGCTGGGACTTGAACTCAGGGCCTGGGAGCTGCCCCTGAGTTTTTTGCTCAAGCCCTATCACTTGAGCCACAGCTCCACTTGTGGCTGTTTGTGATTAATCGGGGACAAGGGTTGCACAGACTTTCCTGCCTGGGCTGACTTTGAACTGCGATCCTCAGATCACAGGCTTATAAGTAGTTAGAATGACAAGCGTGAGCCACCAGTGCTGGGTCCAGTTTGTACATTTTAAATCCCCAAATGTGTAAGTGCTACACAAGATGAACAAATTTGATCTTCTACTAACAGCTGTGCAAAGATCAGTTGTTTGTTTTTAAATGTTTGGTTGAAAACAAACAACATGTAAGGTCATTTAAAAAGCAAAAAATACAACACACACACAGAAACTAAAGAGAGCTAACTTGAACATGAAAGGTAGTGGTGAGCAGCTAGTAAAACGCTGTCCCCTGCCCTCCTCTCCCCTGCCCCCTCCCCCCCCCCGCCTGTGTCTGCTTTTACAATGCAGTCACACACACAGTAGAAGTGTGTCCATTTATGGGCAAGTCAAAGACCAATAAATAAAAAGTTTAATTTCCTGATTCCCTGAAGTGGATGGGGCTCTACAACCACTCCTGAAACCTTCCAACAGCAGATTTCAAAATATTGTGGGAGCAGGGCCTCATATCAAATTTCATTGCACACACACACACACACACACACACACACACACACACACACAATCAGATAACGTTAAGTGCAAAGAAGCAGGATACGAGGTACATTGTGTTAACAACTAAAAAGCCATCTGCTCGTGGAGAAGGACGGATCACATCCGGCCGCGCTCAGAATCACTCTGCCTGCCAGGATTTGGGGAGATCTTGCTTTCTAAACTTCCTGCTGCCATATTGGTTTTACAACACAACATTTTCAAAAATCAGTCAGTAAGACAATTCATTGACTCGCAGACATACTCAGAACAAATGCATCGCTCAGGACTTCCGATGGGAAGGAAATCAGTTGAAACTTGAGAAATTCAACGAGGTATCTGGAGGCTGAATTGCTTAGCTTTCATCTGCAGTGCTTAAAGCCTTCAGGTGTCCAGTGTTGCTAATGGTAATAACAAACAAACCCTCAAGTCTCTTCACCTCCTGAAGCCTATCAGGTAATTAACAATATTGAAGAGACTTTGTTTTGTTTTCCCTCTGTAGAGATAAAAAGAAAAGACAGGCAACGGATGGTGTGTACAATTCCTGTGTCTGGTAAGTACCTACCCAGGGAGGCGTGGGCTGGAATCTTCCATGGAAGGCCACTTGCATGGAAGTGGATGGAACTGGTTGAGAACCAGCCGCGGCCAGGTAGACAGGTGTACAGATAGGGTTCTCTTCTTCCTTCCCTTCCCTTCTGTCCATCACCTTCCTGGGTTTCTCTCTCTCTCTTTTTTTTTTTTTTGGTCATGGGTCCTGAACTCTGAGCCTGGGCCCTGTCCCTCAGCTCTTCAGCTCAAGGCTAGCGCTCTACCACTTGAACCTGTACAGCGCCACTTCCAGCTTTTTCTGCTTATTGTGGTGTTGAGGAATCGAACCAGGGCCTTAGCATGCAAAGCAAGCGCTCTCCCACTGAGCCACCTTCCCAGCCCTGGGTTTCTCTTTTCCCAATCTTTTCTCAGCTGGTCTGTCCTCAGAGTTTCCATCTTGGTCCCTTTCTTTCTCTCCTGTTCTCTTGTCTCTTGCATTTGATGGGGTGGGGGAGGTAAAGGGTGGGAGGTGGGGCAGACAATCATGCCTGAAGACAACCAAGTACCAGCAAGTCCACTGAGCATTTATTTGTAAGGAGCTAGGCGAGACAAGTCTCTAGGCATGCACATGTGGGTGCCTAGGGGACCCTCAGCGGAGCCCAGATGACTTCATGAGATGAATGTCCGGAGGCCTGGCCAGGGTTTGTGTCTCCTGGGCATGTCAGAGCGCGGGAGTTCAGCCGGAATCCAGCCAGCACAAATGAGCTCCAGGGCTCAGGCTCTCTGGAGACTTGTCTGTTCTCCTCTGGGTCCACATCTTAATGAAAAACATCACCATCTAGCCAGGCACCAGTGGCTCATGTGGCTCTGTAATCCTAGCTACCGGGATCTGAGGATCCCAGTTCAAAACCGGGCTTTGAATGACAAGACTCTGATCTCTGGTTAACAATCAAAATGCTGAAAGTGGAGGTGTGGTTCAAATAATAAGAGTGCCACTAGCTTTGGCCAAAAAAGCCAAGTGAGAGCTTGAGGCTCTGAATTCAAGCCCCAGTAATAACTCTCTCGCTTTCTTTCTTTCCTTCCTTCCTTCCTCTTTCCTTTCTTCTTTCTTTCTGTCCATCATCCATGTATCAGTCATCTATCTATCTGTCTGTCTGTCTGTCTGTGTGTCTGCCGTCTGTCCTTCCATCCATCTCATCATCTATGCAGTCATCAGAGCCGAGGGCCCAAAGCCCAGGAATATGCCTAGATGCTGCCACTACACCACCCTGCCTGAGAACTGTCAATGAATTTCCTTCCTCTCCACTGCCACTGCCCCAGTCAGCCCTTAGGTCCCATTTCATGCTGTCATTTTCTTGCAAATCTCCTTGGTTTCCATGACTCACCCAACTCAGAGCAGCTGTGGTAGAGCACACACCCATCTGCCCACCTGCCTGGGGCCGTCATCAAGTTTAGCTTCCCTACAGGGCCGTTACTGACCTCCACACTGGGCCTCAGCTGCTTCCAATGCCACATGCCCTGTGCTGTAGTACCACCCAAATACACGGCTCTAGTGGACATCACTGGGCCTGCACAAACACATCTTTGTCTCCATTGCTTTTCGCTACACCTCACCAAAGAGGAGGTGAAAAGCCATCCGGTGATCTGGCATTTAGGATCCAAAGGCAATCCATCTTCCCTGCGCGCTCATCCATCCGTACTCCTGACCCTGGGCCATCTTTTTCTACCCCTGAGTCACATCCTCCTTGGGGTTCTTCCCTCAATTCAAGACAGTAGAATGTTCCAGATCAGCCGTGAGGTTTCTTCTGTCACTCAGGCATGGCCATACCAGGCCCCTCCCAGCTCCTGCTGAATGATCGTCTCCCAGATACGTGTGAGTAATGATCGCAGCATCACTGCCTGCTCTTCCCCAATACCAGGCTGCTGCTCTTCTCCTTCTTCCTCTTCCTCGTCCCCTTCCTCCTCCTCTTCCTCTTCCTCCTCCTCCTTCATCCTCATGTCTTTTAAAATATAAAAATAGCAGGTTGAGGTTGTGCATGCGCAGTCGGACTCCTGTGGGAAGGCATTCCCACACCCCTTGTGCCTTAAAAAAACCCTCCCGGGCGTCTGTTGTTTTAGCGCCTGTTTCCAGGGTTACTGACAGTGTTGAAGAATTTTAAAACTGTTTATTAGTCCTTTGTATTTCGCTAAGAAGTCCCTGACGGAATCCTCAGAAGATGCAGGTGGAGTGGGGATGGACACCAGGACCGAGGAGCGTGAAGGGTAGAGAGGAACCCCAGTCCCACCCTGCCCTAGGTGTTGGGGTGCCTGAGGGATCTGGCCACCTCTGGTGGCCAGCTTCTCCTCTCTACTCCCCTTTAAGTCCTAGAAGATTCAGCCTGCTTCCAGGGATAAGTTCCTCAGTCGGAACTTCACTCTTGCTGCCAACACTCAGGTGGGAAGCAGGGGGGCTCAGTAGCGCGCATTGACCCCAGTCAGATGGACAGCAGGTCAGGACTGAACGGTATGAGCTCATCATTATTGTGATGGGTGGCTGCCAGTCTTTGGGATGGGTCCGTGGCCCTGCCGCCCTGTACCCGTGCCCGTGGGCAGCCCTCGCCCACGTTCAGTGAAGGCTGGCTCTGTGTGATCAAAGGATCATGGTGGAATGACCATATGTAACTTTTTTTTCTGGGCTGATCAGTTTTTTTTTTTTAAATTTGGTATGTGAACGAGAACATGTGGGGAAAACCAAACAATTAATGGTGAAATAACAAAAGAGCCACAGAGAAAGCACAGGCCAAGAGCCCTGTGGTGAGCTATGAGGAAGGAACATTCTAACAACAAGACAAAAAAGCTCCCGTGGGTCAGGAAGGCCCCCAAGGCATCTGCCTGGCAGCCATAGTGAAACAACTATGCTGTTCATTGGGGTGATTTGTGTGAGTTTTGGCCTTTGTAATCAAGAGTCACAATGACATAAGATTGGTACCCATTCAGGATTAATCCCTAGGGGATCACTTCACAGGCTCTCTGAAGGATAGCAAAATGTTTGGATATATGCGTCTCTCAAATGATGTAATATTTGTACAGAACCTAGGTGTATCTATTTTCTGAAGTTTGTTTTTTGTTTTTACCAGGCCTGGGGCTTGAACTCAGGGCCTGGGCACTGTCCCTGAGCTTTTTTTTTTTTTTTTTTTTTCTCAAGGCTAGCACTCCACCACATGAGCCACAGCACCATTTCTGGCTTTTTCTGTGTATGTGATACTGAGGAATCAAACCCAGGGCTTCAGGCATGGCTAGGCAAGCACTCTACCACTGAGCCACATTCCCAGCCCTGTATAGTTCTTAGATTTGACTTTTTCATGTTTAATTAACATGTAATAATTGTATATATTTGCATGGTAGAGGGTGATATTTCAGTGTATGTAGAGAGTTGGTGCTGCCAGTACTCACTTCTAAGATGGGGTTACCCTGGCTCTCTCACTGTCCGTGTGTTTCTCCCCGCCCCTGCTCCTCCCAGCCTCCTTGGAATACAGCCATTCTGTTCTGAAGAAACTTAAAACAACCCACAGGAAGGACCCACACAGGCTGAGAGAAACCGAGGCCCCCAGCCAATCACCAGCCTCAGTCAGCAGACTCACATGACCAGGCCTTTAGATGCGTGCAGCTCCCAGCTTTTGAATTTTCTACCTGATGTTCCAACAAACTACATCCTGTCTGGATTCCTGACTCCGAGAATGGTTGTTTGGCACCATTATGTGCTTGGGTAACTTGGAATATAGCATCAGCACCTGGAGGGATATAAATAATGAAGCCCAGGTACCATGGCTCACACCTGTAATGCCAGCTACTTGATGTCAGGAGGATTGCCGTGTGAGGCCAGTCTAGACAAAAAGTTAATGAGAAACCCCTCCCCCCGCCTTAATCAGTCAAGAGAGGCATAGATAGGAAGATCTATGGCTGGAACAGAAACCTGAGACCCTTCCTGAAAAATAACCAAAGCAAAAATTGCTTAAGTAGTAAAGGGCTTGACTAACAAACGCTAAAGCTTTGAATTCAAACTCTAGGACTGCTAATTAAAAAAATGAATAAAAATAAAGGAAGAAATGCTAATATATGGGTTTTGCTCTACCAAATGTGAGCACCCTGAAGGCTTTGTGCCTGGCAGAGATGGTGGTCAGAGAGCGGTTATTGAACAGAATTGGGATCCTTTGAGGACAGGCTCTGTGGGTGCTTGGACAGCCACTTAGACTACGACTCAGGGTCCTGATTGTTAGTCTTGGAAATGTGTCATGACTGTACAGATGTCCGCCACCAGGGGGCAGTTGCACATACTGGAATGGCGTTTTGCCGACACAACCCTAGTCTATTTTTCCTTGAAGTGGTTTAGTTTCCCACTGATCAGTGCTCACAGACAGGGGTTCTGTTTTTGTTTTGTTTTTGTTTTTTTTTTGGGGGGGAGATGTGAAACTACATTTCAAAACCCAAGCCTCTAGGAAAGCCTTCAGTGAGAGCGTTCCTTCGCAGTTAATTTCATGCCATATTTGTATTTATTCTAAAAACACATTTTAATAATGAAAACACCTACCATTTCATTACTAAGAAAAATGGCGCTGCTATTTTTAAATGTCAGTGGGATAAACATTTCCTGAGTGTGTGTCACTGCGTGAGTGCAGATGTGCTATTTACCCAATCTCATTTACTTCATAATGGGATTAAATAATGCTTCATTATTTCATAATGAACAAAGTAATATGCGATTTTGAAGGGGGAAAAAAAAGAAGCAATTACACTTATTTTTCTTTTACCTCAGGACCTCCCCCCTCCCATGCTTTCTGACATTAAAATGAACTAATCTGTTGGGTAATTTAAAGTCCTTCATTTCTCTGAGAAAGATGAGGAAACAAGCTTCTTGGAACCCAAGGGCTGCTGATAACAAATGGTTCTTAGAGACTTTAGAGAGCGCTTTGTGACCCACTCTCAGGGCTGTCTGCACACAGCTAACTCAGCTACAGCCAAAGACCAGAAGAGTCATGGCTCACAATTTGCCCTGCACCAATCCAGAGCTACAAAGCCGAGGCCCCAGGGCTCACAGGTCAAGAGTCAGGATATAAGTTAAGTGACTTTGAGTACCTCAATAGCTCCTCATTTTGTTGGTACGGGATTGGAGCTCATGGCCTTGCACTTAGGTGTTCTGCCACTGGAACAACATCTCCAGTGCTTTTTTTGCTTTGTTTAGTTTGTCAGGGTTTCCATGCTTTGGGCAGCCTCCGGTGGAGGGAGATCTTTCTACTTTTTCTCCCAACTCCTGGTAGCTGGGATTATGGGCATGAGCCACTACGCTTTGTCCTGAACATCTTCCCATAACCTCAGCCTTCTCCATGTGCCAAATAAGGGTCACCATGTACTTTGACCCAGAAGACCTAGAACCAGAACCTCCACCTGGCACATAGCTTGCAGTCAGTACTGTTCCCTCATCCTCTCCCACACACATCCCCACAGGTCCCGCCCTCTCTTCCGCACACATCACCTGCTGAGCAACACGTCGCCTGCCCAGGTTCACATGACCTGCAGGATATCCTGTGGCCTGGGACACACCAAGATCCTCGCCTCCCTGTTAACTATTATTTGTTATTTTTTTCATTTTTATTGATTTATTGTTTTTCTGGTCGTGGGGCCTGAACTCTGGGCCTGGGCGCTGTCCCTCAGCTCTTCAGCTTAAGGCGAGCGCTCTACCACTTGAGCCACAGTGCCACTTCTGGCTTTTTCTGCTTATGTGGTGCTGAGGAATCGAACCCAGGGCCTCATGCATACAAGGCAGGCGCTGTACCACTGAGCCACCTTCCCAGACCAACTATTATTTTTTTTAAACCACTCTACTTTCTGTTCTTTACATGATTTTGGAAAATGACGCCAGATCAATGTTGAGTCTCCTCTAGCGGCTGCATATAAATGTAGAACCTCTGCAAGATCTTCTAGAAGATTCCTCTAAACAAATGCTCTGTCACATTGCCTTATTGCCCTTGATAGGTACAGTATATTTTCCCCCTCTACGGGGAGAGAAAGCAAGATGAATAAAGTCTTCCCATCCTATTTTCCTGGTCCTTGTCACGAGAGACTGACAAGCTGCAGGACTCTGAAGGACGCAACGTCCAATGTGCTTGTTTTCTGAAGGCTTGCCACATGGGACTCCAGGAAGATTTTGCGCAACTGCTATATTTCCCACACAGGGCCGCAGTAACAAATAAGACGTCGGGGGACATTAACCATGCCTCCCTGTGCCAGGGCTGGCTAGAAATCACTTCTGACACCAGAGGCTCTGCTCCGCAGCCTGTTTGCATTACGCAGACTCCACCGGTGCCCTGGCCCCAGATGGAGGGCTTTAGGGCTCTGCTGACTTCCAGAACAGACACACCCGGGACAGCTCCACAGTGCATCCTGCAGAACAGCACTTGTATGTTTGTCCCCTCCAACATGCCAAACGTGTCTTACCATTACAGGGCCTCAAATATATTTTATTCTTGGATTTTTTCTTTTCTTTCCTTTTTTCTTTTTTAGGCATCAAAAACTTGCATAACATTTAACCTGTGAGTGTAAGTACACTAAATTTGGATCGGCAATAAATTAGGAATCTAGTCTTAAAAGTCACTTGGTTAGTCTGGATAAGTCTTTGAATGTGTCACTCGAATAATCGTTGAAGGGACTCTCTGGGATTTAGGATTCTAGCCTTGATGCCTGCCCCTCTTCAGAGCCAATGCATAGCCACAAGCTAACTTTCATTGCACCTAAAGTCTTTATTTATTTCCTGGGGTCCATCCTGGGATTTGAACTCAGGGAGGGTCTAGGTGCTGCCCTTGAGCTTTTATATTCAAGGCTAGTGCTCTGCCACTCGAGCCACAGCTCCACTTCTTCTGGCTGTTTTGGGTAGTTCATCGGAGGTAAGAGTCTCACGGACTTTCCTGCTTAAAGTCTTTTAATCCCCTGGCCTCCAAAAAGCCTCCCTGAGACCTGGGCTGTTTCTTGAGAACACAGTGTGAGAGCTTCACCTAGATTTGCATATCATAGCAGCACACAGCTACGCAGGCAAATATGTGTTGAATAAAAGACAATTACAACGTACCTCTGACCCAAAATATTAATTTGAACCTTAATAAAATTAAGTTCAGAATTGTTTTAAAATAATGCAAAATGCAATGCTTAAATAGAAAATGACAGTTTAAACACATGCTTTCAAAGAACTTGTTAATAGATTTTTTTTTTTGAATGACTTTAAGCATGACTTAAATACTCTAACAGGCCAATGGTTTATTGATCAGGAAAACTTGGGTATTAAATGACCAGCTGTAGATTGCCCTAGGAATCTCATTTGTTTTTGGATTATAGGGTGGTTAGTTTGATAAATAGCCAAGATATATGTTCATGTTTGTAACATCCTAAAGTGCAGTCTGATGTTCAGTGGGGGGGGGGGGGGGAAGCTGGGTGTGTGTGACCTCCTGATGAAGCACTGAACGATGTGTGTGTGTGTGTGCGTGTGCGCACACGTCTGCCTCAAATGAAGATTAGTGAAAATATCTTACTTACACATATTTTTTAAATTGAGTTTGCTGAAGATTCTTGCCCTCCTGGAGACACAAAATTCAGAAAATCCTGTTGACTCTGGGAAGTAAAGAAGGATTTAAGTTAATCCGGGGCTTGAAGTGGGACCTGGGGAAGCTTGCCAAGATCAAGTTATTCTTTCATTTTGAATCCCACCTCCCACCACTCGGGACCGCCCCGCCTCCTTCTCTCTTTGCTCCCAGCTCAAGTACCTGGGCGCCAACCTGCAGGCAGTGCCAAGGATCTGGGGGAGCCCATGAGGCCCTGACGTCGGCCACCCTGATCTCATCCGCGGACTCCTCGCGGCCCTTGCTCTGTGGTGGCTTGAGCCCGGGCGGAGGCCGCCTGCCTTGCCACCTGCTGCTCCCAGGCCGCGGGTAGCCTCCCCTCCCTGCCCAGGCAGCCCTCCCTGACTGCCACCCGGCCCTGGCTTGCGTGCCCTCTGCAGGGTGGCCTTGAGCGCCTGGGAGGATTCTCTGGGTCAGGATGGGCCTCGGCGATAGGCCATGAGCTCTCTGAGAGAGGGGATGCTTTCCTCTTCCTTCCATCTTCATCCTGGGTCGTCTTGGTAGAGGAGGGGATGAGTGAAGGCCATGTGCAAGGACGGCGTGGGGCCATATGAGGCGCAGAGGGAAACGCTCTGGCTGGGACCAGGTAGAGGAGCTCTATGCCATCCAGGGGGAGGGAAGGCAGGGGTGGGGTGGGCGGGGGAGATGGAGGGGAGGCAGCTGCTCCTGCAGGTCCCTTAGGAGCAGAGTCTGAGCATCCAACGAGACAGGGTGCAGGACATATCCCAGAGAGCAGTGAGGAGCAGCTGGGGGGCGGGCAGGGCAGAAGTGGCGGTGCTGTCAGCAGCCAGGGCTGATCACAAAAGCGCTGACCTTGAATGGCTCTTCAGAGTTACCCAGGGGGCCTGGCCTGCACACCGGCGCTGTTGGCTACTCAATGTGACTCTCCCCAGGGAGAGGCCTGCGGCCTTGGGAGGGGTGGCACGGTGACCCTGGGTGAGCACCCACTGGCAAACACCTCCCAGCCAGCACCATGTCGGCTTTGGCATACGAGCATCCAGGTCAGCAGGGAGCTGAGGAAGCAGGGTTTGGCCAGCCCTTCGCCCACACAGGATGTGGCACGGTGGGGACACCCGGCTGGGGTTGTGAGAGCCCTTGGGCCGGGTGCCAAGGCCCTGGGAAGTCTATGGCCGAGACCTACAGGGCACTGGTACTGTTTCTTGCTCTGGGCATGGAGTTGCACTGAACTGTGCATTTGGGGCGGGGGTGGGGATTTGCTATGTACACGCTGTAAAATGTACACCTCAATCGAGGTGTTAAAATTAGCCTAACACTTGATAATGGCTGCCCTGTGTTTGACCTTCTAGCTGCTTTTATAAAAGAAACGATCACAGCGTTTTGTTATCTATGCATTTATTCCAACCCCCAGATGGGGACAGACATCTTCGAAGTAAACCGTGAGCTGAGTCTGGACAACAAAATAATCTTTGCCTCAAACCTAATTTTCCCTTTAAATCTGGACAACCCACAGGTCTGGACTCAAACCTTTTCTTAGCCTCTAATCTCAAAGGAAAAAAAAATAAAGTAAAACATTTGGGAGGATCTAAGTTATTTTCAGTTCCTTTTACTTCTAATCAAAGTTTAAGTAAGTATCTCCGACTGTCGGGCACCCTCGCTGGCCCCAGATTTAGAAATAGGGCTGGCCAGGCCCAGGGGGTGGGGTGGGGGGGACTCCCATCCAATGGGAGATTCCCCTAGGGTCAGCTGACCCTTGTGTCGTCAGAATAGCTAATAATGACCAAGCCAACCTAGGACAAAGGAGGCCGGGGCTCATCCTGGCCTTCATGGAAGTGGTGCCATGCTTGCCAAATTCCAAGAGATGGCTATCTAAAGGGCCTGGCACATCGCCTGGAAATGGCTTTCTGCTTGTTTGTTCTCTAGACGCCAAGGTCACCCTTTGCAGTAGTGACTCCTCTGTTCCTGCCCTTCCTCATCTTCTCATGCCGCTCCCCACCCCCCTCCACCCCCGTGCTTGCTTGCTGGAGGGAGATTTGCTGCATCCTCCACCTCCCCAAAGTCCCCTGCACGGTGCTGGAGCCAGTGCTCACCGAGCATCAGCAGCTTTGGAACTACACGCCTCTTGAGAGTTTGCTCATCTTGATGAATGGCCATTTCTCACCCCTGTCCAAGATGAGCCCACCCAGCTGTGTGCTGGTGGCTCATGTCTGCAGTACTGGCTGTTCAGAAGGCAGGGATCCAGAGGATTGAAGCCACCCCAGGCAGAAAAGATCGTGGGACTCTTTCTCCAAAATAACAGGCAAAAAGTAGGGCTGGAGGTGTGGCTCCAGTGGTAGAGTGCCTGAAGAGTAAGCAAGCAGGTCCAGCAAGCAGAAGGCATTGAGTTCAAACTCTAGTACTGCCCCCCAGCCCCAAGAAAGGTTAGTCCATAAAGACAAGCTGGATGGGGGACATGGGGAACCATGGGAAGCCATTGCTGGCCTCTGAGTGGCTACTACCTCCAAGACCACTCCCAGACTGCTCATCCCCTCTGACCTCTCACAGTGCAGCGGTGGGACCCAAATCTTTTGGTTTGGTTCAGACCTCAAACAGCTACTGAACACGCTCACGTACTGCTGAGCCCCCCAGTCCCCGCTCAGAGGGGAGGCCTGCACCAGCACACAGCGAGTGGGCATCTGTGCGTTCCCCGGTCACTAGAGTGCCTTAGTGTGCCTCAGAGTGGAGGGCCACAGGTCCGTCCTGGGAGGACATCGAGAGACGCAGCAGCCAGAATGCATGTTGCTCCTGCAAACGCCGGGATAACCGGCGACCATTCACAGCTGTTAGAATGGCATAGGCCTGAAGTTTGCCCAGCTGAGAGTCAAAAGGCATTGCGGGTAATTCTGAAGGCAGGGACTAAAGAATTGATGAGAGGAAGGGGTGGGAGGCGGTTGGGGGAATCAATACCTTGGAAAACCTCCCAGCTGTCCACACGCACCTTAATCCCACAGATTCTCACACAGACATCCACCCGGAGGTCAGGATAAAAGTATTCCCATTAAAATATGGCCCCGTGCCTCCCAGAGCCAAAGCAGAGATTACTTGTAGATTCAAACTGCAAAGACAGCCATTCGAAATAATTTACATCCAATCCTTTCTTTAATGTGTTATTAAATCCCTGGGTACATATTTGCTGATACAACATTCACAGTGAGGCTGTTGGGAGCTGGAAGGAGCAGGAAGCGCTTTGCTTACCCTCAAGTCATTTCAGCCTTCCCCATCAGATCCCTGCAGGGCCTTGCTTGCCTCTTAGGGTCTCCTGGGCTGTGCAGTGCTCACTGCCTCAACAACCAATAGGACCCTTCTGTTTTGTAGTTGGCCAATCTCAAGGGTGATTTCGAGTGCACTTTATGGTAGATATTTCTAACAAGGCATGCGCTAACACAGAAAGACGGTCCCTCTCCACCCAGGACAGCAACCTGCAAAGGTAGTGAAGGTAATGTCAAAAACTCTGGGTTGTGAAGATATAGAAAGGGCCATCACTCATCACCAGAGAACTGCACATCAAAACCACAATGAGGCTGGGCACTGGCAGCTCACTCCTATAATCCTATCTACTTAGGAGGCTGAGATCTGAGGATCGTGGTTCAAAGCCAGTCCGGATAGGAATGCCTGTGAGACTCTTATTTCCAATCAACTACTAACAAACTAGAAGTGAAACTGTGGTTCATGCGGTAGAGCACTAGCCTTGAGCAAAAGAAGTTCAGGACAGTGCCCAGGCCATGCATTCAAGCCCCAGGACTTGCATAAAACAAACAAACAAACAAAAACACAATAAGGTATCACTTCAAGCACATCAGGATAACAACTATATACATACACAGACACAACACACACACACACACACACACACACACACACACACACACACACACACGAGGCAGAAAGAGTATATTTGAAACCAGACTGGTAAAGACAGGAATTAAAGATGTAACTCAAAGGTAGAATACTTTCCTAGCACACACAAGGCCCTAGGTTGTATCCTCAGCACAGAAAACATACAAAAAATACATTTAAAGAAAGGCTGAGATGACAAGTTTGATCATAACTTAAAAACACACATAAGCATGTCTGCTTCCTTGCAGCCATTGCCATTGGCTGCCAGGAGGTGTTTGGTCTGAGGTATGATCTAGACCTATGACAATCTGAGTCAGGGTCTCCTGAGCAAGTTCAGCACAGCTCTACTGAACATCAGAGGAAAAGGAGCAGGGCAAGGGGATGAATAGCAAATCCACAGAAGATCAATTACAAGTAGACGCTGACCAAATGAGAAAGCATTCAGCTTCACTAGTAATCAAAGCAACAATGAGTTTCTATTGCTCACCATGAAATGAGCAAAGATTTTTATTATTATAACTTGAGTACCTGATGCTTACAAGGACTTGCTAAGATGGATAAAGTGGGGCTGACACATCTCTCTAAGGAAATGTGACTGGACATTTGCACCAGTAGCCCTGGAAAAGCTCATGTCTTTGACCTGGTAAGGATTAGTCCTAAGGGACAAAATTCTTAGACAAAGCTTTGGGGCCCGAGGTGCTTATTATTGAGTTATTTCTAACAGCGCAAAGTCCAGCACTATCTGGTAAAAACAAAGATGGCTTTGGTACAAGATGGAAAATCTTGTAGCTAATCAAAGCTCGTATCTTTGAAGGCTATTTGATGATGTGAGAGATTTTCACAATGATACGTACATGTGGAACATGAATATAGTAAGATCAGTTCTGTATGAAATAAGCAAACATGCACCATAACCCAGAAAAGAGGAAATACAACACATCCGAGCCTGACTTGTGCATGTAGAGGAGGTGGGGGTTGAAGATAAGATTTTTATGAACTTTTCTGTAGCTTCTAAGTACCCATACCCCTGGCATTTGCTGTTTTTGTAACTAGAAAGATTATGATTTGAAAAAAAAAGTAAAACTTAGGTCCCCATCTGAGCATGTAAAACGTGGTGCTCAGGTGTTTGCTGCTTATTTTGGCCAGTCCTGGAGCTTGAACTCAGGGCCTGGGCACTGTCCTTGAGCCTCTCTGTGCTCAAGGCTAGCACTCTACCACTTGAGCCACAGTGCCACTTCTGGCTTCTTATGTGTATATGGTACTGAGGAATGGAACCCAAGGCTTCATGCATGCGAGGCAAGCACTCTACCACTAAGCCATCTTCCCAGCCGGAGGTGTTTGCTTCTTAGTCCTCCAAGAGAAGCCAGCATGACTCTGGAGACCTTTGCCCTGGTGCCTGGTGCACCGTGCTCACACTGCCTTGAAAAAGAGCTGCAGCCCCTGGTTCTGCCTCCTCTGCACACGGTGGCCATGCTACTGCTGCTCTTCCTAGCAGGGTGCATCGGGTCCTCCACTCCGTACTGCACTTCCCTCAGATAGCGATTGCCACAATCTGTGCAGGCTCAAATCAGCCCACAAAGGACCCCCTCTAAGGGGGCCGGTACGTACTTATTTAGTTGTTGCTTGGCTTGCATCCACTTGAGCAAGAAGTGCCTTACTTATGGTTGGGGAGGCTGGTGGGACCTCCACAGCCCAAGGGGTCACTGCTGCAGAAGCCTGGATGCCTTGGCTGTAGTGAGGGGTAAAGGGGACCGGCACCTCCAATGGAAAGCAGGACAGGAAACCCCCAGAGGGACAGTCTACTTGGCTAGGACAAGGTTCCATCCCAAGGGGCAGAGCTGGAGCAGTCATGGCTGTCCCGAGGGCCAAGGGGTGCACCTGTCCCCCACACCCCTTTCTGTGGGTTCGCACTCTTTGCTGGAGAGGTCCCAGCCTCTGTTTCCCTTCAGAACACTGGATGATGGCTGATGGGGCCAATTCCAGCCTCCCCAGCAGAAGCTATCTTTATGTACACATCAGGAGAACTTCTAGACATCTCTTGGAATTTATAGTCGACAAAAATTAAAACTTAAATGAAATGCAGTCATTTTGGTTTGATGTAGATTCTTTTTTAAAAATAATTCTATTTTGGTGTGATGTAGATTCTTTTCTGATCATAAAAGGCCTGCTCAAGATGCAAGTTATAACTACTGCAAGATCAAGCCAATTACTTTTAGATAAGCCCGGAAGGACTTCCTAGAGAGCTACTGCAGGTAAGAGCCACAGTCGGTGAACCATGTGGACCCCTGCCTGGAGGCACAACTCACAAAGAGAGGGACAGAACGTCACTGTACAATGTGACTATGCATATTCTAGTTGAGCTAATGAAATGCAGGCAGGAGCTGGTAGGAAAAAACAGCGATCCTCAAGAGGGCTGGGAAACACACGAACAAGCAGGTGCCTGGAACTCTGATGCATACTAGGAAGGAGAGAGAGCACTTCTCCCCCAAAACGGATACCTAGGAAACCATACCTTTGTGCCCCATGTTTGGTGCTTGGTCCTTGGTGCTTGGTGCCTGTGCTTTGTGAGCATTGCAGGGGTGTGTGTGTGTGGGGGGGTGTTACCTGATTGTGGAAGCTGTGAATGACACAAGTTTCCACCTAAAAGCCGAGTCTAACTAAATAGTGAAATGTGAAACGCAAAATCTAAAGGAAGACAAAGAACACACAAGGGAGCACAGTGTTAAAGAAAAGTCCTGCTGGATTTGACCCTGTCAACATTTAAAGCTGTTGTACTAAAAAAAAAAAAAAGAAACAAACAAAAATCCTATTGGCAAAAGTAAAAGGTAGAATGCAAAAAAATGTAATACATATTAGCAAGAGTCATAATTTTCATATACAAAGAGCTTTACCCACCAATAAAAATAAATGTGCACCACTCCCCGCAATGGACTTAGGACAGGAAAGTCTTACACACACATTTAATACCACAGGCCAATAAACAGAAAGAAAACCATTTGCCTTCTGTGGTAATCAAAACCACGTGAATTACAGCAATGGCATGCCTTTATTTATGTATTTTTGCTGATGAAATTGGCGGGGATTTACATGCTGAAGCATTAAAATGTTGAAGAAAGTGACAGGAAACAGGTGGGAATATAAATTGGTACAATTTTTCTGGAAGGCAGTTTGGCAATATCCATCAAACACTTAAAAATACGTCTACTTGGTACTTCTCACTCAAAGAATCTATTTTAAGGAAATCAACGTGCATGTGTGCAGGGCTAGTGTGCTGGGCATTAACCTCAGCATTATTTGCAATGGAGTAAGACTGAAAACAATATAACTGTCTTACAAAATCAAGTGTGACAGAGTACTAGGCAGCCATTAAAATGGACACCACAGGGGAACAACTAGTGGTGAGACATTGTTCACTACAGACAGCTCGATGGGGAAGGAAGCAGACCACATCACTGCAAGTTCAAATAAGGAAACCCGAAACATGAGCCATTCGTGTGTAGACACTTGATCTATTGCCTGAGACTGGGGTCACATTACAAATAAGAAGAGAATGGGTGGATAACTTCATGAATGGCTTGAGGATAACTGATTATCCACATAAAATACATATATGGAGAGCACAACAGAATATCACAGACAAGCAAAAATCCAGATGGAAAGAATTTTCTTCGAAGAGAACAACTAAACCTTTCAGAAGAAATATTGTAGATTATCACAACAGAATTCCATGCTTCCATCAGAAACACTGATAAGGAAGATGAATATTATATAACGTGAAGTAAGCCAGACCTAAAGAAACATAGGTTTCATAGTTTCGCCTCATTTGTGGTAATTAGAATATGCCTTGTAAATCTACAAGTAAACACAATGGATGGCAAAAGATCAAAAACTACACTTGGACGTGCTAAATTAAACAGGACTCTAAACATTCACACAATGAGACCAAAGGAGGATAGTCTTAGGAAAGGATCAAAAAGGCTCAATAGCATATGATCATGTAAAATGGTGTTTATTGAAATGAACTCTAAGAAAGAGAAACAAGAAGGTTTTTAAAAATTTTACTCTTTGTGTTTTTTGTTTGTTTTTCTCCCTTTTGATGCTCTTTTTGATTTTTCTACTTTTTGTGTTATATGTGAGTTTATCTGTTTTGGAAAGGGTAAGGAGAAGGACAAAAATGACAGGACAAAAGGTAAATAAATGCAGCAGCGATACTCTATGTTGAAAAAGAATTATACAAATTGTGGGGGAGGGGGAGGGAGGGAAAAACTGGGAGAAAATGAGGGAGAGGTGACACTGTCCAAAAAGAAATATACTCAATACCTGACCTATATAACTGTAACCCCTCTGTACAATAAATATAAGTAAAATAAATTTTATTATAATAAAACAAATTTTTAAAAAGAAAATAAGATATCTCCCTGACCTCAGAAAGAGAAGAATTTTTTCTTACTTTTAAAAATTATATATATATATATATATATATATATATACACACACACACACATATATATGCATACATACACATTGTGCCAGTAGTAAGGCTTAAATTCAGGGCCTTGTACTCTTGCTTGGCTTTTCTGCACAAAGCTGGCTCTCTACCATTTTAGCCACACCTCCATTTCTGGCTTTTTATTGGTTAGAGAGATCAGAGTCCTTACATTTGTGTACTCTGAACCATGAATCTCAGAACTCAGCCTCCTGGGTATCTAGGATTATAGGCATGTGTCACCAACATCTGGCCAGAAAAAGAATTTTTTAAGGGACAACAGGAAAAACTGTAAGTAGAAACTGCAGTGTTACAATGGACAAAAGATCACAACATCAAAAGACAGCATCTCCAAAAGGCAAAGGTGGCTACCAAATGGCAGAAAGGAAGCCCCGTGTATATGAGAAGAATAATGATCTCCACTCACGGGAAGCAAGCAGCTCCTCTTCAATTTCAGTGAAAGGCATCTAACTTTTGATTCAGTATGTCTGGGTGGAGTCCAAGATTCTCAATTTTCAACAAGGTCTCAGGGACGGCTGATCAACCCAATGCATTTGGTTTGCGGTGGCTTTTTCTTTTCTTTTTTTTTTTTTTTTGGGTCCGGTCGTGGGGCCTGAACTCTGGGCCTGGGCGCTGTCCCTCAGCTCTTCAGCTCAAGGCTAGCACTCTACCACTTGAGCCACAGTGCCACCTCCGGCTTTTTTTTTTTCTTTTTGCTTATGTGGTGCTAAGGAATCGAACCCAGGGCCTCAGGCATGCAAGGCAAGCACTCTCCCACTGAGCCATCTTCCCAGCCCCGGCTTTTTCTTTTTTTAAAGATAAATTCTCCCTATTTCACCTAGGCTGGACTCAAATTCCCCATCCTCCTGTCTCAGCCACTCCACTGCTAGGATTACAAGTATGAATTACCACATCCTGTTCACACTTTGAATAACAAGGTATGATGGACAGAGAGCCAGAGACACAGAGAGACAGACAGACAGCATGGTAGAGGATTTCTGAACAGAAAAACCAAATGACCAATAAACACATTGTATTTGTTAGGCTGGGGTTACTGCTACAATTTATAGTCCTCACAGCGAAGTTTATTTCTTATTTCCGCAAATATGGCTAACAGTTTAGGATGGTGGGAGGAGGGAAGTCTGTTTCTCACAGCTCACAGGGTCCCAGGTTGCTAGAGGGAAATTTGCCATCTTCCACAGGGCACTTCCTGCCAGTCGCAGGTGACTCACGCCTGTAATCCTAGCTACTCAGGAGGCTGAGATCCAAGGATCATGATTCAAAGCCAGTCTGAGCAGGAAAGTCTGTGAGACTCTCATCTCCAATTAACTCCCCCACCCCCAGACAGCACCTGGGCCCCAAGTTCAAGCCACACACACAATAATAATGATATGTGCAGTTAAATGGAATATGAGCCTGGTAATCTGGAACACGCAGGTTCTGTGATGTTTTTGGCCTATGAACAATCCCCGTGTTCTCTTGGAATTCTTGCGCAGGAGGGAGAATTGTTATTTGCTGTCAAGGTTAGAGATGTCCTAAGAATCATGTTTATAATAATCACGAGCTGTTCTGAAATCAACATGGGGAAGGCAGAAAACCCAGCAAAACCCACCAAGCCGTTTCCTCTCATCATCCCAGGCTTCAACAACACAAAATAGACCTTGCTGGTAAACCAATCAGCCTCCTGAATATCGTCCGGAATTCAACCTGGGGACACTTGCTGAGGAAAACTGGAGATTACAAATGGCTTGTGATGATCCTTGGGCGACTTTACAGCCGGGAGAAAGCTTCCTGCCTTATAAATATTTCCCATTATGGAACTTTTTGTGTAATCTTCCAAAGTAATTTCGGATCTCAGCTAGGTTTTTTCTCCCTGCTGCCCAATACAATCTCTTCCTGGACAGCGGCACTGAAGAGAGGGAGAGAACAGAGAAATTAAGACAATCTGCCAGCATTCTTGTATGCATTTGCGTGTGAATGAAGGCCATCCTGCTGTTTGATAAATCTGATCGGGAAGAAAACTAGGAGAACCAAAGTTCACATCCTGTCAAGTGCTTTCTGTATGCTCTGGGAAGGTTGTTACAACAACAACAACAACAACAAAATGTGATGAAATTCCTGCAAGTATATGACTAATGAGAATATATGTAACGCACCCCAGACAGCTCAAAGGTGTAATTATTGCGAGATTTTGCACGCACATAAATATAATAATCTTCAGCTAAGTGAATTGCTAAGCTACCAATGAAATCAATAGGGTCCCTTCAGAGTTTGAAATCATTTGGAATGGTGGGATGGTGGCCAACAAGGCACCTTGGCTGTTCCTTAGGAATCTGTCTGCCAGCCCTGGTGCACTTACGTTGTTCCTCACATGCCGTGGAGTTTGTCAGAAGATCTGGGTGCCTGCTCACTTCCAACACTTGCTTTTGATAAGCTTCAGCACAGTGTGGCTAAAATTTTTAGCGTGGCTAAAACAATTGTTTATCCGAGCAGGAATCCCAGCTATAATGTTTCCAAGAAACATGGATGTGTTTAAAGGTCAGGCAGATACTGATTTGACGGAGTAACATAAATTCACCTTTCTAGGAGTAAAATGGCGTACATGACTTGGTTTAAAGGTTAAACTGTTTTTTGTGCACTGGGTAGGTCACAGATATAAGACTTGAATTCGTGAAGTATAATTACCTGTTTGAGCAGACAGGAGGATATGGTTTAGGACGTTGGCTTTTTTTTTTTTTTTTTTTTTTTTTTTTTTTTTGGTAAAGATGCTTAGAAACTTAGCAATCCATTGACATGCCATCATTTGTGAATATAGTTCACTGTGGGAAAAAGAATCCTTTAGAAGTGTTCAATGAGAAGATTCTTCCTCTCCCTTTACCTGCCTGCATGACTTGAGGAATTCATTTCCTGAACACTGATTCTGTCTGTTTTATCTTAGTCTAAAACTGTTCCAAAGTTCCCACAGGGGAAGCAAAACAGACACCACCCAGTAGGTGCTCAATAAAAGCCTTGTGGATGAGTCATTTGCATGCTTTGAAAGCCTTTGGATACATGAGGAGAAAGATGGATAGATTCTTCTTCGCAACTAGGATTTAAAACCAGACACGCTGGACCCCGAGAGCTCCCTCCATGCCTTCCTTCGCTCAGTCACACACGTTCTTTTGTTACTGAACAAGAAGTGCACTGTGCCCTTTGTCACCGTACCCCGCACTGTGTTGGAAATGGAAATTAACCTTACAGGTTTCACAGTGTGGGGAGAAAAGTAAAGTGAGCAGAGGACACAAGAGGGCGGAGGAAAGTGAGCAAAGGCCCCCTGGGCCCCGCTGGCCACCCCACAGAGCTAGGACTAGGCCACTCCATCCGCGCCCCTCCCAGACCCCAGGAGGGACTCAGATCCTCCTACTTGAGTCCCACCTCGGCACTGCAGCTGGGAACTCCAGAGGCACGCACCTCCCATTCCCCCCAGCCAGGTGCTTCCCCTTAGCTGGGACCCTAGGCAACTACCCCTGTGCCCAGCTATTGGGTGAGATGGGGTCTCCAGAGCTTTTGGATTGGTCTGGCCTGCGATTACAATCCTCCATCTCAGCCTCCCGGGTAGCAGAAGATGACAGGTGTTAGCCACAGCCCGGACTCTGGTTTAGAGGACAGGCATCCTCTTCCCCTAGGGCTTTGTCCCCACCTGCCAGTTCTTTGCCAGAGCCCTCTTCTCTAGGCCTCTCAGCAGTGTTTTCTGGGAAGCTGGGAGAGGCTGAACCCGGGACCCTCATTTCCTAAGGGCCGACTTTCCAACCTCACAGTGGGTGGGGCAGGGGGAGTCCAAGGTTTCATGCTGAGCTGAGCTTCCTGTGCGCCAGGCAGGACCCCTCCACGTGGACTCTGCCCTGGACTCCTACACGTTGCCGCCAGAGGCCCTGCTCTCAGCCGGCGACAGGAGGTGTGCAGGCTGTGGTTTTCAGGCCTGGGACTGCGGAGGACAGCATGCAATGCCCTGCTGTGATCACGAGGTCCCTGCCAGGACTCCTGCCCCAGCCAACAGCTTCGCAGGCCGGGACTTGGTGGTCAAAGGCAGGCTGAGGATTCACTGGGGGAAGGCGGACCGCAAGCACACTGGACAGTTGTGGTGCTGACCAGGATGCTTGGGGTCCCCGATAGGATGGGGGGGTGCTGGGAGGCGTCCTGGGGAAATCAAGGGAGGACAAGGGGGATGGCCAAGCCTGAGGGGAGAGGTGGCGGGATGAGGGAGCAGAGGAGGGGCTTGGAGGGAGGTCGGGCTTTCTGGCCAGCCGGCTCTCCCTGCACTCCGGGTCTTTGGAAGTTGGGGTCGGTGGGGGAAGAGCCTCACCTCCTGCGGCTTCTGCAGGGGGAGAGGAGGAACTTTGATTCGTTCATCTTAGTTGGGATAGTCACACAGGTGATCCGTCTTACCCTCAAGTGGAAATCGCTTGTGGAGAAGGGCAGGGCTGCTGCCGGGGGGCCACGGGCCCAGGCTGCCTTCGCTGGCCAGGCAGGCTGTGGTGTCCTGCAGGTGGACATCAGGGACCCGGTGCAGTCGTGTGGGACTCTGCAAGTGCAGGAGGTGAACACCTGCTCCAGTCCTTCATACTCCTGCCCTGGCATATTCTTTTTTCTTTTTTGTCGGTTATGGGGCTTGAACTCTAGGCCTGGGCACTGTCCCTCAGCTCTTCAGCTCAAGGCTAGTGCTCTACCACTTGAGCCACAGTGCCATTTCTGGTGTTCTGCATGGTTTACTGGAGATCAGAGTCTCATGGACTTTCCTGCCCAGGCTGGCTTTGAACCACGGTCCTCAGATCTCAGCCTCCTGAGTAGCCAGGATCACAGGTGTGAGCCACCAGCGCCCAGCCTGCCTTGGCATATTCTTAACAAGTGTTCATCATGTGGAAAGGAGAAAAATGCCAAATAACTTAAAAAAAAGTAATTCTATATAGCATGGGATATTACACACACACACACACACACACACACACACACACACACACACACACACACACACACAGAGGAGAAAGTTTGGGAATGTCTCTATACTTGCACCTTTGTGCTCTCTGCCTGTTTCTTTCTTCTCTTTCCCATCTGGTGATCTCAGGAGCACAGGGCTGCTGCTCAGAGGTGTTTGCTGAATGAACACACACAAGTCAGAATAATGTGATATCCTGCCAGGGAGGACAGCTGTCCAGGCAGAAGGAATCAGGCAGGGCTCAGATGACGGTCGAAGCAGAGAGGTGGGGCACAGCATGAGAAGAGGTTGAAAATTGTCCTGGGGTGGTTAGGGAGTGATGGACATTGTCTTTGACCCCGCACACCCATCTGCTCCAGAGAGTCACATGCGTCCAGGAACCAATCTTGGTAATATGGTGAGATCTGAGGAGGGAGAGAAGGAGGGAAGGAGGAAGGGAGGGAGGAAGGAAGGAAGGAAGGAAGGAAAAAAGGATGGAAGGAAGGAAGTTAGTTACTTCTCCCTGGTTTGAACACAGAAGCATGGAGGCATTTTTTGAATAAATATAAAGTGCTTTCCTTCCTATGTCTTTATGGAGAGCTTGGCAATTTCACCTTACACTTCCAGGTGAGAGTGCAGGCCTGCAATGGGAAGGATCTCTGCCTCGTCAGGCCCTTTCCTCCCCCAGATCCAGTGATTCCTCCTTTGACAAGCAAGGATGTGGAGGCGCCTCTGGCCATCTCCCCACCGTGTGTGTGGGCACGGCCCTTGGATGTGTGCCCCACAGTGTGTGGGGGAGTGGGGATGTTCGAGGCACAGCCCAGCTCCCTGCCAGGCCAGGCCCGCAGCAGGGGCCACCCAGGCCGGCTCAGGGTGGTGTGGGCTGGTGAGCGGTCGTGGTCAGGGTTCTCAGACGAAGGGACCGGGGGCTGTGATATGTTCACATCCTGTGACATGACTGCGGGCGACAACTCGTCCTCCAGATGAGGGCTGAGGCCAGATGCTGCTTGCTAAGAACTGGGGGGAATAGGGAGACCCCCGGTTGGGCCCGCACTCCAGTGGGGAGCAAACGGGAAGCAGTGAGCACCATCTTTTCTCCGCATTGTCTAAATCATGCTGGTACACTGGCGAGCACCACGTGCATAGGCAATAATTCAGCTGGAAACAAGTGTTGTGATTACATTACGGCTACTGTCTAGCTAATGTCCCCCAGCAGGGATGAGCAATTACACATTCCTGAATCGCCCTCCGGGTCTGTACCTCATAAACAGGCAATCATCTGTTTCCTTAGCTAACCTTACTCTTTGGGGCCGTGTGGCTAAAAGCTTGGGTGATTGGAGACCTCTATGTGGCACCCTCCTCCTGTTACCTCCTGGCTCAGCACCTTCAGGAAGTTTCGGGAAGTTCTTTTCTTTTCTTTTTCTTTCTTTCCTTTTTTTTTTTTTTTTTTGGTAGGTCATAGGTCTTGAACTCTGAGCCTGGGCGCTGTCCCTCAGCTCAAGGCGAGTGCTCTACCACTTGAGCCACAGCACCACTTCTGGTTTTCTGGAGCTTTATTGGAGAAAAGAGTCTCATGGACTTTCCTGCCTGGGCTGGCTTTGAACCCTGATCCTCAGATCTCAGCCTTCTGAGTAGCTAGGATGACAGGCGTGAGCCATTGGCACTGGCTTTCAGGAAATTCTTCTTGTAATCACTATTATAGTTTCCATAATGCTCTACTTGTCTCATATGGTTATTGTGAAGATAAATATAAAATCAATGCTAGCTATTGTTATTAACTGAAAGTTAAACGGAAAATATTAGAATGCCAGCATTAATAGATATAAGCATGTATAAATGCTACAAATATGCTTATTTGTTTCACTCTTCTGTTCTGACAAGGCAGCTGAATTGAATCAACCTTGTATTGGTGAACTTTTCATCACCATCACAAAGTTCCTCAGAAAAACAGCTTAAAGGAGGAAAGATCTGTCCTGGCTCACAGTGTAGAGGCTACAGCCCGTGGTCCCCAGACTCTGACCTTGAGAGGCGATGAAGTAGAACGTGATGGCCAGGAGCATGTGCAGAGCAGAACTGCTTGCTGTGACAAGACGGAGAAACCGAGGAGGAAGGCAGAGAAGGAATGAATAGGAAGAGGAGTGGGAAGAGAAAGGAAGGAGAGGAAGAGAGTGGGGAGAGGAGAAAGAGGAAAAGCTGGAAGGAAGAAATAAGTGGAGGAGAAAAAGAGGAAAAGGAGGAAGGGGAAGAGGGAGGAAGAAGGGGGAGGAGAGAGCTGGAAGAAGGAAGAGAAAGAGGAGGAAGAGAAGGAGGGAGGAGGAAAAGAGCGGGAAGAGGAGAAAAAGGAAGAAGAGGAGGAGGGAGGAAGAAGAGGAGGGAAGAAGGGAAAGAGGAAGAGGAAAAATGAAAGAAAAAGGAGGAAGGAGGAGGGAAGGGGAAAAGGAGCAAGGAAGAGGAGGAGAAGGAAGAATGAGGAGAGAAGAGAAGGAATAGGAGGAGGGAGGAGGGTCAAAACAAGGTTTGCCTTTCAAGCAAAAATGCCCCAATGACCCACTTCCTGAAACTAGGCCCCACTTCCTGTTTTCCACCACCTCCCAATAATACTATCCAATTGTTAATCCATTAGTGGATGATTCCATGGATTAGGTCAAAGCCCTCATGATCCAATCGCTTCTCAAAAGCATCACCAGCTGGGGACCAAGCCATCACCACTGGAGCCTTTTAGGGGAATGCATTATATCCAAATCATAACAAACACCTATAACACCATCGTGCCTAGTCAGACAAGTAAGCTAACAGAAAGTTACTTCTGGACTTAGTGAATTTCTGGCGCTACTTAGCAATTGCTGCTGCAGGCTAAGGCTCCCAGCTAGGTCCCCACTGTCAGTGTAGTTCCAGGTAAGACAAAAAGAAAAGAGAGAGAAGGGTGTAGTGCGTAACGTTTCAAATTTATGAAATCAAATTTCCATTCTCTCTCTTCGACAGTCTCATGTACCTTGTAACACTCATGAGGTGCCAGAAGGTTTCTGGGTCCCATCCTGGGGCTGGTACTTAGAAGCAGAATGGTTTGTGTTCAGCTGCTTCTTAAAATTCAGCTGTTATTTCTACAACCATGAGTCATTTGTGTCCCAAGACACAAATGAATTATTTGAATTTTAAAATATGGGTGGCAATGTTGTCAGACACTTTGTATTCATATACGGTTTCGTAGAATGGGAACTTCTTTGTACAACTACTTAAAGATAATAATAATTAAAAAATGTTAAGAAATATTTGTTTTAGTTAAGTAGTTCTACAAAGGAACTTCAATTCTACATGTCAGTTTGTAAGTACAATGAATCTTGATTAATGTCTCTCCTTTTAGTGGTCTACTCCATTAATTTTTTTAAAAAATTACTAATATCAATGAATTACACAAAGGGGTTTCATTGCGGTATTTACGACTCGCATATAATTTTGATAAAATTCACCCCTTTGAACATTTCTTTTTCATAGCCGTCTGCCTGCTTTGCCTTTCTTTTTAATACTTTTTTGGTGGGTTTCATTGTACTCTTCATATTATATTTTTTCAGGTCTAGATTTCACATACTGTGGAAATGTGGTATTTGTCTTACTGAGCTTGGCGTAACAGACTCACTATGAGTTCCAGTTCCATTCAGTTTGCCCCTGACTATTCATTAATGTCTTGTTCAGTCACTGCAAGTTTTGAATATTTTCTATGATACATTTTGCTACTTTGTTTTATTCTATAGTGAGCTGATAAAATGCAGTAAGTTATTTCTATTTTATTATATTTGTTAAGATTTGCTTTATGTCCTATTTTGGACAAAGCTCCATGTATATTCTGCAGCTGTTGGGTAAAATATTCTGTAGATGTGAGTTAAGTTCATTTGATCTGTAGTGTCATTTAGTTCTGAAGTGTCCTTTGGGTTGCTTTTGGTTTTTTAGATTTTTTTTTGACCCATTTGTGGAAGTGTGATGTTGAGGTCATCCACTATGATTGTATTAAATTAAATTGTATTAAATTGTGCTTTTACTTACAGTATTTTTTTTATTAAATTGGCTGTACCAACATTTAGTGTGTAAATAGTCATAATTGTTATCTCCTTTTGATAGGTTGTTCCCTTTATTGATATGAAGATACTATACTCTCTGATGATTTCTGCTTTGAAGTCTGCTTTGAATATAGTCAGATATATGTATATATCTGACTATATATATGTATATATATATGTATATATGTGTATATATATGTATATATATATGTATATATATGTATATGTATATATATGTATATATATTCATTCATGCTTAATTTGGAGCTCTATTTTCTTGGAATATCTCTTTTCATCCTTTTATTCTAAGTCTGTTATTGTTTTTGTCAGCAAAGTGTATTTCCTGTAGGCAGAATATAGTTGACTATTGGGTTTTTAAAAAAAATCAATTTGCCATTTTTTGTCTGTTGGATGAAGAATTGGGCTCATTAACCGTTAGGGCTATTATTGAAAGGAAATAACTGTCATTTTATTGTTTTTATAATGTTTGATACTTTTCTAACCCTCATTTGCTTTTGTCCCATCTAAAGAAATTTATTCTTCCCCATATTTTCCTGGTTGTATTTATCTTCCACTGCTGTATAGGATTCCTTTAATTATCTTAAACAAGTACTGGATTAGTATTCATGCATTACTTTTGTTTTGTTTTTTTTTTCATGAAAGTTTTTATTTCACCTTCAATTTTGAAGGACAGCTTTCCTGAGTACAGTAACCTAGATCAGCAGTATATTTTTTCAAGGCTTGAAGTATATCATTCCATGCTTTCCTTACTTTTAGAGTTTCTAGTGAGAAATCTGCTTTTATTCTAATGGCATGCCTCTGTATCTGCCTTGACACATCTCTCTTCCGGATTTTATCATTCTTTTCTTGTTCTGTGCACTTTATGTCTTAACTATTGTGTGTTCTGGAGTGGTTATTTTCTCGTCTTCTCTGTCAGGTCTCCTGAAGGCTTCTTGTACCCACAGGAGGTAGGTATTATCTCTTTCTCAAGATTTGGGAAATTTTCTCATATTATTTTATCAAATATGTTTTCTATCCCTTTAGTGTGAACCTATTGTCTGTCTATGCCCATGATTTGTAGGTCTGGTCTTTCAAGGGTTTCCCAGAGATCTTGCATATCCAGCTCATACTTCTTTGATTTTTTTCTTTTTATTTGACCATTTCACTACATCTGTCCCATCTGTAAGCCCTGGTATTCTGTCTCCAGCTTGGTCCATTCTAATAAAAAGACATTTCAATGATTTTTAAAAAATTGGTTTCTTAAGCTTTTCATTTCCAGAATTTCAAGATTTCTGTATCTTTGAAAGTTCATCTTCCATATCCTGCATTGTCTTCCTTATTTCGGTAAGCTGTTTATTTTGTAACCTTTTCAAGGTCATTTAGGGTTTTATGCATGTCCTTTAACATTTTGCTGATTTTTTTGTCAGTACTGTAGTTTGAACTGAGAGCTTTGTCCTCAGGCAGGTAATCCACCAACTTGAGCCACTCCCAGCGCCTTTTGAAGTCGGTTGTTTCCAAGATAGGATCTTGCTTTATGTCTGTGTGAGCCTGGGCTGTGATTCTCCTAGCTCTGCTTCTTTATGTCCCTGGGATGATGGCACCCGGCACCACAGCCAGCCATTGTGTTCTCCCGTATTGTGGGGTGATAGGCATGCACCGCCAAGCCTAGCCATTGGTGGGGAGAGAACCTCACAGCCTAGACTTGCAGTGAAAGCTGTGATCTCCTGAGCCTGGTACTCCAAGTAGTTAGAACTCACTCGGTACTTCATACTTTCACTCATTGGATGGTGCTCAACCAACTGAGCCATGCTTCCAACACCTTGTTTAACTGACTCTTATCAGGACCCAGATTTAATCTTGGACTGAGGAGCAAGGGGAATTCTTCCAACAACGGCATGGAGTCTTCAAGGCAACTTCATGCACGCCTTTCTTCTACAATAAAGGTGCCATTGAGTTCCAGTAAAGGGAGTTAATGCAGGGATAACTCCGAGTCCAGCTGATGATTCAAAACTGAGCTCCTCTGGGTGGATTTGATTTCCTGTAGTGAATCTATTCAGTCTTTAAAACCCAGCCAGGGAAAAAGCAGTCAAATCTAACTGATCAGTGACTATGCATCCAAAGATAGGTTGAGAATGGCAGGAATGTACGTTCTGGATTCATTTTCTCAGCATGAAAATTTGGACTAACTTGGCGCTGGGTAATCAGCTAGGCTCCGGTGGCTGGGATGGGGCTGGCCTTGTGCTTCCCTTTGAGGACAGTTGTTTCCAGGGGTCCACTTACTAGTGATAAGCTCAAACTGGTTGCTGATCTGTGAAAACCCAGTCCAGGCTGTGCAAAGACAGAAAGAGCAGCAGTCTGGACACCCAGAAGAGGCTCTGTCATTGTGGTCCCTTCATTGTTGCTACCCAGCAGTTTGTTATGAGCTTGCAAATAATGGATGGTCAGGTACCATCCTAGAGTACATCCTCAACAAATGTGCACTGTTATTGACATCATCGGAGACTGAAGAAAGGTGGGAAACTAGCCATGTTGGGGAAATAGCCTGTACAAAGGCCCTGAGGCAGGAGGACTCTGGGTGTTGAAGAGCAGATAGAGGGTTGGACAGCCAGAGTATAAAAGATGGAACTTTCTGGGCAGAAGGAGACTTCTGGGAAGAGCAGTGACATGCTATAACAGATACTTTAGGCAGATCTCTTCAGGCTGCAAGGAAGAGCCCTACAGGGACTCGTTAGGAGTCTGAAGTTTAGTGCAGGAGACTAGCCAACAATGTTCCCTCTCTGGATCTTTTTGCCTGGTTTTGATAGCACTAGCTTCATAAATTGAGTTGTGGAACTCTTTCTCCTTTATTTATTTTGGAAGAATGATAGTTTATGTAAGAGGGGGACAATCTATTTATTATTCAAGGCTCTGGTAAAACTCACCTGTCAAGATAGCTGGTCAGAAGCCTTTTCTGTGAGAACATTTTTGACTCTGATTCCACTTATATAACAACTCCTTTCTTTTTTTATTTGCTATTTTTCTATTTGTAATAGAAATTAACCGTGACATTTGTGTTTAAACATTGGTAGTTCACATAAACCTTTTTTACACAAAATGTTCTCTTAAATTTTAAAATCCTTATTATTATTATTATAATTATTGCCTCTTTTTGTGCGTGGCATTTTTGCTGTAGTTTTATTCTGGCTGTTGTTGGTGCTGTTTGTTTGTTTGGAGCAGGCTCTTTACTGTGTAGCCCAGGCTGACTTTGAACTTACGATCTTCCTGCCTCTCCCACCAGAGTACTGGGATTGTAGCAGTGTACCACCATGCTCAGCCATGTAGTAATTTTTCCTGCAACTATTGTCTCTTTCTCCTTTTATCTTCTTTTCATTCAGCCAGTCTTGCCAGAGTTCTGTCTAGAAGAAAGCAGGTGTTAGGTTGTTGATTTGTGGGATCATCTTGCTTTTCCATTCTGTTTATTTCTTGCTATTTTTGTAACTTCCTCCCTTCTGCTTACCTTGCTATTCTAACATAAGCCATTCTACAAATTTGTAATCATTTTTTTCCCAAATGTTTTCTGGTTTTTTATCTCAGTAATGGTTTAGCAAAAAACATAAATTTTGATATTTTATACTTTCTCGGTTATTCATTTCTTAATATTGCAGACGTGTCAGCTTAATTTCTTCTTTGACCCATATATTCTAGAGAATTGTGCTTTCAAATTTCTAACAATGTAGGCTTGCCACTCTTTTGGAATGGAAATTTCCTTATATATTTGATCAGTTTCTGGCAGAGATATGTTCAGCTGTCATGGGTTTATCAACCCTTCCAACCTCAGACATTTGGAGGTTATACAGTGTCTGAGAACACAAGCTTCAACTCTCCATCAATATAAACATCCCTGCATTCCTCCATAACACTTTTTTTATGGTGGAAGAGCAATGTCTATTAATTTTGCCATACTTCCTTTCTCCCTGTTTCTCTAAGCTGTGGCTTTTTTTTGGGGGGGGTCGGTTGTGGGGCTTGAACTCTGGGTCTGGGCCCTGTCCCTCAGTTCTTTAGCTCAAGTCTAGCACTCTAGCACTTGAGCCACAGTGCCACTTCTGGTTGTCTGATGGTTAATTGGAGATTAGAGTCTCACAGACATTCCTGCTCAGACTGGCTTTGAACCACAATCCTCAGATCTCAGTCTCCTGAGTAGCTAGGATGACAGGCATGAGCTACCAGCACCCTGCTAAGCTGTGGCATCTTTTTACATTCCTCTACCTTCAATTTTCTCTGATGTAAGTAAGATCTATAAATAGTCTGCTTAATATATGTTAATAAAAATAGAGAAAAAAAACCCAATGCATTGTTCAAGTGACTTATGCCTGTATTTGCTACTCACGAGGCTGATGTATGGAAGATTCCAGTTCAAAACTAGCCAAAGCAGCAAAGTCTACTATAGTATATCTCCAAGATAACCAGCAAAGAGCCAGGCTGGAGGCATGGCTCAAGTCATAGAGTACCATCCATGAGCAAAAAAGCCAAGTAAGAGCAAGAGTTTGAACCCTGGCACCGGCAAAAAAAAAAAAAAAAAAAAAGGAAGAAAGGAAGAAAGAAAGAGAAAGAAGGAGGGAAGGAAAACAGAACAAAAGAAGGAAGGATGGAAGGAAGGAAGGAGGATGTTTATTGCAGGATGGTGGTAAGGAAACTCACACCCCCTGGTGTCAGAAGTATTATGTTGAGTGAATAAACAAAATTTTGTTTCCTTTCCATATCACCCACAGAAATGGAATCAAAATGCAAACAACTACACTTCACCAGAGCAAGAGAAGGTCATGTATTGTGAGCCTGGCACTGGCAGGTGTTTTGTGGAGCTCAGAATCCAGCCGTGCTCACTGAAGACAGGCTATGGTGACTGATGGGAAGAGGCGGCCTGACAATGCTGGGCTTCCTGTGGAAGATCTTCACCTGCTACCTCCAGCCTCACTTTCCTCCTGCCTGCATCCTCCTCAAGCATTTTGTCCCACTGTAAGTTTTAGATGCACACGCTATACTCTTCTAAAACAGTTGGGCGTTTTTCCAGGAGGCCAACAGCTCGCCCAGTGCTCAAACAGGCTGAAGCCCACTTTGTTTTTCCAAACTCTGAAATAATCAGAACCTCACAGTGCACATGTTTGCAAACAAGAAGGAACAATGACACATTAAGCACACCGAGTTTTATTTGCATTTCCCTTGTACAAGAGCATTATTTTGCTAGGATTTGATTATAGCTGTCATTTTGTGAAAATATTGGTGAGCCAGAGTAGTGCTCAGAAATGAAATCTTAGAAATCTTGCTGACTAAAGAGATAAAGGCCTGTCTTTCCTTTTGTGATTCTCACCAAGGGAGCGGAAGGCAGTTTCAACAAAGAGAACTTGAGGACCAGTGAGACCAACAAAATATCTCAAGGTAGGAGTATTTTGTAAGGATTAAATCAATTTTTATAAAAACTTGAGCCCTGTTTTATGGAGTAGGTACAGTGCAATGCAGGTCACATCTATTGTGGAGGCAATTTACCCCCAAATCATAGGTGGAAAGACAGCATTCTATATGAACAGAAGTACAGAAGAACAACTCAGACTGTGCGGCAGAACAACTCGGAACACTTTGTAACACATGATGTAGGTGTACCTTTGTATGTATGTATATAATCTCTGTTGTGTCACAGTATATTCCTATAAATAATACCAACTCACAAAGCTAATATGCAATAAATTATATTTCTTCAGACAATATGGTTCCAATAATAGTAAGGATGGATAGTGCTTTCGTTTCCAATGTATTTTCACAGTGTAATTTGCCATGACACTTACTTCCATCAGATGGGACTGGCTAACAAGAAAGGCATTTGGCCAACAACAAAAACAACAAGCTGTATCATCTTTCAAGCACTTACCCCATAATATTGAGCTAAAGTTTTTATAAAATTTGATTTAATCCTTATAAAATACTGCTACCTTGGGACGACCCATGATGACTTGCTCCACTACTCCCTTTTAACTCTGAAAGAAGAGAAGGTGAGTGGGGAGATTGAGGGGTTTTCTCAAGTCATACAATACTAATCAAAGTATGCACATGCACCATTGAGACCCTGCAGACAGGTGGTTGTAATTATGAAAATAAGTTATAACTTGATTCTGTAGGTTTGGAAAAGCAAAATGACACTCGCAGATGAAGATCAATAAAGAACAATCTAATCTTCATATCCTGACTTTATAAATATCCCAAAAAGATAAACATTAAGTAAACTATTGTAAGTCTTCATCAGATAATATTGTCTGACAAAAGCCCCAGATCATACAGTAAACATCTCATTAAACACTAGATTTGGTAGCTTCTCATGTGAGCATATAAAAGATGCAGAGGCAAGTAAGATACTAGGTAATTTCCTCTTACACTATATTAAAAGCTTAGCTCTCTATTCTAGGAATGCAAGGATAGTTCAAGATTGGAAATTTATTTATACAAAAAAGGAAAAAAATGTATGATTTTCTAAACTTTTTCTAAAAAGAGTTGAATAAAAATATAATGTCTATTACTGACTAAACTCAAAACCACTACTACTTGTAGCTCACTAAAGTAGAAATGGGACACTTATTTGCAATGTTAATGAGCACAGATCTCAAACTATTAACCACAATCATACCTACTAGTGACATTCTACAGCCTCCCCTTAAAGTCAGGTATAAGACAAGAAGAATGGTTACTACCACCTCTATTAGTTCATGCTTTTCTGGAAGTTGTGAGCATAAACAGACACTCATAGGAAAAGAGAGGACTATTAGATAAGAAGTAGCAATTGCAAGTCTTACAGTTGTCTACCTGAAAAGCCCAAGATGGTCAACTAAGTATTAGAAATGAAAAAAAAACCATATATATGACATACACACATATATATATGTAAAAACATATATACGCATGCATACACATATAGGTACATATGCATTTTTATATAGATGCATGTGTAAAATAGAAATAAAGAGCATGAGTGGTTTAGTTCTCCAAAAAGCAAAAAATAAATGGCTTCCAAGTGTGGAAGGATGTTGAGACCATTCACTATGTGAAATCAAGTGAAACTGCACTGAGGTGCCATTTTTGCCCTTGCAAAGATGAAAACATTTAAACCCACACTGAGACAAGGGTGAGAGACTCTTCATAATTTTCCTTTGAGATGCAAATTGCTTCAGTGTGTATGGAGAGCAATCTGTCAAAATCACAAATGTCTATACCCTCTGACCATCAATCCCACAGCCAGAAATTTATCATCCAGATATATTCACCCGTGTGAGACGCTATGTTTACACAGTTATTATTGCTAAGCTTTTTGAAATAGGAAAGGATTAGGACTATTCCGGATGCCAACCAACAGTGGGAGGTTGAAATATATTTTGGTACCCATACTATAGTGGAAATAAAAGAAACAACACAAATGAGGAGGTGGAATCTTTGGTGATAATATTTGGGATGGTCTCCTAGAAACATTGTGAAATGAAGGCACAGCGAACAGCTCCATTCCAAGGAGCATACATGGGTGGTGGGTGAATGTTTGGTATTGGCTCCATTGCTACCAAATGCCTCTGACACCCAGATGAGACACAGGTGCTGTTGTTGCTAGAAATGGGCATCTTGATAAGAAACTTTTTGGTTTTCATTTGTTGGTAATGCTGGGGTTTGAACTTAGAGCCTTATAATTGCTGGACAGGTATGAGGTCTTCTACCATGTGAGCCATGCCACTAGCCCTTTTCGTTTTGGTCATTTTTGAGATAAAGCTTTGATTTCTGTCCAAGCCAGCCTGGGCCATGGTCTTCCTCTTCACACTTTCTATGTTGGGATGCCAAGGACTTGGGACAGCATCCAGTTTTCTCTGTTGAGATGAAGGGGGTAGAAATGGGGAGAGGGTTGGGTCTCATGAACTTTTTCCCTTGGGGCTGGTCTTGACTGCCATCTTCCTGATCTCAGACTTTTTAACTTTGTAACTTTTCATTTACATTTTAAAAGTTTGAATCAAAGAAATGTCGTAACTCTTAAAAATTGAATCAAAACATGATGTTACAAAAATAGCATCTTTGGTAGATCATAATGCATACTTAACCCACAAGGGTATATATAGGAAGAAGATCCTATTCATAATAGTCACAAGGTATTAACAAGAAATGTATAGGAGTGGAAAACTACATAACATGAAGCATTATCTGTGTAGGTAGTAAATATTTGCCCAAAACCTTCAAAACCGCACTAAACGTTTGACCCAACAATTTCACTTGTAGGCAGTAATGCCAAACTAAGAGTTACAGGGGAGAAGGGGGTTACTCTATAAGGCTATTTATTGCTGCTTACAAATGTAATAAATCAAAAACAAACTAATGTATAAGGATAGAAGTGAAATGATGAATGAAACCATGCTCTGTGCTGGTGTATGGGATGTCAGATTCCCTGGACAGTCCCCACCAACCCTCATCTCTCTGTCACTTGGGGTTGGTGACCTACCTACAAATACCATGAGTCAGAGCAAAACCAAGGGACCCAGTGACACAATCTGGATCTGTGAGACAGCTTCAGGAAAGAGGAACATTTCACAAACCCTCCAAGGGAATACCTGGGTAGCTCCCAAAAGAAAAAATAGCAAAGAAAGATGAACAGGAGAAAAATTATGCAATGAAAATCCCATGTGATGTGGTATATTAGTCTATTTTCCATGACTATAACTAAATACCCAAAGATGAGAACTTTTATCTGTGCAACAGTCCTGGGGCTCAGTCCTGAGTGCTGTCCCTGAGCTTTTTGTGCTCATGGCTACCACTCTATACCATTTGAGCAACAGCTCTGCTTCTGGCTTTTTTTGGTGGTTTTGGAGATAAGAGTCTCACAGGCTTTTCTGCCCCAGCTGGGGCTTTTGAACCCCGATCTTCAGATCTCAGCCTCTTGAGTGACTGACTAGAATTATAGGTGTGAGCACATAAGCTTTACCAAGAAAAGGGGTCTATTTGGACCACAGTTCTGGGGTCCACCGGTGTGGTGCTGGCCTGGATGGACTCTGCTGCTCTCAGGATGGATGACATCACAGTGGAGAGAGTATGAAAGAGGAAGGGATGGAACGAGGGCTGGTCCCAGTTACCTAACGACTTTGCTCCAGGCTCACCTCTTAAAGGTCCACCAACCACTGGCATTGACACACTGGGGTCCAACACAAATGCTGGAGGCACACACCCAAATCACATCCAAACTGCAGCACTGGGCACACACAGAGCCTCGGGGGAAGTGAGAAGTGGAGACCCAGGACTGGACAAAAAGGAACGAGATGGAACGGCAAGAGCCTCGGGCTGGCGGGGTGTCAGCATCACCGGAAGTCCATGTCTCTGTAAAGAATCTCTTCACAAAACAGGAAGGAAATTGTCCCATGAGACCTTGGGGGAAAGAAAGGAGGTCAGAGAGTGATGCGCTGAGGTTTGTGGGTTTGTGTGGAGAGAGGAGTTCCAGTTTCTACGACTCCTTTTGGGAGATAATCCAGGCCTTCCTCACCTCCTTCAGCTCAAGGCTCATCCAGCACAGACGCCATATTGCAATGCCATGGGGATTCTGTTCTGAGCTCTGACACTCTCTCTGAGCTGACCTCTGACCGGCTAGAAGTGGGAGACAGGAGGGCGCTGGGGCAGCTCCTCCTTCCTAATGGACAAGAGAACCAGCCTGAGCCTGTGGGTCTGGACCGCGATCCGGGCCTACAAGGTCGGAAGTGACACAGGTTCACTGCAGACTTTTCCTTGTGTCTTCCTTGCCTTTGCTTCTCGAGGTCTCAAGTGAGTGGCAGCCGTTTGGGGACAGGAGAAACTATTCGCATGGGACATAGGAAATAGCACATATTCAAAACAGTATCTATATGGGCATCTGTGCTCAGGCGCCAAAAGCTATAACGAAATGCTACCATATCAAGATATGGGGGTCCAAGCACAGATGTATTTTCTCATGTTTCCAGAAGCTGGAAGTCACAGCTGGTTGCTGGTTAGAGCTTGTTCTTGGCCTCCTGCGGTGTCCTTGCTCTTCCTCTCTCCAGGGAGACTCTGAGCCTGGAGCGCTGGTGACTTTTCCTTCTTATGAGGACACCAGTCCCATTGGACAGTCCCAGCATTATTGGTAAGGCTCCAGGAAGGAGGGCTCCAAGAGGGAGGACGTCTCCAAACCTGCGGGTACCAAGTTCCTGATGGTCTCTCCAAAAAAGAGTTTCAGGACACATCAGGGTGAAGACCAGGAAGGTTTATTAGTAAAGCAAAATAAAGACAGTACTCGATCTGGAGCTAGTGTGGGCACGTCGGATAGCAGGTGCACCGAATGCTTTCACCATACAGGTATTTATGGTGGAAAATTAGGCAGGGGGTTGGCTGAAAGTCACCTCAGGATCAGAGTTCCCTTTGATCAGACACCTGGTGTGTTTGGTCATTCTTGCTGTTGCACTGTTTTATCAGTGGAGCCCAGAGACTGCAAAGCTGTCTACTCACTAACTTTGGGTCATTATGACATAAATGTCTGAGTGTCCCTCAAAGCAGAGGCTGAGCCAGATGTTCCCTGCAAAACAGCCGTCTATTGTGAGATAAGTATTTTTCTTTCTAAACACTTGGGCCGGAGGAGTCTTCCCCGTCCCCCCTGCCATGTGTCTTCCTTTAAGGTACACTTGGTCAATTCCCAGGTGCACTAATTATTTGGGCAGTGAACAAGGTCAGAGAGAGAGGGAGAAAGAGAGAGAGCTGATCTTTTCTGTTCTTCCCTTTTCCTTTTTGGCAAATGTTGTAGTTATGTGCCTAAAAGCAAAGAAAACAGTGTCTGTGTGCCTTTAGTTGAGCTGTCCGTTAATATAGTGCTTGTCTACGAAGGCCTGGCTCTTGTTTCCACAATTTTCTTCATCAGTCCTGACTCAGAACCAGGGCCCCACATTTATGACTTCCTGGACCTTACGTACCTCCCCAAAGCCTTTACCTGAAAATACAGCCACAGAGGAAATCTGGGGCAGGTGGGGTGGGGGTGGGGACACTCTTCGGTTCATAACAATATAAGTCTAGTCTTGTGAAGGACATGAAGGAAAAATTGGGAAGGAAAATGCTAGTGTACTGACAGGCTGCCTGCAGGATAGGATTGTGGGAAAAGGCTTTGCTTTTTGTGCTGTTAATCCTGAACTGTCGCCATTTATGAAAACTCATTTGTATCCGTTATCTCCTGCTGCATTACGGACTATCCTTAAACTCAGCAGACTCAAACACCTCCTTTGGTAAAGGTATATAGTCCTGCGGTCAGCAACCTGGGGCAGCTCCGCTGAGTGGTCCGATCCTTCTGCCCGTCTTGCCTCCAGTCAGTCAGCTGGTCCCATGGGTCTGGTAGGTTTTCGGGGGCTATTTGGTCCAAGATAGGTACTGGCAATTGGTGCTGACCATCTGCGGGCTTCTCTCTCAGGTGTCTTTCGGGTCCCCGGGTGCCAGCTGGAGCTTTGTCACATAGCTGTCGTGTCTCAAGGGGATGGAGTGGAAGTGTATGGGCTCCTGAGTCCATACCACCACCTCCACCATCTTCTACTCACCCAGCACAGCCCTCCCCAGATTCCTGGGGTGAGGGCAGAGGGGCAGACTTCCCTGGGGACCTCCAGAGGAAGCACTGATATGTCACCGTGAAGAAGCCAGCATACAGGGAGCAGAAGATTGCAAACCACCTTCCAGGCCGTTGCCAAGAAGGCAAAGTACGTTTCTCCCCGTCTGTGCTTTGAGGAGAAAGGATGGCTGTCACTTTCCTGGGGGTTGCTTTGTGCCAGACTCCAGGTGCTATTTGGATTTGAGAGGAAAAAAAGAAAATGCTAAATAAATCCTCCAGTTGGTTATTATTCATTTACAAAAAATAGACTAGCTTTAAACGAGGGTCCAAAATTCCTGGGTGGAAAACTCAGTAGTCTATGGTATGAAGAAATGGAGCCTTCAGTGGGAGATGAAGTGTAAGAGTTCCACCCTCATTGGTGGGATCAAGGCATTCACAGCCCCAGTCCCTTCTGCAGTAACCTTGAAGCAGAGACCATGCTGCAACCAGATGCCGGACCTGTGGGTGTCTTGACCTTGGAATCTCCAAAACCACAAAAAATAAAAGGTCTCTTTTTTTATAAACTAACAGGCCTCAGGTATTTCGTAACAGCTGCACACATGAACTAAGGTGCTTTTCCTCTCTATCAGTTTAAATTAGTGAGATCTGCAGCATATGTGTCAAGAAAAGACAGTTTCAGCTTGGGCCTGAGCTCTGTTTCCACATTTCAATTTAGTTCCTGGCTGCTAGACAGATGGTCAGATTTGTACTAGTGATTAGAAGAATGAATTTCCCAGAATTCAGCAATTAAAACCCTACCAGTTCCCCATTCCTGACTTTGAGGTAGGATAGGAGCCATTTCCTAGTAGCTTAATATGATTAGATTAGCAAGAAGATGTCTAACATGACTCAGTGTTACTCTTGAAAAATAATTAGCTCCCTAAGTGGACAAGACCTCTGTGGAATACAAGTATATCTCTTTGATAACATTTAGATTTGGAAGCTTAATTATCCAGTGAAAAATTGTCACTTTAGCATGTTAGTCCATTTGGCTATATATTGACATTATTAAAATGCTTTCCTGGTCTTTATGCAAATTGCTTTAAAAAATATAATTTATCTCCTAGCAACCCAAAGTGAAATAAGCATTGGGAAAAAAATGATATTTCAAGAAATCTTAGGATTCCTAATCCCGGTGACTGCTGAGGTTTATTTGTTGATTATCTGAGTGAGCAAATGGATTTGTCCTAAGAAGCAAATGAAGAGGCTCAATTCACTCAGATCAACAGACAAAAACAAACAAACAACTAGTGCATTTTAGTCATCAGTTTGGCTCTATAAGCATGCACTCAGGAGAATGGAAAAGCCAAACATGAACCTTATGTGCATTTGAAACACACAAGCATCCTCTGGAGTCTGAGGAGTTGTGACCTACCGTGGCCAGCAGAACTGGCAGCCACCTTGCCTCCCGTGCAGCACCTAGTTCCTGAGCCCTAGCGAAATGTCTGAGCAATGCACACAATACCTAAGGTCTGAAATTTTCGGTAAGAAGGAGGAGTCGGGTGATGGCAGCTCAAGTGCTTTCCAGATGCTCATTGCTGAGTTCTTCTTAGGGATGACAAAGTTATTAGCCCAGGGCCTGCAACCCACGTTGACCCTCAGGGTGAGGCTTCAGTCTACCCTGCAATACAGCGGGCCTGCATCCCTCGTCAGACACAGCCCCTAGCCAGGGGTGGCCTCGGGGTGACAGCGCGGGCACAGCGTTTCTGCCCTGGACACAGCGGCGCCCCCTCTTTTGTCCATCCTGATGTGCTGAGTGCTTTCTGCAGCGAGTGCCCTTTTCGGAGAGCTCCATCCACAGCCTCTCTGAGGTGGCTGCTTACAGATTACAGAGGGCCCTGGCCTTCCAGCTCCAACCACAGAATCCCACAGGAGGATTCTGATTGGCCCAGTGGGGAACATGAGCTTCCCCAGGGCCAATCACTAGAGTTTGGGTGATGGAATCCTCTGATTGGCTCCGTATGGCTTATTTGCTCACCTGGTGAGAGAGGGAGAGGGCTTGTATCAAAAGTGGGAGGGTGAGGTGAGGGAGCTGGGAGTCCTTTCTGTCCATCTGATTCTGGCTAGTGCCCACCAGCTGAACCGGCAGGGTGCCTGCCCGTGGGGAAGAAGGTTTGGAGTCTGATTCCTTTCCTCTCAGTGTTTTTCTCATCCACCAGTTTTCCAGCTCTGGATAATCAGGACTTCTCTTCTCCCCTTTTTTCACCTTTAAGTTTCACTGGCCAGGCTCTGGCACAGGAAGGTACTTACAACACAGCAGGCTCATCGGATGGGGTGGGTTTTATGGTCTTCTGAGAACACTCTCTTCTTCCATTTATCAAGCATGAATAAAATCTGAAGATATCATTTTGACACAAAAGAGCAAAGGAGGAATTTCTTAATGATTTTTTTCCCCACAGTTGTAGCAATTGGCATTTGAGTTGGAGTCCCACCTTCACCTGCCCTTACTGGAAATAAGCTTTTCCTTTGCCTGATCCTAATGAGTGTTAAGCAGACCCTTTCCTAACTCAAAGATTAACTCAATATCCAGGAAGCTAGTAGTAGGAACTAGGGGGCCACGGCCAGACCAACACCGCCCTGGCTTTCCAGGGACTTGCTTGGTTTGCAGAAACAGAAGATAAGCGCGCATGAATGCAAAGCACATTTGTTCATACTTGCAAGGAAAAAAAAATGTCAGAGGTGAAGCACAGCAGAGGCAATCACACAGGCCTCAGGAAGGAGGTGTTTCTGCGTCTGTGTGGTGGTTTGAGAGAGGCTCAGACAGCACATAAGTGGGTACCAAGGAGATGGAACTGGTCAGGAACATTCCAGAACTAGGAAGGACTGGGACACAGCATGTGAGGAAGGAAATAGGAGGGGTGGGGTCAGAGAGGGATTCCTTCGGAAGGCCCTAGTTAAGAATGCGGCTATTAGCCAGGCATGGTCTGTAATCCCAGCAACCAGGATGCTGAAGCTTGAGGATGGAGGGTTGAGGCTCACCTGGGCTATATAGGAAGACCCTGTCTCAAAATCTCCCCCAAAGCAAGAAAGAAAGAGAATGTTGGTCCAATGCAAACAGGAAGTGGTTGAGGGCTACAGGAAAGGGCTTGGCCCAAGTGGCTCTGGTATTTCCGAGGGATGACGGTGGGGACGGCAGAGGTCCTAGAGGACTTACGGCGGATGGTGGGAGAGGAGGCTCTGGAGACAGGACGGAGAGGACTTTGGGGACGGGAGGGGCACTGGAAGAGGACAGAGGAGCCTCCGCCAGGCTTCCTGCAGCTCCCTTCTCAGGGACTAGGCCAGCTGGGTTTTGAGGAAGCCAAGCCAGATTTGGCACATGTGCAAATAGTCTTCTGGGGCTGCCGAGGATGCATGGTCCTGCCCATGCTGTCTTGGGGGGGGATGTGGGGGGAAAAGGGGGGGGCAACGCACATGCAAGTCAGAGAATGACAGGAAGTGTAGTTCTGTTTAACCGAAGACAATTTAATTCCAGTTGAAATGCCATTTCTGTGTCAGCAAACAAGCTGTTGTCAGTCATCAGCCTGCGTGACCAGGAATTGACTCTCATCTAACGTGGTCGTCAAGTTGAGCTAAGCCAGATTTCGATTTTAATGTGAATTTCAATTAAGCAGGCTCTGATTACCAGCACTCTCAGCACGGCATCCGCTTCTCCCTCGGAAGCTGGAGATGCCCCGGTTCTGCTCACACTCACCAGAGCCCCATAGACTCTCTCGAATGTGCTCCTTCATGGCCTGAGATCACAACCCTCCAGCACCCAAGACTGTGGGAACTCAGACATTTTAAGAGTGTGTAGCCATCAATGACGATGCCTCTGCAAATAGTGCTGTGGCACAGAGCACCCCATTCAGCGCTCAGCTGCGCTGTGAGGGTCACACACCTGCCATGTTAATCCTTGTTTCTCCTAGATTCCCCAAACTCAAATCACCACTGCTTCTTATGTGAGCAGTCTGCCGTACTTCCTGCCAAGGAACTGAGTGGGAAGGGAAGTGGATTATTCAGGGATTGGAGACCAAGGAAACCGCACGGGAAAATCCTTCTGCTCTAATCTAAAATAAAAAGAGCAGGATCTAAAGCCAGACAGCATGAGGATCGATGTTCAAAGCCAGCCTGGGCAGGAAAGTCCGTGAGATTCTTATCTTCAATTAACCACAATGCCAGAATGGAGCTCTGGCTCAAGTGGTAGAGCACCAGCCTTGAGGAGAAAAGCCTCAGTACTAGCACAGAGATGGGAGGAGGGTGGCAAGGGCAGGGGAAGGAACAGGGAAGGGGAAGAAAGCGGAGGCAGATGATGGGGGAAGGAAGAGAGAAGGATGCAAAATAGTCTACCTAGTACAGTGGACTGCATGAAACATGGCATGTGCCTGGAGAACAGAGTTGGAGGAAATACTCCGTGGTGTTCATTTCATTGTTTGGAGATGAAAGGCTATGGGTAGTGATTTTGCTCTACATGTACTCCATCGTTTTAAATATAGAATATTTGAGCCCATATCTATTGTTTCCTCCATGCAGAAGATGTCCCTGAGCTTCTTTTGCTCAAGGCTAGCACTCTATCTCTTGAGCCACAGCACCACTTCCAGCCTTTTCTGTGATTAATTGGAGATAAGAGTCTCACAGATTTTCCTGCCCAGGCTAGCTTTGAACCTCAATCCGTGAGCCACCATTGCCTGACTACAACCAGTTTTTACCTGGTTAGTAAGTAATCACCAGTGTTTACAGCTTTTGTCCTTTACCCACTGAATGTGTGTGTATGTGTATCTATGTGTGTGTATATGTGTGTGTGTGTTGAGAGAGCAGACAGTACAGGACCTCCTATATACTGTGCTTCTCCCTGCACACACACACACACACACACACACACACACACACTCGAGCAACACCGGATGTTGCTGAAAGGTGGTGTGACCCATGCAGCACCTGTTACAGAACGCTTTGTCAGTGGCGTCTGGTGCAGGGCTGCTTCTAGAGGCTCTGTCCCCATTTGAAAGACTGATGATATAAAACGAAATAGTAACGTTTCTACCACACACATCCAGTGAAAAATTGTGTCTGCTAATTTGAATCAGATTGTGTTTTTGTGGGAACGGTCTTGCTGTCAGGGGGATGTAATGGTCACCATTTTTCAGATCTTCCTAGATGAGCAAAGCCTGAGATTTCAGCGGCAGGCCGGGATTTCCCCTGTTTTCTTAGGGTATGTCACAGTGGCCCTTGCTACATCCAAACTGAGCATCTGCGTAGACATCTTCTTTCATCCTGATCACCTTCCATCACTAATTAAATATTCAAGAAGTGAAGCCTGCAAGAGTCTGAAGATTTCTGTTGACCTCTTTTTTTTTTGTCAGTCATGGGGCTTGAACCCTGGGCCTGGGCGCTGTCCCTCAGCTCTTCAGCTCAAGGCGAGCGCTCTACCACTTGAGCCACAGCGCCACTTCTGGTTTTCTAGTGGCTTATTGGAGATAAGAGTCTCATTGCCCTATTTGTTAGGAAACGGAAAGACTTGGAAAAAATTATGTGAAGAAAAAATTAAGTGAAGAAAGGCCAGGCCCAAAGAAACATAGGTTCCATGGTTTCCCTTATTTGTAATAACTAGTATATGTCTGAGACAAGCAGAAACGGTCAGATAAGTTGATGTTAGGTGAAATGAACCCCAAGATAAGGACTCAAATGTTTTTCTTTCTTGCTATTGTGTCTAACATATTTATAAGATATTTCTTTGTTTCTTTGTATGTCCCTCCCCCACAGTATAACCCATTTTCACTGTATTTGATCTTGGTATAATTTGTGGAGGGGAAGGGAAAAAGCAAATTGGTTAACTAGGGATACAGGTGGATCCATTGCAACAATGAGATGTACAAGATGTTATGTCGAAAGTGAACTTTACAACTTTGGCACGGCGGGGGGGGGGGTGTCGGGGAAGATGGGAAGGGATGGGAAAGGGGAAACAAAGGAGGAGGCAACAATGCTTGATAAGAAATGCACTCATTACCTTGTTCATGTAATTGCCCCTTGTCCATGTAATTGCCCCTCTGTACGGTATTTTCACAATAAAATAAAATGACAGGAAAAAAAATAAAGAGTCTCATGGACTGGCTTTGAACCGTGATCCTCAGAGCTCAGCCTCCTGAGTAGCTAGGATGACAGGCATGAGCCACCGGCTCCCGGCTTTGACCTCTTCTTTTAAATGTGGGTTCTAGGGTTTGTACCCAGGGCCTTGTGCTCTCATTTGGCTTTTTCACTCAAGGCTGGAACTCTACCACTTGAGCCATGCCTTTAATTCTGGCCTTTTTCCTCACTGACTGGAGATAAAAGCCTCATAGACTTTTCTTCCCCAGCTACCTTTGAACTTCAATCCTCAGATCTCAGCCTCCTGAGTAGCTAAGATTCCAGGCGTGATCCACCAGCGCCTGGTCTCTGCTGATCTCTTAAAGCTGCAAATTCCATGAGATGAATTTTCTTGCTTGTTTTGGTTGTGTTGGTAAGCAATTAAAACTTTATTAAAAATAGAGTCTTACTAGTGAAACTTATGTGGGGGTCACTGCTTTATGGGAGCCTCCTCATTTTTATTTAAAACATTTCTCATTATTATCTTTAATATTTTAGGCAAACCACTTATTAATACTATTACATTTCTTTTTTCTGAACTCTAGTTTTTATTCCTACCATAATTTTGCTTATATTTGCTAATATTTCTCTCAGTAATTTAAAAATTAAAAGTAGAAAATAGTTTGCCAGGTGTGGTGGCCCAGACCTATAACTCTAGCCATTCAAGTGACAGATATCTGGAGGATCTTCGTTTGAAGCCAGACCAGGCAAAAAGTTTTGTGAGACTCTACTTCAACCAATAACCAAGTGAAATCACAGGTACCTGTCATCCCAATATGGCGAGAAGCAAAAATAGGAGGATTGAAGTCCTGACAGGCTCGGGTATCAATGCAAGATGCGATCTTTAAGATATCCAAAATAAAGTGAGTGATGTGGCTCAGTAGTAAAGTGCCTTTCTACCAAGCCAGCCTGAGTTCCAATACCAGTACTTCCAAAAAGTAAAATAACTATAGAATATAATGACTTTTAAAGAAACTAAAATTTAAATTTAAAAAATAAAACCAATGTTATTTTATGTTTATAAAACTTACCTTTAACACAATATTGAATTTTAAAATTAAAAAAGAAGGAGAAAATAGAATTGGCTATAGAAAAAGTAAAACATTTGTAAAAGATGGAAGTTTAATTTTGAAGTCTCAGCTAAATGTTATTAAATAGTGTACAAAAGTAGGATTACTTTCTTTTTGTGTGTTTGAGACAGGGTCTTGTTCCATATCCCTGTCTAGGCTTGAATTCTGTCTTTTACTTTAGCCTCCTACCTGGCTTTACTTTCAGTTCTAGTGTTCTATGGCCATTCAGTTGCCATGTAGGAGTTAATTTCAACCTTCACCCATGTCATAGCTAGATCCACTTATTCTCAAATTAGTAATCTGAGTTATTTCACCATTCTCCATTGTTCATCAGATACCAGATGGAATTGTTACAAATGATGCACTAATTCCTCAGTACCTCTGGGCCACAAATAGAAAAATGAAGAGACAGAAGAAATGGTAACAGTAAGAGGATGCTTCATTTTGTGAGGCTCTCTTGAGTTTATCCTATCTAGATTGCACAGGGCAGTATTTTTGGTCACATGTCTCACCTCAGAACTTCGGCTACTCAAGTCTTCCAAAGCAGGCACAAGCTGTGAGCCTTCATTGCCCTGGACTCCCCTGTTTTGTCGGGGGTGGGGGAGAAGGGTTCGATGCTGAGATCGAACTTAGAGTCTCCCACATGCTAAGCAAGTGCCCAGCCACTGAGCTATATCCCCAGCCCCTCAGTTACTCTGTTGCCTGAGCTCCCTGTGTCTGAGCTGTGCTCTTCACCCCAGGGGACGTCTAGGGCTGTAGGTGGAACAAACCCAAAGCTCCTGTCAGATGCAAGTGTGTTCGCTACACATGTGTTCGCTACATGGCTTGTATTTGTGGTATACAGAGCCCTTGGAAATTCAGAACCCAGAACAGAGGCCCTCTTGCTGGAACTAAGAGTAGTACTGTATTGAAATGTCTTTAAATACTGTGGATGGAGAGACTCGCTAGACAGTGCTTTTAATCTCTGGGATGTAGGAGTTAGGTGGGGTGTCAGGAGCGTGGGAGCTGGCAAGGAATCACACCTTGGACAGCTATTAATGGAATAATTTAAGGTACATAGTAGGGGCTTATGGACCTTCAGTTCCCCACAATCTGAGAAAAACATGTGGGAAGAGCAGATGACACCTAGGCCTGTCTCTGGAAATTAATGACACATTAACCCAATTTTCCAGACTGACCACTCCCAGGCCTGCAGGCTCCAATGAAGTCTGTGCCATGTCCCCGTGGTTCATACTTGCAATCTTAGCTACAAGGGTGGGAAGCTAATTTGTGAATACATGGGTCTAGCTATAACATGGATGAAGGGTGGAATTAACTCCTACATTGGCAACTGGACGGCCACAGAACACTAGAACTGAAAGTACAGCCAGGTGTGGTAGCAGTCAGCCAGAATTCCAGCACTTGGGAGGCTAATGTGAAAGGTCAGAAGACTCAGGGCTCAAGGCCAGCCCTGGTCTACATGCCCAGGAGTTGATGGCAATCGAGTTCTTTTGGGAATCTCCATTTCTATGAGAGTAAGCCATTTCAGAAACACAGATGCTTTCAGTTACAGTAAGTTGCATCTCTCAGATGGCTTCTCCTGGAACCTCAGTCTGGAGAAGGTCTTGAAAATAGCAAAAAATCAGAGAATAGGTGTGGGCAAGAGGGGCTGGGGGCGGTCAGTGCTACTTACAATCTAAGGAAAGGGGTGGAGATTGGGAGGGACCACTGAAACTTCTAGACTTCGCCTCACAGTAGGACCCCCTGGTAGGGATTGCATCACAGGCTCTGGAGGCGGGCCCAGACCTCAGTGTTTTGTAAAGCTCCCCAGGTAGTTAAAATTGCAGCCAGGTTGAGTGGCGGGGGTGTCAGAGCCAGGATTAGCCCCAGTCCCCTCTGCTGGAGCCTGGAGATCGCGCTGAACACACCCTGCATGCCAGAGCGGGTCCTGGCATGGAGCAGTGGCTTCAAGGAACTGAAAGGCAAAGGCTGAACAGCACAGAAATGAAGACGGTTTTCATTTTCATCTTCTTTGTAGTGTTTCATGTTGCTGTATGACTCGGAAAAAGTCTTCGTGGATCTCAGTTTCACACAAGCAAGAATCTGCTGGGGTTTATCAGAATTGGATAAACATCCTTGAACTCGTGAGCTCCTCCTGCTAGCCACAGAAGACTTCATTAGACAAAGAGCAAGCAGGAAGAAAGAAAAAAAAAACCAACTGTTCTTTTTTGTTTTCAGAAAATGTCAGTTGTTCCCCCCCCTAATTATACAGACTTATTGTAAAAAAGAAAAAAAATTAAGCATGATGGACAGATAAAACCTAGAAAGAGCCAGTCCCCTGTTATCTAATTGTTTTTGTTTTAATTTCCATTTTGAAAAAAAGAACTCAGCCCACAAGGAAGGCCATGGGAGTGGCAGGCAGCTCTCCTGTCAAGCGTCCTGGCTTTGACCCATTCGCTTTTGACTTCCAAACTTTCACCAATGGCAGGCTTTGCTCGTCTCCCGTCTTCTCACCTGTAGCGATCACGCCTTAATGGTAGTGATTAACTCTCCAGCTCAGAAGGCAGCTGGTTATTAAATTACAACCTCCTGCCACGTTATCCTTCCCCTAAACAATGAGCTCTACACCCCGGCTTTCTCCCTACCCAGGCGGTGTCGTGGCTCTGGGGCAGGTGGCGGGTATGAAGTCACCCCAAAGCCCACCCCGAAACACTCTGAGAACAAGGAGACTGTGGCCACAGACGATTTACAGTGACTTAACTCATTGTCTCTGGTTAAAAAAAATCCTCAAGTGTTGCTGATGAGGAAATGTTAACTCAGAAATCTGTTTAATGGGATTAAGGAAATAAAATATATAGGCTATTTTCCAAACTTCAAATTGGCACAACTGGGCGACATCTGAGGAAGACGTTAAAATTCTTCAAATTCTCACACATGGCCCAGGAGGAGGAGAAGTGCTCAGGGCAGGACGAGATGGCAGCTCTGTCCACCACAGAGGGAAACAGCACGGGGTTGGAGTCCACGCTGAGCTAGGACATGCGTATGCGGATGAAGCGTCTCCTTAGAACTGAAGAGGAGCGGGGCCATTTTGGTGCTGATGCACATTTTGCTGCAGTCGCCCTTCGGGCTCAGTGGCCAGCAGAGCTCCGGAGAGTTGCAGCCCTGCTTGGTGTTGGAGCTCAGCTGCAGGCAATGCCTGCCAGTGTTGCAGTCCCATGGCCAGCACCGCTGTAGCTTCCTCAGGTTCTCATCTCGAGAGTTTGATGAGGGCTGGGAAGATGGCTCAGTGGTAGAGCGCTTGCCTTGCATGCCTGAGGCTCTGGGTTCGATTCCTTAGCACCACATAAGCAAAAAGAAAGAAGCCGGAAGTGGCGCTGTGGCTCAAGTGGTAGAGCACTAGCCTTGAGCTGAAGAGCTGAGGGACAGCGCCCAGGCCCAGAGTTCAGGCCCCACAGCCGGACCCAAAAAAAGAGTTTGATGAATGAGGACCAGGACAGTGAGGAGGAGTTGGAAGAACGTTATTCAGACGACATGGACGGAACTCCAAGTCTGCCGCCACTGCCCCTCTGTCCATCCTGTGTTCTCTCCGCCAGTCGTCCATCCTCTCTTCTTCAGGTGGTTCTCTGTTTGTCTGTGTGTCTGTGTGTCTGTGTGTCTGTCTGGGCCGAGGGGTTCTTACACCCTGGGCTGTGTTCTGATCAGTTGTTTCTATTATAATTAGGTATTTTGGAAGGTGATACTTTTGTGGGGGGGGGTCTCAACATTCTGACTGGTTGTTCATTCCTACTCAGGCCCCTTCTGCAAATCCTCTCTTCCCCTCCTTTCCCCCCCCCTCCACCCCCAGTTTTTAAAAAAGTTTTTGGAACTAGAAAGGGCGTGGGAGGAACAAAGGCAAGCCTTTGGAAATAATGTCTCTCTTTTTTTTTTTGCATCTGGTTTCTGCTTGCTAGGCCGAGATACTCTCCAGGGGTCCCAAGTCTTCAGAAATTCTCGCCTTTGGTATTGTCCATTTCAAATACACTGAGGCTGATGTGCAGCCAAGGGAGGGATGACAGCGGGGCAAGACTTTTGCAGAGAGAAGATAGTTTCTCAGAGGCTTATTCAGGAACCTAGACTTTTCCTTTTTTTTCTTTCTTCCACCTGTCTTATTTCCCCTAAAACATCAGGTCTATGGAGCAGCCCGGTTACTCTCCGCCTGTGGCTCCTCAACGGCCCCTTCTGTGTTTCCCTTGGCAGTTAATTCCATCCACTGTTCAGGTGTGTGCAGAGCTCTCTCTGGCTGAGAACAGAAGCAGCTTTGCTCACGAGGAGCCCATCGATGATGTCAAGGTGAGTTTTCAAGTTCAGTCAAGTTTCCCACTCCTGCAAAGGTAGTTGTGTTCACTTTTGACTAATGACGCCATTTTCCTCAGGAGAAACTGAGCTGATTCCGAATCTGCCACCACCCCACATTTGTGAATGGTCTTCATGTTTCAGGTGCTCTTTATTGACTCTTCAGAGTGGTCTGTCATGTTCTAAATACAAAACGGCTCTCGTTGGGCTACTTCTCATCTTTCTGAGCTTTTACCTTACCTAGGAAACGTCAGCGAATCAATCGAAGCCATGACCCCACTATGCCGATTTTGAAAATAAGCTGGGATCAAGATTCGGAGTGTGTCCCTGATGAAAAGTAGGAAAGGCCAGGTATTTTTAGATCCACTTTAATCAGCCACAATTGCCAGGATAATTCATGTAGAAACAGGGTCTCTTTCCACCTAAATGGTCCAGGTAATTTAGGCTGTGAACTGTGGTGCACTCTGCAGAACTGATTGTAAATCACTCTCACGAGTCATCAAGGAATAACTAAATACTTTGCAAAAATTACTCCCATCAGGGGACTTGATTTCTTACTATTTATGATGATCAAAAAACTCATCATGAAAGCTCTCCAAATATATTGTTAAAGTGAAAAATGCAAGATGAAGAACAATGCATATAATCTGCTGCCATTTATAATAAATGTAGATCGCAGAAGAATATATATGTGCATTGCCTTGTAAATGCCTTATAATGTCTTTAAGGAAAGGAAGAAGGAATGACAACAACAAATGAATGTAATAGCCTGGTCCCCTGTTGGGGCTGGGGAGGTTGACAGACAGGGGTATTAATGGATAGAAGGCTTTTTTGTTTATTTTGATATTTGAAGCATGTGAATGAACAACTTGGCAAAAAAGTGAACAAATTGGCAAAAATATAAAAGCCCTAATAAATATTTAATTGAAAGTCTATATTGCCAACAATTGGTGATTGGTCCCTAAAGGGGCACATATAATAAGAGGCACCTCTCTGGTATTCATTCTGGTATTCATCCTATAACTGAAGAGAACAATTGAGGCTGGAATAGAGGCTAATGCATTTACCTTCTCTCACAAGCAGCCCCAAAAGAGGAACAGCTTGGAGGGCTGGAAGGACCCTGCTCTAGTGCTCCCCCTAACCCTGGCACTCTGGCTGTGTGTTGTGGGCAGTGCTAGGTATCCAGAGGTCTTGGGGTCCATCTGACTATGTCTGTCCATCATCCCATCAGCAGAAGGAAACTCATTTCAGAAGATTCCATAAGCTCCACAGACAGGTGTCTGGACAGCTAAGCAATCTTTGATTTAAAAAACCAAACAGAGCCAGGTGCCAGTGACTCACGCCTGTAATCCTAGCTACTCAGGAGGCTGAGATCTGAGTATCTCGGCTCAAAGTCAGCCCAGGCAGGAAAGTCTATGAGACTCTTATCTCCAATTAAGCACAGAAAAAGCTAGAAGTGGTGTTGTAGCTCTAGTGATAAGAGTGCTAGCCTTGAGCAGGACAGTGCCCAGTTCCTGAGTTCAAAACCCAGGATCACCAAACAAACACAAACCCCAAAAACAAAAAACAAAAACAAGAAAACCCCACAGCTCTCAAACATGGCTAAATGGGCTATTTTATGCTATTCATAGTTTACCATAATTTTTAAACAATAATGTAATCTACCAAGACCATTAAATGGTATACTTTAAATAGGTGACTTGCATGGTATATGACTCAATAACTGTTTGTTTTTTAATTAGATCCAAACCCTTGCCTTTCCTGAAATATTTTAAGGTGGAAGCTATGCCAGACTTTTTGTTGTTGTTGTTGCAGTGATAGGTAACCTAGCACAATTTAAAAGCTGGATGATTTGGCCTTGTAGTTTTAATCCATGCTCATTGGCCCCCAAAGGCAAGGGCCTGTGGTGAGCTGGGGCCTTGTGGAGGCAGGAGGGAGTGGCAGAGGGGAGCTGCCAACTTCACAACAGCCAGGATGCAGAGAGAGACAGAGACAGAGGGACAGAGAGAGCACCGAGAGACAGAGACCCTGACAGACAGACAGACACAGAGAGAAACACTCAGAGAAACACACACACCAACAGGGAGATGGAGACTGACAAGAGAGAGACCAAAAGGGAGGAGCCAAAGAGAGACAGAGAGAGAATGACTGAGGACAAGGCATATCCCCCAAAGGATATGTGACCTCGTAGGACCCAGCTGCTAATAGTACATTCAGCTAAGAACTCACCAATGGATTAATCCGCTGATGTAGTCAGCAATGTGGTTCAGGCTCTGATGACCCAATCACCTTTCAGTATCACCACCAGTTGGGGGCCAAGTGTTCAACACACAAGCCTTTGTGGGAAGTGTGTGTGTGTGTGTGTGTGTGTGTGTGTGTGTGTGTGTGTGTGTGTGGTCATGGTGTTTGAACACAGGCTAGGTGTTGTTCCTGAGCTCTTTTGCTCAAGACTAGCACTCTACCACTTTGAGGCACATCTCCACTTCGGGTTTGCTGGGGTTCATTGGAGATAAAGAGTTTCACAGACTTTCCTGCCCAGGCTGGCTTTGAACCGTGAACCTCAGATCTCAGCCTCCTGAGTAGCTAGGATGACAGATGTGAGCCACCAGACCTGGCTAAGGGGGATTCTTTATATGCGAAACACAAGACAGGCCTTCCGTCTTCTGCATGCAGATTCCAGTGCCTCTGGGAGGCTGGCTGAGGAAGGCCTCTAAAGGTGTGTTGTCTGGATGATGACTTTCATTATCCACAGGGATAGATAGTTCACATTCGCCTACTAATTCTATCTGGCTTTTTTTTTTTTTGGAATGAGGATGTTTTCTATGAGAATATCTTTATTTCTATTACATCAACCTTGTTTTTTTCACTTGTTTTGATTAAAAACAAACTAGAAGCCTTCCCCTATGACTCTACTGAAGAAGAAACCATAAGTCAACAAGAGAAATCAAATAACTCAATTACAAAGTAGGCACAGAGCTTCAGTAGATCTGTCTGTAGAGATGATACATAAATGGCCAGCAGTACACACAGAGATGTTCGGTTGCTAATCATCAGAGAAATGCTAATGTAGACCTTATGCCCACTCAGTGGCTCCCATGAAAAAAACAAAACCAAACAGGAAATCACAAGGGTTGGCAAAGGTGGAGAAACAAGACCCCTTGTGCGGTGCCGATGGACTGTAAACTAATGCAGCTGCTGGAGAAACAGTAGTGAGGTTCCTCAATGGAAAACAGAACTGGCAGGCTCTAATAGTCCTCTTTCTGGGTATCTGAAAGCAGACTCTCAGGGAGAGGTGTACATGCCTACAACCATAGCAGCACTAGCCATAGTAGCCAGGCAGTAGAAGAAACTTGTCCAACAGGTGTGAGTGGCTAAGGAATACATGGTTATTAATACAGTGGAATTTTCTTCAGTCTTAAAAAGGGAACAAACTTCCTCATGTTATAACCAGGAGGCTAAGTGAGAAAAGTAATCATTAAAAAAACAAATATATTGTTCATTTCATTCACATGAGGTCTCTAAAGTAGGCAAATTCATAGCAAGTGATGGTATCTAGGGGCAGGTTTGGTTTCTCCATTGATTAAAGAATGAAAGGATAGGGAAGTGTGTAAAGTAGGCAGAATTGGTTTGTTTGAAAGCAGTCTGGAACATGTATCTGTTCACAGTTGCTCACTTTCTAATAAAGACTCCCAGTTCGACCTCTCAAAATGTGGCTTCTCTGCATCTCATGATCGAATTTCCATATAACATTTTTATTTTTTTTGGTCCGGTCATGGGGCCTGAACTCTGGGCCTGGGCGCTGTCCCTCAGCTCTTCAGCTCAAGGCTAGTGCTCTACCACTTGAGCCACAGCGCCACTTCCGGCTTTTTTCTTTTTGCTTATGTGGTGCTGAGGAATTGAACCCAGGGCCTCGAGCATGCAAGGCAAGCGCTCTACCACTGAGCCACCTTCCCAGCCCCCATATAACATTTTTATCTGTGTTTTAATTCTCTACTGGTGATAAATCAACATACTGACTACAGGACATACATTTCTGATCTATGTCATTTATGTTCCCTTTGTCATCTGGAAGCCAATTAAAGTCCTCTACCTGCCTTTCTGGAGTAAGCAATATCAATATCAATATCTTAATGTTTATTAAGCTTTTCAAACATACCATCAATTCCCCAGCCAGAGCACCTCACTTTGTGACCATGACTCTAGTCCCAACACAGCTTCCCAAGTACACCTGCCAATATATTCTTGGATTCATTCATAATCCATTTACCAACTTACATTTGAAGGATAATTGTTTGTGGAAAATAACTAGATTATTATGCCTGTTGCTGGCTGCTTAGGAGTCCGTGGATTATAAGGAATGGATAATAGAGTGACAAAACTGAATGTGGGAGGGGGGACCAAGATGGCGACGGGGCAGTAGGGAAACGCCACAGCTCTCTCCAACCAAAAAGAGAGTTCGAGCTCCAACGCTTAATCCCCCCAAGAGACCGACAACAACAAAAAGACGAACACTCAGAGAAAAACCAGAGGCGGAGAATAACAAAAAAGAAACAGAGGAAAAGAAGAATTTCAGAAGAAAAGCGAAGACCCCTCCCCCAACCTTTACTGGCCGCGCGGCAGTGCGCCAAGCCGCCGGCCAGCCGGCCCAGCGGGGGCTGCGGGAGCCCCAAGAGACACAGCAGAGACACAGGGGGCCGCTTTCAGATCACCAGGTACTGGTTTACAGAACAGCGGATCGCCAGGAACAGAGAAGCCTACCAGCCGGGAGTCTCCACGAGGATCCCACCCCCACCCCTCACTCTCCACCTGAGCAGAGAGGCTCCATCCCGCCAAAGCCGCTCGGCACCAGCAGCGCGCCCGCCCAATCGCGATCGCAACGACCCGGCACTCTCCACCCGAGCAGAGAGGTTCCATCCCGCCAAAACCGCCAGCAGCGCGCAAAGGGAACTGTCTGCAGACCACCCACCCGCCCGCCCGATCACGATCGCAACGACCCGGCGGGGCCACTCGGGCCCCAGAGGTACCGCGAAGAAGCTGTCTGAGCGGGGACACTCTTGACCCGACAGCTTCGACAGAGGCAGAGACAGAAAAGAATCACACAGAGCCACCACCGCCCAACCCAGCCCGGATTGCAACAACAACTGACGACCTACACCACACAGAAACAACCAGCTCCAGGGTGAATACCCCACAGGGGAAGTGTATCCCTCAAGGGAGACCAGAGCTGGAGGGAATCCCCAGACCCTGACCTAGACTCCCTACCCCAACACCCGGACCACAGGACCCACTAAAACTGGGAACTGTTTGAGAGCTCCACCAGCCCGTGGAGCACACTCAGCTGGCCAGGCTAGAGCAAGAGCACCCCTGGAAGGGAGCTTAAATGCCCAAGCCAGGAACAGCGCCCCTGGGTCAAGACTACCAACAGTAGAAGAAATTTGAACTGTGTCCCCCAGGCTGTATAACCTAGGTGGTATACACATCAGCACAGGCCTAACGAGTGCGCTCCAGGCTGCATAACCTAGGTGGTATACACATCAGCACAGGCCTAACAAGCGCGCTCCAGGCTGGGGCCGGAACCAGGCCCGGGGATCCAGCGCCTGAACAACACAACCAACTCCTCCCAATTGAAGTAAAAAGCTGAGCATACGCCTCAACAGAGGGGAGAAAGCCAGGAAACAACACTCCCCGGGGAAGCATGCCTGTGACAACAAAAGACCTGGAGGCCCAGGACAAGAGAAGCCCAAACCCCACCAAAACTCCACCCATATACCCTAGACTGGGAATTGGGCAACACAGGCTGCCAGCACCTGATAGTAAGCAGGAGCTCAGACTGTTAAGGCGGCTCAGCAATAGAGTGATAGTCTTGGATGTATGAGGCCCTGGATCTGATTCCTCAGCATCACAAAAGCAAAAAGGGTCAGAAGTGGTGCTGTGGCTCAAACGGTAGGGTGCCAGCCTTGAGCTGAAAAAGCTGAGGGACAGCACCCAAACCTAGAGTTCAAGCCCACAACCAGCCCAAAACAAACAAACAAAAACACATCAGGAGCCCATAGCAGACTCCAGCATTTGGGAGAGTGCATCCAGAGCATCTGTTCTTCACAAGAGCACCCGTAGGAGCAAACACAAGCAGTCTAGGCTGCTCAACCCTTCCAAAGGCGGGAACTGCCAGCAATCTACAGCAGAGAGCTGAGAATCCTAAATAAGTCAGAATAGCAGCTGGAAATAGGCTCCCAACAGAACCCAGATCAGGCACAGACTCTCTCTACCAATACAGAATCAGCAACCAAGCAAAGACAGACACACCAAAACAAAATCGAAGAGCAGTCTCCTGAACCTCCATGCGAAAATCACAGAGAAAAATCACAAGGTTTACTACCACCCAGGACAGCAAGCTCACCTCAAAAGCCAGCAGCCACACAGGGGAGAGCCCCAGTGGGAGCAAAGCAGGAATGGAAGACAAAGGCTACTTCCAAGGGTTGCTGGAGGCAATGACTCAAGAAATAAAGCGAGAAATTGATCAGAAATTGAAAGAGCACAAGGATGAACTATCCAAAGAGATACAGGGTATCAAACAAGAGATGCATGCAAAAATAGAAGCTGCACAAACCTCAGTAAGAAGTGAGATAAACGCCAAATTAGAGGTAATGCATACCTCATTGAGAGGTGAGATCAGTACTCTGAGAACCAACATTGAATCCATAAAGGGATCCATTTCCTCCATGCAAACCACAATAGAAGCCACTGTCAACAGAGTGAATGAAATGGAAGGTCGAGTGTCAGATACAGAAGACAGAATACACCAACTGGACCAAAAAGTGACAGATATGGAAAAATTACTCAAATTAAACCAAAGGGATATTCAAGAGCAAGCAGATAATGCTAAAAAATTTAACCTTCGCATAATTGGAGTGGACGAAGGTGAGGAATTCCAGAGCAAGGGAATGCACCACCTATTTAACAATATAATCAATGAAAATTTTCCCCACCTCAAAAACAACCATCTTAACTACATCACAAAAGCTTATCGAACACCCAACAAGCAAGACCCCAGGAGAAACACTTCTAGACACATTATAGTAAAAATGATAGATCTGAATAATAAGGAAACAATCCTGCATGCAGCAAAAATGAAGAAGGAGCTATACTACAATGGGAAAAAAATAAGAATTACTGCAGATCTCTCCACACAAACAATGAATGCAAGAAAAGCCTGGGAAAGCACCATACGAGCCCTGAGAGCCAATAACTGCCAACCCAGACTGATCTACCCGGCAAAGCTAGCATTCACATTTGATGGAGAACTGAAAACTTTTAATAGCAAAGAAAAACTAAATGAATACATAAACATTAAGCCAGCATTACAAAGAATTCTAAGAGGGGGGACACAACCTGAAGAAAGCAGCCAGGAACTGGGGCCTGCCCCAAACAGGCGTTACTCAAAGTCTAACTGAGCAAGCACAGGAGGAAAGGAAAAAAGAAAAACTTAGGAAAACGGAATGGCAGGGACAACAATGCATCTCTCTATACTTTCTCTTAATATAAATGGGCTGAATTCGCCAATTAAAAGAAAACGAACTGAGGACTGGATAAGAAAACAAGACCCATCCATTTGTTGCCTTCAGGAGACCCACCTCTCAGCCAAACATACAAACAAACTCAGAGTGAAGGGATGGAAAAGGATCTACCAATCAAACGCCCCCAGTAAGAAAGCAGGTGTAGCTATCCTGATATCTGACAAAATAAACTTTTCATTAAAATCAGTACAGAAAGACAAGGACGGACACTACATATTAATAAAGGGAACAATCCAAGAGGAGGATATAACCATCATCAACTTATATGCCCCAAATATTGGTGCACCCAGATATGTCAAACAAATGCTCTCAAACTTACAGAATAAAATAGATCCCAATACGATAATACTAGGAGACTTTAACACACCACTCTCACCAAAGGACAGGTCTACCAACCAGAGGATTGGCAAAGAAGCTACCGAATTAAGAGAGGCCATACTGCAAGCGGAATTAACTGACATCTACCGAGTATTTCACCCTAAAACAACACAGTACACATTCTTCTCAGCAGCTCACGGAACTTTCTCCAAAATAGACCATATCATAGTTCATGCAAGGAACTTAAGCAAATACAAAGGGATCGACATAATCCCCTGTATCCTATCTGACCACAGTGGAATCAAGCTAGCTCTCAATAACAAAGCATACCGCAGAAATTTCTCCAATACATGGAAATTGAACAGCACACTCCTTAACAATGCCTGGATAACAGAAGAGATCAGAGAAGAAATAAAGCATTTCCTACAACTCAATGAAAATGAAAACACCTCACAAAGAAACTTGTGGGACACAGCAAAAGCAGTCCTGAGGGGCAAATTTATTGCCCTCAGTGCCCACATCAAGAGAATGGAGACAGACCAAGTAAATAATCTCATGTTGCAATTAAAACAGCTAGAAAAACAGGAAAAAATGGGACCTAAAGCTACTAGAAGAAGCCAGATAACCAAATTAAAAGCAGAGATTAACCAATTAGAAAATCAGAAAACCATAACCAAAATAAACCAAACAAAAAGCTGGTTCTTTGAAAAAATAAACAAAATTGATGGCCCATTGGCTAGATTAATTAAAAAAAGAAGAGAGGAAACCCATATTAATAGGATTAGGGATGCCACGGGAAACATCACCACACGTACCCAAGATATCCAAACAATTCTAACAGACTACTTTCAAAAGCTATACTCTCTAAAGGAAGAAAATCGGGCAGAAATGGATGCATTTTTAGAGAAATACAAGTTGCCCAAACTGAGCAAAGAAGAAGTTAACCAATTAAATAAGCCAATATCCTATAATGAGATACAGGAAGCTATCAAAAGTCTTCCAACAAAAAAAAGCCCAGGACCAGATGGATTCACAGCAGAATTCTATAAGACCTTCAAACAAGAACTAATACCCATACTCCTCAAGCTCTTCAGAGAAACAGAGAAGGAAGGAGCTATCCCAAACTCATTCTACGAAGCCAATATCACACTCATCCCCAAACCAGGCAAAGACCCAACCAAAAAGGAGAATTACAGGCCAATCTCCTTGATGAACACAGATGCAAAGATCCTTAACAAGATTCTAGCTAACAGAATCCAGAAACACATAAAAAAAATAATTCACTATGACCAGGTAGGCTTCATCCCAGAGACACAGGGATGGTTTAACATACGTAAGTCAATAAATGTAATCCAACATATCAACAGAGCCAAGGTCAAGAATCACATGATTATCGCTACAGATGCAGAAAAGGCCTTTGACAAAATTCAACATTCATTCATGCTAAAAGCTCTGGAGAAAATAGGAATAGAAGGAACATTTCTAAAAACAATAAAAGCCATTTATGACAGACCAATAGCCAATATTATACTTAATGGGGAAAAGCTACAACCAATTCTCCTAAAATCAGGAACAAGGCAAGGATGCCCACTGTCTCCACTCCTCTTCAATATAGTCCTAGAACCCTTAGCCAGGGCAATAAGGCAAGAAAAAGACATTAAAGGGATCCGCATAGGAAAAGAAGAAGTTAAACTATCCCTTTTTGCAGACGACATGATACTATACCTCCAAGATCCCAAAAACTCCATCCCCAAACTCTTAGAAATCATAAATCACTTTGGCAAAATAGCAGGATACAAAATAAACCCACAAAAATCAGTTGCCTTCCTATACACTGATAATGTACAGGAAGAGAGGGAAATAAAGGGAGCAACCCCATTCACAATAACCTCCCGAAAAATAAAATATTTAGGAATTAACCTAACCAAAGATGTAAAAGAACTATTTAATGAGAACTATAAAAAGTTAAAGAAAGAAATTGCAGAAGACACTAGGAAATGGAAAGACCTCCCATGCTCCTGGATAGGCCGACTTAATATAGTAAAGATGGTAATACTTCCAAAACTAATATACAAATTCAACGCAATTCCTATTAAAATTCCAATGACGTACATCTCTGAAATACAGAAAACAGTCCAAAAATTCATATGGAACAACAAAAGACCTAGAATAGCCAAAACAATTTTAGGGATAAAGACAATATGGGAGGGCTATCCATGCCGAACTTCAAACTCTACTACAGAGCTATAATAACAAAGACAGCATGGTACTGGCACAAAAACAGACCCGAAGACCAATGGAACAGAATAGAAGATCCAGAAATAAATCCACAGGCCTACAGCCAGCTGATATTCGACAAAGGAGCCAAAGACATACAATGGAAGAAACACAGCCTCTTCAACCGCTGGTGCTGGGAAAACTGGGCAGCCACATGCAGAAAACTAAAAGTGGACCCCAGCCTATCACCATGCACCAACATCAACTCAAAATGGATTAAAGACCTTAACATTAAACCTGAATCTCTGAAACTACTGCAGGACAGAGTAGGAGAGACACTTGAACTAATAGGCACAGGAAGGAACTTCCTGAACAGAGTCCCAGGGTCACAACAAATTGGAGAGAGACTCGACAAATGGGACTACCTTAAAATAAAAAGCTTCTGCACAGATAAAGCTATCGCAACCAAGCTAGAAAGACAACCAACTAATTGGGAAAAAATATTTACCAGCAATATATCAGACAAGGGGTTAACATCCTGTATATACAGGGAACTCAAGAAACTAATCCCTCCCAAACCTAACAAACCAATTACTAAATGGGCAAGGGAACTAAAGAGGGACTTCTCAAATGAAGAAATAAAAATGGCAAAGAAACACATGAGGAAATGTTCATCATCCCTGGTGGTGAAGGAAATGCAAATAAAGACAACCCTGAGATACCACCTTACCCCAGTCAGAATGTCCCACATCCACAAATCAGCCAACGACAAATGCTGGAGGGGATGTGGAGAACGAGGAACGCTATTACACTGCTGGTGGGAATGTACACTCATACAACCACTTTGGAAAGCAATCTGGAGGGTCCTTAGAAAGCTAAAGATTGACCTCCCTTATGACCCAGTCATACCACTTCTAGGCATCTACCCTGAACAACAGGAACCAATATACAAGGACACGTGCACCTCCATGTTTATTGCAGCACTGTTCACAATAGCTAGGATATGGAAACAACCTAGATGCCCCACCACAGATGAATGGATCCAAAAATTGTGGTATCTATACACAATGGAATATTATGCAGCCATTAGAAATGACAAAATAATGGCATTTGCAGGGAAATGGATGGAGCTAGAAGGAATCATGTTGAGCGAGGTAAGCCAAGAACGAAGAGACAAACAGTACATGGTCTCCCTGATAAGCGGATGATAAATCCAAAATGTTAGGTGATATGACAAAACTAACAGGACTTAAGAAACAAAGAACTCCCACTCATCTGGTTGAACCACTACTAAATATCCCCATGCTGCTGATCACGTGTATGGTATATAACATATGAACACCGTTATATATTACAGACTGTGATAGACAATTTGCTCCAGGAAAGTTAGAATGAACGTGTGACTTTAAATGAGCATCATTATTCCACAATACTATGAATTTCCAGAAATTAAGTAATCACTTAATCACAATCAAAAAAAAAAAAAAAAGAACCTTGGGGAAGGGAGGGAGGGAGGGGACGGTAGGGAGAAAACAATGGAGGGGGTAACAATGTTCAAGAGGAAGTGTACTCATTACCCCACTCATGTAACTGTAACCCTCTGTATAGAATCTTTACAATAAAAAAATTAAAAAAAAAAAAAAACTGAATGTGGAAAATCCAAAGACTAGCCTCTTGCTCATCTGAGATGTCCCTATGTTATGTCAAATTCTGGGTGAGAATTGAGTGCTGTCACCTAATGTCTGCATATTTGGTTGGATTTGGAGATGTATAGGTTTCAGTGCTGCCCACTGGGATGTATTGATGGGCAATCAAAGGAGACCAGGCTTACATAATATTCGATGTACATATGTGCACATGGAAGAAGGTAACTTAAGGGGATGGGTGGGGTTGGGAGAGAGAGAGAGACCAGTGGAGGAGATGGCACTGATCAAGATGTATTGAGCTCCTAAAGTGACATGTTAAATCGAAGCCCCTTTGTACAACCACTTGATGGTAATACAAAATAAATAAAATAATAAACAAAGGAGATTCAACTTAGGGGATGATGAAGATGATGTCGAAGGCAACGTTAGGGGAAGATTGGGGGATATTTTAGGAGAGAATACAATGCCAGAAGGTAACAATAATGGAAATCTGTTGGGCACACACCTTATTGCACAGTGTGCTACTCAGGAATGTAGGCGGCCTCTGACCTGGGTGGGCCTCCTGGAGATGCTATGTAGCTTGCAGAGGACTCTTGGCACCTGGGTAGTTTGAGATGGAATGAAGGAATTTCCCAGGGCAGCATTCTGGGCTGCTCAGCCAGCTGACTGACCTCTCTTGACACTGGCTCCTACATTTCCAACCTTGAGACACAGATCAGAAATACAAATTGTTCCCTGAAATAACAATAAAAGCAAGGCATATGCCATTTCTGGTGGCATTTTGTTTCTGAGGCTACCTTTTGATCTCTGCTCTATCACTGGCCAGTTTATAGACATATTGAGAAATGAAATTACTGGGTGGTTTTTGTTTTTCCATTCCGGCCATTTGTCAGCAAATGCTGTAAAAACCTGAATTGTCACTCCTAATCTTCCTCAGAGATTCAGTTTCCTTTGATCTCCTCCTCTGCGTGACATTGGTGCCTGGCTTGCCCATTTAATTGTCTGACTTTGGATTGTTGTTTTAAAGTTGAGGGCAAGTTTGCTTTCTATTTTACTTTTATTTTTTAAAGAAGTCCTACTATCTTTGAGCAGGCCTCCAGAGAAACTAGCCATTTCCTCACACCTTCTCTACTAGGTTAGTAATATCTGATTCAAATCAGTTTGTGTATATATTAACTTTCTGAGGCCACCAAGAGAAACATTTGATAGAAAAGGGCATAGAGTTGTTGAGAGTTTTGTCAGTGTCTTCACGAAAGATAACATGGCAGGCTTGCAAAGAGCAGTCCCAGCTCCCCTCAGTACGGTCGGCATCTCAACATGGCTTCCTTGGTTTACCCCTAGGTACTTTCTTTTACCATGATAGTTGACAAATAAGGGTTATACTATCTGAGAATCTTTGTAGATTTCCATCCCAGAGGATGGAAATCCTCACCCTGTGTGAGTCTCAGTAGAGTTTCTGAAAGGTTAGATATTAGACATGTACACAATTTCAATGGTGTATGTGTGTGTGTGTGTGTGTGTGTGTGTGTGTGTGTTTGCATGCGTGCATGTGTGTGTGTGCATGCGTGCGTGCACAGATTGGTACTGGGGCTTGAACTCGGGTCCTTTCCCTCTCCCTTGGCTTTATTTGGGTAAGGCTGGCATTCTACCACTTGAGCCACAGTCCACATGCAGCTTTTTTTTGCTGGTTAATTGGAGATAAGAATCTCACAGACTTTTCTGCCTGAGCTGGCTTTGAGCTGTGATCCTCAGACCTCAGCTGCCTAAGCAGCTAAGATTATAGGTGTGAGCCACCAGTGCCTGGCTCAACTGACAGTTTTAAACCATCAGTATCAGCACTAAAGGGTCGACATATACTGAGGCAAATAATGTTTGCAATGCTTCAGAGATGGAGTCTAAGCAAGTTTGTAGAATCAGAGTCTTCCCCATCCCCAGTGCCTATGTGGTTTTTGACACTCTTTGGTCCCTTCCTGTCTGCCCTCAGGACTTACAGTAGGGTTTTTTAATTTGCAGCTAAGCCTTGTCCCCGGAGTGACTACAGATGGGATTGAGGAAGGGCAGACACGCACAGCGTCCGTCCGTCCGCGTGGAAGGAAGGCTGGGAGGAGGCTCACGCCTCACTCCAGAGCAAAACACTTGAGGAGACACTTGAGAGGGGGGAAAAAAAACACTTCAGCGGTCGCTGTAAACAGGCTTGGCTCCCGCCGGCCCAGGAGGTCACACCAGGGCAAGCTTCTGCTGCTCCACCTCCCCCGTCCCAATCCCCATCCCCAGGATGCTGCCAGAGAGGGGACACAGGCAGAGCACCCCGCCTCAGGGGAGGAGAGTCTCCAAACCAGAACCTCTTTCTCAAAGAGTAGATCGAATCACACGGGGGACCACGCGGGGAGAGGGCCCCCAGGCGTGTGCCGTTGACTGGTGACAGACACTTCCTATGCGACGTGAATCACCACTGTACGTGTCGCAGACACTTGTGGTGTGTGTTTTACCAAGTGGACCTCACACCTCTTGCTAGCAGATTCCTTCAGCTGTCTCATTAACTACCGGTGCCTCTCCAGAGCCAGCCTGGCAGCAGGCTTCAGTAATTGTAGTGCGAATGAACAGAGAACTTACTTGGGCCGGCACTCTGATGAGAGTGAGCTGGGATAGATGCTGGGCAGGCACAGGAGGGAAAGCCAAGCCCCCAGCGGAGGAAGGGTGCTGATCTAAGGGAAGAGGCAGCATATTATTGGGAGAGTGCATCTACAGCAGCGGGCGGCCAAGCACAGACAGAGGAGGGTGTCTGTTGAGCCTGGGAGTTGAGAGTGGCAGGGGTGAGTAGGGAGGAGGCCTCCTGCCCCAATTGGGCTGGCAGCAGGTGGGTTAGAGAAAGAGCTGGGCAGGACTGGTTGTCTCTAAATATCCGGTGTGAAGTCACCAGGGGAAAGAGAGAGAGGAGGAGGGACAAAGAAAGAAGAATGAGAAGTGGAAAAGAAATAGGAAGAGCATACTATGAGAGGAGAGAAGAGGAGAGGAGAGGAGAGGAGATGAGAGCAGAGGAGAAAGAAGGGAGGGTAAAGGAGAGGGAAGAGGGGAGAAGTGAGGGGAGGAAGGAGGGAAAGAGAAAGAATGTAGGTAGTAAGAGGAAAGGGAAAAGAGAGGAGGAGAAGAGAGAAACAGAAAAAGAAAACTTTCTCATCTGTTAAAAAAAAAGCCTAAATGTAAAGAATGCAATGGAGAAACAGGAGCAGCTAATCCAAGATCTAGACCAAGAAGAGGGGCCTAAGTCCTTCAGAAAAGTGAGAGAGAGAGAGAGAGAGAGAGAGAGAGAGAGAGAGAGAGAGAGAGAGAGAGAGAGAGAGAGAGAGAGAGAGAGAGAGGTGAGATTGACAGGAAAAGGCTGGGCCAGGCAGGGAGTGTACATATCGCTCTGGCTTATTTCATTTTTAGGGAAGGATGATTGGCACATGGATGGCTTGGATGAAGGGAGCCCCCCGATCTTTAACTTGTGGGTCACTTAGAAAAAAACTTGGAGGAAATGCTCCGACATGGAGATGTCAGCTTGAGTGACAGCCCCACGTGCGGTGCCTGGCACTGGCTGCTTCCTTTCTATGCATCGTTTCACAGAAATGCTGACTGCCATTTGAACAGAGAGACATCCTTCCCGCCCGGGGTCAGGAAACTGACAGAACCCACCCATTAATAGAAATAACTGTCATTTAAAATCAAATGCTTGGTGGAAAACTTCAGCAATCTATGAGATAACATGAGGCCTGTGATCCCGGCACCCATGGATCACTGTTTGGGATGCAGGTGCGCGGGCAGAGAGGATGCTGGGAGCAGGAGCCGGCTCCATGCCTGCCGTCCCCACAGCTTCCACCAGCACTGTGCGGGCTCCATTTCTTCCTTTGTGACCCACCTACATGCTAATTAGGAGCTCCGCCTGGGACCTGAGTGAAAGATGTGACAACATAGCTAATAGCGTGGCAGTCACAGATGGTAAAACCTTTTGGTGACGAGGGTTCCCTGGAGAAGATGTCCTCCTGACGAAACATCAAAGTGAAGCTGGCCCCACACTCTAGATAAAGGCTCCAGGCCCAGGTCCAGCTCTGAACTTCTGCAATCCATCTTTTGTTCATGTATTCTGTTATCTACTCATTTGTATCGATTTATTCCTTTGTATAGCCAATAGGGCTTTCGAACCCAATTCTCTTAGCTTTTTTGCTCCAGGCTGGCACTCTACCACTTGAACCATAGTGCTACTCCTGACATTTTTTTTTGGTGCCAGTCCTGATACCTGAGTGCTGTCCTTGAGCTTTGGGGCTCAAGGTTAGTGGTCTATCGCTTGAGCTACAGCTGCACTGCTGGTTTTTCTTGTTGCTGTTGTTGTTTTGTTTTTGGTAGTGAATTGGAGATAAAAGTCTCACAGACTTTGTGTCCCAGCTGGTTTTAAGCTGAGATCCTCAGATCTCAGCCTCCTGAATATCTAGGATTTCAGGCATAAGCCACTGGCTCCTGGTTACTTCTGACTTCTTATGAGTTTTATTGGTTAGTTTATCGGAAACTAGCTCAGGCAAGTTTCAAACCTTGATCATCATTTCTCAGCTTCCTGAGTTGCTAGGATTATAGGTGTGAGCCATTGGTGCCCAGCTCAGTGGCTTAATTTTTGAAGAAAAAAAATTACATCAAGATACTTGGTAACTGAGCACACACATGGTTTTCAGGCAGTTTTATGAGAGAAGCCTAAACTACACCTGGACGATGAAGCCGGACTTTATCTTGAAGGAAAATGGCCCTCCATGACCTGTTCGTGGGGGACGTGTGGTCTATGGTTTGTACTGAGACTGGTGTGTAAATAATGCACATTGATGTCATGCCTGTGTTCATCACTCTTCCTCCCAGAAGAGGTCAAAGTTGACCCCAGCTCTGCTGAGCCCCCCACCCCCTGCCTCCACCCATAGCTCCTCAGCTCTATGCAGGGGCAGAATGGAAAGAGCCTGGCCTTGGGTGTCAACCCAGGTCCTTGACCGGCCCACCCCTCCCTCCCTCCCTCCCTCCCTCCCTCCCTCCCTCCCTCCCTCCCTCCCTTCCTCCCTCCCTCCCTCCGGGACACTCACAGGCCTCATTCCCTGTAGGTGTCACTGAGCTTTTGTGAACATGATTTAGAATCCAAAAACATGCAGGAGTATGTCCCTGAGGTACAGACCATTCTTCACCTCTGTGGGTACCAGAAATAGAGCCAGCTGTGATCCCTGCTCTCCAGGAGCTCCATGCACCTGTCAGGAAAACCTCCCGAAGCCGAAGCAACAGACCCAAGTGCTCTGGGAAGCGCTGTCCCTTCCTTACCAGCCCACAAGTTGAAGGCCACATGCAGTCAGGACTCCCTCTCGTCATCCCAAGTGTGGATACCGGCAGTTTCCTTAGTCCGAGGAAATTTAGCAAAGACCAGGTCGTTCCTGGATGGGGGTGGGGGGCAGGGGTAACATTAAGGATTTCTGAGCCCCCACATGATGAGTACTGGCCAGGCCCTTCACGGAAGCTGCCTTTGACTGACTCCTCGTGTGGCCATCTGGGGCCATTGCTCTGAGCTTTCATCATATTCCGAACCCTGATTCTATGCTATTCAGGAGGAAGGGAACCTGCCTCTCCTGGGGATGGTTCCCAACAGCACCATGGCAATCTTGGTGGAGATGGAGTTGCCTGCCTGGTAAAGGCCGCCTGGAGAGTCAGCACGCGGTGCACAATGGGTCTTGGCCTCCACGTCTCCATCCCGGGACAGGCTTGGGGCTCTACATGACAGGGACATTGAAATGTCCTCACCACCCTCCAACAAACAGGCATGCTGTTGACCTCCTCCTACAGCAATCGGAAAACTGGGGTCACTGTTAACTGGATAATTTCCCTCTGTTTTAGCCATCAAGGTTTTGAACACCATGTCAGGGCGAGCTCAGGGCACCTAGCTAGCAGACAGAAAGCCCAGAGGGACATGGAAGAATGTCCCAGGCAAATCCCCAGCAAGATAGGGAGAGTTGTGTGCAGAAGTTTCCTAGGAGAGGCTGGAGGAGGTGAAGTCCCGGTAGGCCGGAGGGTCCACACCACGGCTGCCACGGGCCCCTGCCAGTGGCCCCAGCTCTGAAGCCCTGTCCCTGGGTTGAGGGAAATGGGATGGACTCAGATTCCCTACTTCTGGATTGGAGATGCCCCTTGGGGGACGCTATTCTCTATGGCCGATGGCAACTGCCAATGAGTGCTGCAGCTGTGAACAGCTGGGGGCCAGTGCCTTGATCCTAAAGAGGAGATCCAGATGGAGCAGGCAGCAGCCAGTACAGAGAGGCACCAAGAAAGGCCGAAAGTTACATACGAGGGAGAAATCCAGCTAGGGAGAGTTCCTGGAGGAGGACGAGCAGCATGGTAGCTGCGGAAGCAGTGGGGTGTGGAGGAGGAGCTTCCTTCACAAACAGTGGGGGGGGGTCTCAGGACCTAAGTGTCCCCCACCCCCCAGCGGCCAGCCCAAGTCCGGTCGCTGCCCATAATTCCTGCCATCTCCGGAAAGCAGGAAACGGCGTGAACTGTGAATGCCGGGATGCTTGCCACTCTAACAGGGTTTGACCCTGTGATCTTCTGCCTGTCAGAGAAATGCATGGGGACATAAAAATAATGGAGAGGTTAATTAATGGTGCCTACAGAGTTCTTCTTAACCTCCTCCACTTCACTGTGTCAACAATAACTGGAGAGGAGGCTTTCCCCAGGACGCTCTAAAGCGTGGCTAATTGCAATAACACCGAACACGTTTCCCCCATTCTCCGCCCTCGACAATTTGGAAAATGGTTTTGCCCTTTTCCAGATAGCTGATGCAAAATGGGTGAGTGGGTCCGAATGTATCTCCATCACAAAAGCTCATTTGTGGAGACCTGCAGGCCCCTGGGGACTCCCGGGGACCAAGCTCAGGAACAATCGACAAGTTGACTCATTGCCACACGTGACCTGAGGGCAGAGATCTGTGGATGCCCACTCCAGTGCACAAAACAAAAAACAAAACAAAAACACCCACTCTTTAGAGTCCCTCTGCAATCCCACTGCAATCCCACACCCCAGAGTTCTCTGGCTGAGAATAAGTTTTGCTTCGAAGGCCTTCACCTGGCTTTTGCCAAGATGGTATAAATACACTTATTTGTTCATTTCCATTTAAGTCCTGGGACACAGGCCAGGGAGTCTGTCGAGGACTGGGCGGTTTCCGAGTCTGGAACACATTAGGGACACGTGAGGCCATGCCGGCTTCAGGCCTGTCAGCCCCAAGGACCAAAGCAGGCCTGCCACGCATTTATGGTGTGCCTTGAACGAGGTGCTAGTGGCAGATTACAAAGAAGGGCCGTAATTTACTTGACTTCCTCCCTCTCTGCCCTCCCCCGCCCCAAGTGATCCTCTCTGCTTGAGCGCTGCCCCACCTCAGGTCTTTAGCAAACAAGCCAGGAAGGGCTTCAAAAGTGCTCACATATGGGTCTGGCTGCCACACTGACCTTGCAAGCAGGCCACCCACATGTAAAGGAACCCGAAGGAGGCTGCTGGGACATGAGACACACAGCCAGCCATCTTGGTGGCCTCATTGATGGCCAGCCAGCCACAGGCAAGGGAGGGTGAGGCCCCCGCGCCCCAGTTAGCCTCCCTGCTAGTGGACTATCAAGGTAGTGTGCGAGATCAGCAGGAGTTACTACCTGTGGCCCTGGGAGCTGAGGAGAGGGGCTCTTCCTGCCCTGGGTTTGGGAATGGCTTGTCATGCTCACCCTCAGTCTCCACCTATACAATGGGGAGAATTTTAATTCTCCATAGGGTTTTTTGAGGCTTCAATGACTGCTGGCCCATAGTGGGTGCTTCGCGTTGGCGTGGTACTGAAGGAAGGAGGTCAGGTCTGGCCGGCGCCACATTGACCACAGAGTGGATGGTAGGGTCTGCAACTTGTCTTCATGCTGGGGGAGGGAAATGCCCCCATCCATCATGGGTGATGGGTGGGTCTGGAACCCTGGAGGCAGGGGCGGGCACTTGGCTGATAGGTTACTGAACCTGTCAGTCCAGGGACTGGGGATTTCCTGTGGACCTGCCCCCTGCTTGGACCCTATTTAGCCCAGCCCAGCCCAGCCACCATGACACCATACCATGTATCCACAATCCTGTCCTGGGTCCTGTGTCCTGGCTCATTTCCGGTCATCATGGCATCCCAATTCAGCTCTCCATCAGAGCTGGATTGTTTTGTTGGTATTGTTTCATTCTTTCTTTCCTTTCTGGCCTGTTTCTTAGCTGTGTTATGTGTATTTGGGGGCTGCAGGCCTTTGTAACAACGGGCAGCCTGCAGTCTGCCAACTGTGTAATAGAGACTTCAATATTCCATCTACCTAAATGTGGCTTCTGGGATGATTCACCTTACAACAGTTCATCTTTTTTATTTCTGGCAAAGATGACTTAGAGTGTGGTGTATTGGCCCAAGTTCTTTACCCCTCTCTGTCCCCACATTTTTGCCATGACCCCTCTGAAAGTGTTCTTTCCTTTTGGCCTGGGCTGGGCCATGTGACTGGGTTTGATGGAGAACAGGAGAACTTGGAGTGTCTCTGCGGGCCCTCCAGGGCTCCTGTGGTCAACACAACACCCACTCCAGGCACTGGCTGCAGGAGGAGGGTGAGGACACATCTTCATAGAGCTACTTCCTCGTTCCTCCAGCCAGAGGTTCCCTTAGACCCAGCATCAGCTGACCCACACATGGGGGAGAACATACCCATGCATTTTAAGCTACTTGGGGTTTATTTGTTACGCAGTACCATTGTAGCAATAGCTGACTGATTCAAATAGAATCCCAAAGTACAGACATTGTTCTAGATGATTCCCATGGGTATTTGAAAGTAAGGCATAAGCAGGGCCCAGGCCCTTGTCATCTATGAAAATGTTCTATGCCTACTGCAGAGTGCTCCTCCACAGCAGATTGAGAATAATAAACCTGTCTGTACCCATGAGCATGTGTCAGGCACTGTGTGAGACTGTCTATTCATTCATGCTCCTGGCCCTCCCAGCAGCCCAGGAGACAGATCTGCTCCCTGAGGCAGGAGGGAAACTGGGAAGAGTGTGAGACACAGCAAGAGCACTGGGCTGGGGGTCCAAGTGTACAGCACCACCAACGCCCATGGTCCCACATGGCTGCAACTCAGCAGCCTGATCCCACTGTCAGATCAGATCACCTGCTTTCGCTCTTACCTCAGGGTCATGCTTGTGCCCACTGCAGTGGCCAGCTCTACTGCTTCCCTGACACGCACAGCGTCCCTGAAGAATGCCCATGAGAGGTTTGCTGCCTCCCCCTTCCCCTCCCCCGTCCTCCCTCTCCTTCCCTTCTTTCTCTCTCTTTTCCCCCTCTTCCTCTCCCTCCTCCTCCTCCCCCTCCTCCTCCCCCTCTTCTTCTCCTCCCCTTTCCTCCTCCCTCCCCTCCTCTTCCCCCTCTTCTCCCTCCTCTTCATCATCATCCTCATTTTGTTGTTGTACCAGTCCTGGGGCTTGTCTGAGCTGTCTGAACCTGGGTGCTATCCCCTAGCTTTTACCATTTAAGCCACAACTTCATTTCTGGCTTTTTAATGGTTAATTGAGGAGAGTCTTAACAGCCTTTTTGTGCCCAGGCTGAACCTCAGTCCTCAGATCTGAGCCTCCTGAGTAGCTAGGATTACAGATGTGAACTACTAGCACCCAGCCTGCATTCTTTTTCTTCTTTCTTTCTTTCTTTCTTTCTTTCTTTCTTTCTTTCTTTCTTTCTTTCTTTCTTTCTTTCTCTTTTCTTTTTCTTTTTTCTTTTTTGCAAAACCTCTGTGCAAATGTGCCATGGAATATGTTTGTGCATGGGTTTAATTTTTTTACCTGCGTTGGCTGAGTCTTCCAAGAGAACCTTCCAGGAATAGCTGGTACAAGATGGAGATTTCTTCACTACAGTGATGCAGTTGGAATCCTGCTGAGCCTTCGCACACGTTTTTTCCTCACATGGATGACTGTAACTTATTTGCCATACTGGGACACCTGTAGGAACAAAGAGAGTCTGGAAGAACAGGTACAACCGGGACTGTTCTGGATGTTATGCTCAGCCTGTCCTGTTAGAGAATGTGTTAGAAATGACCCTTTACAGGACTTTAGCCCTTAGAGAGCCCTCACGGACTCTGCCAAGCAAGTCAGGTGTCATTTCACAGATGAAAACAGAGGCCCAGGAGCTGGCATTTAGTGGCACATTAAAAGGCAGGTGTTGTCCAAGTGGCCATTCCAGTCTAGGAACCCTAACTGCCAAATATTATTCTGCTCTGCTCTGAAACTGAAATGCACGCCCCCCGCCCCTCAGGGTTCTCGGGCTCAAGGCTTGGCTGCTGGATGGAGCTCTTAGATAGTGACTTGATCGTGACGGCTCTGACCGTCACAGTGGACTGACCCATGGCCAGAGCCAAAGTTCCATGCATTTCTGGAAACAGGCAAAGGGAAGGGAGGCCTGGTTGGAAGAAACAGTCGCTGTGGGTGGGGCTTTCAAGGGCATTTCTTGTCCCTCTGCTCCCTTCTTCCTTCTCTCCCCACTTTCTTCCTGTCTCCCTCTCTCTCCCTCTCCTCCTTCTTCTTCTTCTCTCTTTCTTTTCTCCGCTCTCCCCTTTCTTCTCTCTCTCCGGTCACCCTGAGGCGCAGTTTTCCTCTGCCATCCCTTCTGCCACGTTGTTTCTGCCTTTCCACAGGTCTAACCCAGAGGAGCCAGCCAGCCCTGGCCTGGGACCTTTGAAGCTGTAAGCCAGAACGAACCTTTCATTCTTGAGCTGTTTTCCCAGCTATTTTGTCATAGTGACAAACACTGACTTTTTAGAAATACACCAAATGGTCGACAGGTTTTTATTGTGTCCATAAGCTCTTTTTCCATAACCCACATACGGTGGGTCGCTTGATAGATATATTGATAAGTATTTGAATGGCTGGATGGATAGAAGAGCAAGATAAACACAGGAAATACAGAACAGCCGTGTTGTATCTTGTGATTCCACGATGTGCTCAGAGGCTACTAATGGGAGACAAAAGCTCGGTGCTGCTGGATCTTCTCTGAAATCTCCTAATAACTTAATTGCTCCTTAATATGAAGAGTTTCCGCCAATATCCCCTTCTTCTGTTCTGAGGTTGCTAAAAATGAGCACTTTGTTCTTTCCGGTGTGGGAAGATTGGCTTGAGCTGTGCAATCAGCAGCAGCGGGAATAATATCTTTTTATGTCTCCTCAGCCTCCCCTGCCCCTCCCTCTCCCCTCCCCAGCTCTCCTTCCTTCCTTTGGAGTTTGAACATGTCTTTTTATGTGCAGTCCTTCCTTGTGCCCGGTGTCACAGGGGTGATGCTACCTCTCATCAAGGCTTGAAAGGCTCCACCTGCCCTCCCGAGTTGCCACCGGGGCTGTGGTTGCTGTAAACACTTACCAAGCCAGTTAGTGGTGTAATTCCCCCCAGTGCCTCTTTTCAACATTAGTTGTCTTTTTTTCCCTCTCTTTTCCCTGAAGAAAAACGCTCTCATTTCTGCCCATTGCAGACAGGAGGGAGTAAAGAGAGACAGCGGTATAATATTTTGGTCACCGTAGCCATGAATGTGGCTCTTTGTGTATTTCGAAAAAGCAATCTTTTCTAGAAATGAACTCACAACAGAGGGGGATGTGGCGCAGGCTTACCCGCCGGAAGTTCTTTCTTCATCCTCCCGAAGAGATGTGAAGTGAGCAAACACTCAGGCCGGCAGGGCAAGGACGACTCCCCTGGACTGGAGCGAGGAGGAGGCAGAGGCCCTCAGCACTGCTGGAGCGCCAGCCCGCACCACGCGGTCCTCCGGTGGGAGCAGACCCAGCCCTGGCTGCGAACAGCAGCCAGCACTCACCTGTGAGTGCAACACAGATCCTGAAGCAGACAGATCTGGAGCTTCAAGCCCGGGACAGAGGCCTCCCTGCTGAGGTGTGACTCACGTCCCAAGTCTTCTTGGGACCAGGCTGAGGCTGGGACTTTTCCTGAGGTTGCCTGGGCTTCTCCCTCTCCCTGCCCCCCATTCCCACTGGGGGTCCTTCAAAGTCACCTGGGCAGAAATGCTTGTCTCAGAGAGGTCTAACAGGCTTCAGGCTCTAGCTTGCCAGAAAAGCTCACCTGGACAGGAAGTCTGTTCAAAAGGAAGCCAGCTTTGATTGCCAGGGAAGTCCAGCTGATTTCACTATCTAGCCAGGACTATGGACAATGGCACCTGGGAATACAAATGCCGTTTACTCTCTCACAGGAAGATAAGGCCTCAAACACAAAGGCCTTGCTGCAGAGAAAAGTCCTAATGG